>NC_084827.1:153595847-153909229 GCF_033115175.1 Lepus europaeus
AGGTGAAGCATAAGGAAGTGATAACCAAGCCAATAGTGGAGAAAGGGATTTGAGGGCAGATGCATTAGGATCAGAAGGGTGCTCTGGTGGGCAAAGAATAGGAGGTGTAGAAGAAGCTTTGTAAGAGCTGTGGGAGTCCATGGCTCACAGGTTGTGAGAAAGGGGTAGAATGGGGAAGAAGTGAGAGTAAGCAGCAGCCAGCCTCGTTCAGAGCCTGGCTTTTACTCCAAATGCAGAAGGAAGCCTTACATTGTATTTTCCTCATGTTGTTGAAAATGGTTCAGAGCTCCTACTTAAAGCCCTTCAAGTGTTTAGAGAATCCTCTTAACCCAGAAATGGATGTGCTGTTGATAAAGCTGCCCTCCTAACAAAACTCTGCTGGAAGTTCCAGTATTGACTCTTCTTACTCTGAATGAGAGTTAGAGCAGAAAGTCTGCTTTCTGGGTGGGGTGGGGAGGTAATTCATATAATGAAAATATAAATAAATAAAATATGAATAACTTCCTCAGTTGGTTAACTTAGGTATCAACTTTCCAGAATAACAGTTCCCTTACATAACAGAATTGCTTTTCCCAAGCTGCTTCAATACATTCAGGAAAAATACCAGCATATTTGTTACTGAAAGTCACCCAAAATTGTTCTCAAACCCAACTTGTATTTCTATTTTTTTCTAAAATGCATGAAATTATAAGTAGCTTCAGTGATTTGCTGATCTGTGGATTATATAAAAAATATTTTATAAATTCTACCACTTAAATATCATTACTGTTCTTATGATAAATATGTGAAAGATATGTGGTTTAGAAAAACTACTGCCTCTGTTTTATTTTAAACCATACTCAACTATGTGCAACAAATATATAATTTTTTAAGTTTAGCTTTGTCAGAAAATAATAATGACAAGTCACAACACAGGATTGAGTATTTACTCTTTCCATCTATGTAGCTTGTTAAGATTCAACCCAAATTCCATCAATATGTTGCTTTAGCAGGTGAGAAGGGAGCAGAAGGTCTCTTTAGCTTGTCTGGGGCATTATTTACTCTCCTTGACAGATCAGCAAAACAACTTTGAGGGTATAGTGATTACCAACATCCAGTTCTTTTACACAAATGAAAGAGAGCTTTCAGATCAAATGAAGTAATTCAGTGATTTTGAGCATACACTTTTTAAAGCTGTTCTGACCCAAAAGGGAAACATGAAAGTTTCTACTAAAACTAATTTAAGATGTTAATTATCATCAATTATAAATATTCACTTATAATTAATGTAATAGTGATAATTACCACAATATGTGCTTATTCTTAGAAACATTTACAAGGGGTTTTGATGGAAAATTTAACAAGTAGTACACTTCTAAAGGAAACCATAATACAGTAAACTGATACTGTAATAGTAAGGATGGATATTCTCAAACAGACCTCCATTTTCTTCTTGGCCTGACCATAATAGTTGTCATTTGGACTGAACATTAGAATTCAGAAACCTGAAAACAGATCCAGGAATCCTTCTGACCTCTAAGGTTTGCACCAGAAATCAAGGGTGATATTTTCCCAAGTCATGGATATGGTGACATCATAATTGCTAAACTGAAAGCAATTTCCCCTCCAAATCATTCTGGGAGCAGCAATAATGATAAGCGAAGTAAGTTGTCTTCATTCAAAAGCTTGCAGAATGAGAAGGTCATAGAGATGGTGGAGAACAGCTTAAAAGTTGGACCAGCTGCCTTCGCCATACTTATGGGACAAGAGCTGTGATGTCACAACAATCATAAATCAGAATCCTTGATACCCAATGAGATGTTGTCTCTTATAAAGCTGACTACTTATTTGTATTCAAGGGGTTTGACCCACCAAGGCTATATTTTTGCATGATGAGCCTTACTTTAACCCCATACAAATTTTCAAATGCGTTTTTCTTCAAAAAAGATTTGAGTGAAAGCAAACTAGGAAAAAGTTATTCTTATATTAGTTTTTATTTTAACATAATAGTTATGAAAAGAACCATGTAATTTTTGAGGATTCATAATATCACCCTACCCTTTAATGCACCACATTATTAATTGAATTAATAAATTTTGTGGCAGAGAAGAGTGCCCCAAACATGAAACTTGTCTATTTATAGTGAAAATGAATGCATTCAATCCTGACTTTAAACAGAAAAAAATAACAGTTAAAATGAATTCAGTTTTTTATAAACCTCTCAACCCCTACTTTGATGTGTCAAATGAAGGGGAAGAGAACAGGTATGTGATAACTTGTCCTAGTGCACAGAATATACTGATGCTGACATGTGTGGAGCCAAGTTTGGTTTTCACACTTTCACGAACGCTTTCTCATTAAATCCTCCCAGCAACCCACCGAGATAGATTATACTCATTTCCACCTTTTTTTGTGGTCAAGTTATAAGGGCTTATGTCTGGATCAGCATCTCATCTAAGTCTAGATCTAGACCCCAGAATGCACAATTGCACTAGGTCCCAAAAGCTGACTCTTACCAAGGTTCTTACTCTGGAATTACCTAAGTGAATTACTTTCAAATGAAAGTCCTTTGTTACAAGCTACTATATTTATGTCTTAAGTGCTCCCAGAGAAATATTCCAGCTATTTATAATCTATTTATAATTCCTATGTATCCCAACTCCATTGGCATGATCCAAAAGCACCTGCTAGGCATAATTCTGTAACAAATGAGGATCTAATGACTTCTGCCATTATCATTGGAATCAAGTGCTCTTTTTGGACTTAGTTAGCCCAGTCCATGTAGCTTTCTGGCATAGCTCTGAAGCTTGTGTTGTAGACTCACATGTCCTAAACAGAGATTTGGAGTACATACAGGTCACAGTATCAAGACAGGACTAGACTTTGTCAGACATTCTTTTTGAAGTTGCCCTGATCCAGGGCCAAATACTACTACAAAGAAGCTACTTTTCCACAATATGTGTTCTTTGATTAAAATGGAATTTTTCAGAATAGAAAATACTGTTTATTTTGAGATGTGAAGCCAGGCTCTGGATGTTTTTACATTTTGGTACTTTCAAAAAAGAAAATGACAATAAGAGGAGGCCAAAATATTTAAATGGTTGAATCATCCAGTGAGCATTGCCTCTCTACTGGCAGCTCTCAGCTTTCAGTTAATTTTGTGCTGCAGCGTGTCCACCACTCAAAAAAAAAAAAAAATAAATGTTGAAAAGCAGAGGGATAAATACTCCATTTCCACTTACTGATGTTTCATGCAGTCTGCCAGTCATATTAAAAGTTCTAGAAGTATCTTGCATCCTTGAGAAGTCTACAGGCTCAGAGAGTCACTGGAGATATGAATGGCTGGGACATGTGACAGGCCCAGGTTATGATCCAGTCATTGTTGTATCCCAGATCTTGGACATCTATCTGTCTATCTGAGAAACTGTGCAGGGTTGAACTATCAATATCAAACATTATTTAGGCTTCTGCAGTTCTGTGATATAATAAGCATCATAGCTGAGAAAGTCCTGAGTGTTCATCTACAAACAACTTCCACAGAATGATCTATAAATGATGTGCGCCAAAGGATTAAAAGTATTTCTCTATAAAATGTCATTTTAGTATCTTTGTGGTTTCTGATGTATTTCCAGTTGCCAGCAATCTGGGTATTGAAAATAAACAACTCTCCTGAAAATACTGGATACTTTCAAATAAATGGTATAATGCTATCTCCTTAAATTCTGATAGAAATGAAAAATATACATCTAGATATTATAGACTTCATTGTTTATATTAAGAGTTATGAAAGCTTAAAATTATTTACCAATACAATAAATTAAAAAATGACTAGCAAATTGAGTAGTGAGCCACATAGAACTGAGGTGTTATGTCTGCACCACATCAAAAATCACATAGTGTCACTGACATTGTCCTTAAACTCATTGAATCTTACAAGATCTAAGCTAAGCAGGCTGATCTAGAGACATGATATTTAAGGAAATATATTTAAATAGTTCATATTTCCAAGCCAAGGTACAGGATATAAGAGAAATAAGAGCAGTTCCTTTAGCACTTCAATAAGAAATATGCACTAAGAGATTTGAAATATAAAAACTGCCACCAGCTAGTGGCTAAATATACATGGAAAGGTGTCTTGATGGATCTAAGGTCAACTTTGTAGAAACTGTCAGCTAATTGTATCTCTGTTAACCTTCAGAAGAGGAGAGCATAAAAATTTAATTTTATAATGTTAGGGACTCTCTTAAAATGATATATGATACTTCCACAGTCATGCAAATGAGAACTGATATTTAAAAATGCTCCTAAGTATTACAATAGCCTTAGCATCCCAAGAAAGAGTTATACTGACAGCTCTGTCTTATCAAAGGAGGAAAAGGAACACTACATTGTACTTAAATTAAAAATTAACAGGATAGCCGGCGCCGTGGCTCAACAGGCTAATCCTCCGCCTTGCGGCACCGGCACACTGGGTTCTAGTCCCGGTTGGGGCACCGGATTCTGTCCCGGTTGCCCCTCTTCCAGGCCAGCTCTCTGCTATGGCCCGGGAGTGCAGAGGAGGATGGCCCAAATGCTTGGGCCCTGCACCCGCATGGGAGACCAAGATAAGCACCTGGCTCCTGTCATCGGATCAGCGCGGTGCACCAGCCGCAGCGTGCCAGCCGCGGCGGCCATTGGAGGGTGAACCAAAGGCAAAGGAATACCTTTCTCTCTGTCTCTCTCTCTCACTGTCCACTCTGCCTGTCAAAAAAATAAAAAAAAATTAACAGGATTAAAATTACAAATGATTTTCTGGTTGAAGTCATTAACTAAAAATAAGTCAAACTACTGTTTGTGCATCCTAGAAAATTAAGCTTGTGTTTCATACAGGACTATTTTTTCCTCATAATCATACAAGCATCAGATCCTAACAACTTCTTTTTTAACTCTTAAAAATATTGATACAAGCATGAGAAGAAATAATTTTCTTGAAAGAATTTCTTCCAAAGAATGCATTTGTTTGGTAATGCTTTGTTTCTATTCCAGTTTTTCCTTGGTGTTTCTGACTTGTTTGGGAGGAATGTATAGATAATTTCTATTTTGCACCAGGAGTGTCAATGCTTTAAATTCACTTAAATCGATGGCAACATTATTTTAAAAATAGCTTGAATTCAGCAGCTACTGAAGCATGAAACTCACCATCTCACATTCTCCATCAGCTTGGTTTTGCTAATTCCCCTCCATCCTGCTGCTTCTGTGGCCCCTTGTGTCCTTGTGCAGGTGTCCGTCTCGTCCGTCTGATCTTGTGTCTGTCTTGTCTAGTTCTCCCTGCAGTTTCTTCCTGTGTGTCTGTAGATGAAGGGGCTGAGGATCAAGTGGGTGCTCTACACAGGTTCCCCAGCCACGAACCTGCCACCAGCGGGGAGAGGCGTAGACTCCTTGCCCCCTCCATCTCGGTGTCTGTGCCTGATGATGACCCTTACAATTCCGATGAGGAGTACTATGAGCATCCTTTGTTCAGCTCAGAGTGGACTACCTCTACTGTGCTCCCCAGTGTCACAGCGCAGAGTGCAGAGGTCCACTTAGGCCAGGAGAAAGGTGAACCAAGCATGGTCTCCTTTTGCTCCTCCTCCCCAGCCTGCAGCTTTGACCATATGCATCGTGTTAAGTGTGACTTCATATGGGGGTGGGAGAGACTGGAGCCTGTTTTTTCAACATGAAAGTGAAGTCCCTATATAAGCTATATTCATCCAAATGCCTCAACAATTTATATAAAAGAAGCCCTACTGGAGGCATGTGTACACTTCCTTTTTCAGTATTATCACTTGTGAGATGGTACACAGGAAAAATAAAAGGAAGGTAAAAAAAATTTCAATTCTAATATTATTCCCTTTTGTTCCCTGCAAAGAAATCAGTGGGGAAGAACATATGCTGTATCCAAAGTAAAGACGATGACTCTGCATATATGTTTGCATCCTGAAGACATAATATATTTAGTACCAATCTTAGAGTTAGCCCTCTAAGTAATAGATTAAAATTAGTACAGTTTTAATGTGATGACTCCTTTAAAAAGAAAGGTTGCAGCATAAATATTATGGAGTGCATATTTTTCCTCATGTCACTGGATCATCCACAGACACTAAAGAGGCTCCTTCAGGGATTCAATCTCGGCTCCCACTAGTAGGGTTGGGCTAAACTGAAGGAAATGACCCAGAACCTTGTCATCCTGGACTTGCAAAGCCGGGATATCATAGTATTTACTGGGCTTTGGTGAGGATGAAATCAGTGGGCAATGGGCTGTGCTTTGTCTCATTCCAAATGGTAGTGTTGTAAAGAAAAAAAAGAAAGCTAAAGTAGTTTTGCTTATGCAGAGAGGTTAATTTTCAAATTGGTAAAAAAAAAAAAAAAACACCTACTTCAATGAAATGTTTATTTTCATATGCAATAGTATTTAAAGCAAGGACAGATAGTTCCACAGCCATGAGGAATAAGCTCAAAGCTCACCAGCTACATTCCTGGTACTAGATTAGTAGATTTTGGAAAAAAGAACACCAGTGGCTCAGACACCCTCATAAATAAATATAACCCATATTGAACATAAACTTAAAATAAGACAATGGGTGAATTTTTATGTAAGGAGTAAGTAGAAATCAGAAAATGGAAAGCTACAAAGTTAGATAGATTTGAAAACGTGTTAATTCATTAGATTTCATCCAATAAGGTAATATTAGTAAAGCATCTATATTAAAATTCTCTTAATTGTGATCAAAATCTCTAATTCTCTGAAATTTTTAAAGTTCCCTGAATAATGTTAGAATTTACATTTTAGTGAAGACTTATTTGTTTATTTGAAAACAGAAAGATAGACCAAGGACAGAGGGAACTTCCATCTACTGATTCAGGCCCCAAATGACCAAAACAGTCAGGGCTCAGCCAGGGTGAAGCCAGGAGCCAGGAACTCCATCTGGGTCTCCCATAGGCTTGACAGGGGCCCAGGTACTTGAGTCACCTTCTGCTATCTTTCCTCAACACATGAGCAGGGAGCTGGATCAGAAACTGAGCAGCCAAGACTCAAATCCATGCTCCCACATGAGATGCTGGTGGTATAAGCTGTGGTTTAATGTTGCACCATAATGTTGGCCCGAGAATCAGAATTTCAAAACTGTCATATAATTAAATTACAAAATTGAAAGTATCTGAATGCTAAATATAAGGAAATAGTTTAAGTACTTAGGTTTCTCTCTTCTCTGTTCCCCTCTAAACTGTGTGAATATTTTTCTAAAAAGAAAATTCCTTTCCATTCTGTTTGCATCTTTTCCACAGGGTCATTTTAAACAATGCACAATTGTTTCCTAAAAACTTACTGAGATGCTTTAATTTGAGTAACTATTAAATAGCTTCTATGTTTTCCTCTAAATTCTTAAGAAATACAATGGAACTTATTTTACTGGCATTTGAAGTGTAAATTTAAAAAAAGTACATGATCATGTACAGCCTTCATGAATTTATGTTTTACACTGTAAATGTTAACATTTTTTTCTGTGTGATATACATCTTTGGCAGGGTATTTTGGCAGTTTGCCGCTTGATTAGCTCTCCTTGGCAATTTTATTGCAGAAATATGATGTCATTGATAATGTGCATATTTCCTTTTTTAGTGTTGAAGAGAACTATACATAAAATATATTACTGATATTTCAGTGGGTTAAGTATTATAATCTTTGTGTCCAAAAGTTAGACTTTTGGATTAAACTTTACTTTGATTCTGCTTTTCAGAATATTTTACTTACTCATTGAATGTTTTCCTTTTCTTTCGCATCAAATAAGGCCATGAAGGCAGTCATGTAAACTGATTTAGGTATTTTTTACCTTGGAAATATTAAATAATAAATTATATCTTAAGAGTTTTGATGGAATTCATAAAGCTGTTGAGGTAGCTGAATTATTTTGAAATGAGATATTTTTTATTCCCAATGTGTCTTCAGTGAAATTTGCATATTTTAAAGCAATCAAGAATTCTTATGTAGGGATTTCCTGCGTTGAAGAAAACAGCACATGTCTAACCAATTTAAAAGGTTTTTTTTCAGTACATCTATACATCTAACTTTTCACAACCATCTGTTACCCAGCAGCACTTATTTCCAGCAAGCTTTCCATAAGCGTGCAACTTACTGCCATTTCCACTAAGGGTAACCAATCAATAAAACCCTTTCAGCTCTTAAATTTTAAAATAAATAGCCTTTTGATGAGATTTTAAAAGGTACCACTGTTACCAGATTGCACATCATAATTCTCCAACCAGTGCAAAATGCACATTGCATTAGAATTCAATTTGCCCATGGAAACGGTAAAAGCAAATACACGCATAGTCCTTGTGAGGTGGTTCTATCAGAGCTGAAAGTGTTCCTTGAATAATATTTCTGTCCTTTTGTGTATTGTTGTGTGGTCATGATGTCAACATCTTTTTCATCCCTAAGAAGAAGAAACGCTAGAGTATCCGGTGCCTGAGGAAGAGAAACCTGCCGCTCTTCCTGAGAAAGAGTGTGGGGCTGCTAAGTCCTCAGACCAACCCCAAGGCCTCAGTGGGGGCCCAGTGGAGTCTAGTGCGAAGGCCCAAATAGTTCCTGAAGAGAGTTCCCCAACAGGGGCACTGCATGAGCAAAGTGTGAAAGAGGTCACCGAGGTGTCTCCAGAACTAAAAACCCCTTCCTCTGCCAGGGAAGGTGTGTCTTTCTCAGGATCTGCATGTGTTCTGTTGCAAATGATTTCTCCAGCGGCTTTCCAACCTAATGCCTTTCCAACGCTGTGTCATCGCTGGGTCTTCTCATTATCCCAAGACCCCATTTCAGGCTTAATAAGCGTGTGTGGCTTGTGCAGGTGCTGTGTGGCAGCATGGTTTTCTGCTGCTGCAGCTGATCTCCTGGTTTTTCTTTGCCATGATACAATACGCTTTGCAGCCAGGCTGATAATGCTATGTGAGCTTTTATATTTTTTTTTTACCCTTCCCCCCTCATCTCAAATGTTTGCCAGTCACATTGCTAATACATGTATATTTTTGTTTTTATTTTGGGAGCAGCAACTCATATGCTTTTCTTTACAAATGTGGAGTTGGATTTTGGCAAATAGAGGCTTAAATGGTAGAATTGTTTTGTTTGCAACCGCAATGTGTTATTTTTTATGCTTCAATGAATACTGGTTTGGTTTCCTTAAGAGTTCCTGCTAATGCTTCTCATATCATTTTCTCTCCACCGCAGCGAATCCCTTTGATCATCTCCATACCTCTTGAGTTTCCATTCATCTAACCTATGTCAGAAGTTCACAAAATATTTCTTTTCTATTGTTACAACAGGATACACAAATATATAAGGTAATGATGGCCCATGCACTTGCTCTGTGAGAGATGGCTGAATTTTATTATTTATCCCCAAGGCTTAATCCAGATAACTACACATGGCTCTAATGACCACAATGAAATACCTTGGGCCTTGAAACACAAGTGAGACTCTAATGCTCTTTGGATTGGTGAATAAAAAGTGTGTTCATTTCTGTGAAGCATCACTACAGCCGGCACTGCTCAGTGCTTCACCAGCTGGTCATGTTCCAGCGAGTGAGGTTATAACCATGAGGCAGAAGAAACTTCCATAGCTAAGTCTTTAGAGAATAATGCTATTTGCGTGCCTTTACAATATTAATAGTAAAATTTAGATTTTTCTCACATCCATCATACAGACTAAGCAATGATTAGGAATTAAGAATTTTGAAGGTGTGATAGAAATTTTTTTCAATTCCTCTATCATCTCAAATAATTTTGATAGCAAATATTTACTTGTTTCATTGAAATTTAATCTCATATGACTTATAAAAATTTTTGGTAACAACTTATCAGGGCTCCAAAAATTGGTCCTGGCATTTGTTGATCAAATTAACTGAAATTGTTAACATTTCTATCATTACTAATTATTTGGCCTTCTACTGATGGCCTGCCAATCCATTTTCAAATGAGCACATCTATTACCTAAAAGAAATTCGGTAGAAACCAATCCTTATTTAGTCCTTAAGAATAGTCTTTTGTACCCTAAGCTTAGGTACTTATATCAGTTTGGATTAATTTATAAATCTTTTCTATAGAAGGCTCATTATTTTTTCTACTGTAATATGTATCATATAATCTTTAGAGCAGACCAAAGAACAAAAGGTATTCACAAGTATACTTTTCTTACTATTCCTGTACTCATTCATTTACAATGGGAGTCCATTTCACTTACAGAACACACATAAATCAGCTCTCACATTTCCATACTGGCTTTCAAAAGGATAGCATGCTTGCATGTTCCACAGTTTTTTCTTTTTACCCTTTCATTCATCATTTTAAGCTTACTGCCTGAAACCACTTGCCTATAATTTGTTTAAAAATCAACCCGATTACTTCAGATTTACTTACAGCCTTGAAGATGGATTTCCCTGGTCAGCAGGAACTGACTCCCTCTGCAGCTGAGCCTTTAGCCAAACAGGAAGAGGAGTCAAAGAAGCAAAGTAAGCCTGGTGAAGACTTTCAACATGCTGCCTTAGTTTCTCAGCCTGAGACAACCAAAATTTCCCCTGATACAAAAGACGTGCAAGGCACAGAGGAAGAAAAAGCTCCTCCTGCTCTGTTTGGGCACACTGTTGGCGACAGCCTGGAAGACCTAAAACAGAAGACAGAACCAAGCCTGGTAGTTCCTGGCATTGGCCTCCATGTAGTGCCCTCAGCCCCCAAAGAGCAAAAGGACTGGTTCATTGAAATGCCAACCGAAGCCAAAAAGGATGAGTGGGGTTTAGTTGCTCCAGTATCTCCTGGCCCCCTGACACCCATGAGGGAAAAAGACGTACTTGAGGATATCCCCAAATGGGAAGGGAAACAGTTTGATTCTCCCATGCCAAGTCCCTTTCAGGGTGGAAGCTTTAGTCTTCCGTTAGATGTCATGAAGAATGAAATAATCACAGAAACACCACCCTTTGCCCCTGCCCTCTTACAGCCAGATGACAAAAAATCTCTGCCAGAAACCAGTGGCCCAGCTACTGCCAAAGATAGCGCTAAAGTGGAAGAATCCCATAAGGATGAACCCAAAAAAGAGGCAGAAGCACCAGGCTCAGAAGCAATTACCTTACCCAAAGATGACCATGTTCCAGTTGTGGAAGAAAATGTCATGGTAAAAGTCTTAGGGGAAGAAAAGGGAGCCATCATTCAAGAGAGTGTGCAGAAAAAAGAGATTTCCACCCCCAGTGGACAGGAACCTACCATTACGGAAAAGGAACCTCAGCTAATGCTTGAAGAAAAAACTCCTTCTGACAAAGATGCTGTGCCAAAAGAGAGTGAACCTCCAAAACTTGGAGATGAAGAGACGAGCATAATTCAGACTTCCACAGAGCACACATTATCTAAGGAAGAACAGAAAGGTCAAGAGCCTTCCACAGCTATGTTAAAACAGGACTCATTCCCTGTCAATTTAGTTACAGATTCAGTTGTAACCTCTAAGATCACAGAGAAAGTTGAACCAGCCACACTAAATGAAAAAAGTGTAACCCAGGAACTTCTGGAAGAGAAAGTTGCTGACAAAGATAAGATGGAAGGAGTTGGGGCTGCAAAATCAGCTGAATTGGACTTGCCATTTTATGAAGATAAATCAGGAATGTCCAAGTACTTTGAAACATCTGCTTTGAAAGAAGAAGTGACTAAAAGCATTCAATTGAGCAGTGACTACTATGAACTCAGTGACACAAGAGAAAGCGCCCGTGAGTCTATTGACGCTGTATCTCCTACACACAAAAATGGTGACAAGGAACTTCAGGCAGGAAAAGAATCCCAACCCAATGTTCCAGCCCAAGAAGCAGGGTACAGTACTCTTGCACAGACTTACCAGTCTGATCTACCTGAAGAACCCAGTTCTCCTCAAGAGAGAATGTTCACTATTGATCCAAAAGTGTATGGAGAGAAACGAGATCTTCACAGTAAGAATAAGGACGACCTGACACTTAGCAGGAGTTTAGGACTTGGTGGTAGGTCTGCAATAGAACAGAGAAGCATGTCAATCAATTTGCCCATGTCATGCCTGGATTCCATAGCCCTTGGATTTAACTTTGGTCGGGGGCATGATCTTTCTCCTCTGGCTTCTGACATTCTAACCAACACTAGTGGAAGTATGGATGAAGGTGACGATTACCTTCCAGCCACCACACCTGCACTGGAGAAGGCCCCTTGCTTCCCAGTTGAAAGCAAAGAGGAAGGAAAGCCAATACAGGAAGAAAAAGCTGCCAGAGAGGAAAATACTCAAATTGAGACAACCTCTGAGTCATCGTCTCTAGCCAAAGAGTATTACAAAAATGGTACTGTCATGGCCCCTGACCTACCTGAAATGCTGGATCTGGCAGGCACAAGGTCAAGATTAGCTTCTGTGAGTGCAGATGCTGAGGTTGCCAGAAGGAAATCAGTCCCATCAGAGACAGTAGTTGAGGAAAGCAGTACTGGCTTGCCACCTGTAACGGATGAAAACCATGTCATTGTAAAAACAGACAGTCAGCTTGAAGATCTGGGCTACTGTGTGTTCAATAAATACACAGTTCCTCTCCCATCACCTGTTCAAGACAGTGAGAATGTATCAGGGGACAGTGGTGCCTTTTATGAAGGCACGGATGACAAAGTTCGAAGAGATTTGGCCACAGACCTTTCACTGATTGAAGTAAAGCTGGCAGCTGCTGGGAGAGTCAAAGACGAGTTGGGTGCTGAGAAAGAAGCCTCTCCACTTATCCCTGGTGACAAGTCTGGACTGGGTAGGGAGTTTGACCAGGAGAGGAAAGCTAATGATAAGCTTGATACTGTACTAGAAAAGGGTGAAGAACATATTGATTCCAAAGAACATGCCAAGGAAACAGAAGAGGCTGATGATAAAGTTGAAACAATTGGATTAGCAGTGAGCTATGAACAAGCTCCAGCCAAAGAACTGACAACATCAAAAGAAGCACCATCTGAGAAAGCAGAGAAAGTTCTTAGTTCAGTGCCAGAGGTAGCCGAGGTAGAACCATCCAAACAAGCTGAACAAGAACTGGATTTTCCTGCCAAGAAAGGTGACCAGGGTCAACTGGATGTTCAGATCAGTGATTTTGGACAAATGGCTGCAGGGCTACACCTAGATGTTGGAAAGGCAGCAGAGATTAAACTCGAAGCTACCCAGGACATGACCCCCTCATCCAAAACACCTCAGGAGGCAGATGCATTTATGGGTGCTGAGCCTGGCCACGTGAAAGAAGGTGCCAAAGTGAATGAGACAGAAGTCAAAGAGAAGGTGGCCAAACCTGACTTGGTGCATCAGGAGGCTGTGGACAAAGAGGAGTCCTATGAATCTAGTGGTGAACATGAGAGCCTCACAATGGAGTCCTTGAAACCCGAAGAAGGCAAGAAGGAAACATCTCCAGAGTCATCTCTAATCCAAGACGAGATTGCCATCAAATTGTCAGTGGAAATACCTTGCCCACCTGCTGTTTCAGAGGGTGACTTAGCCACAGATGAGAGAGCTGAGGTCCAGATGGAATCTATTCAGCTACCAAAAGAAGAAAGCAAGGAGACCCCAGATATATCCATCACACCCTCAGATGTTGCAGAGCCAATGCCTGAAGCAGTTGTGTCCAAACCAGCAGAGGCACCAGCTGAGGAGGAAGAGATAGAAGCCCGGGGAGAATATGATAAACTGCTCTTCCGCTCCGACACCCTTCAGATTGCTGACCTGGGCGTCCCAGGTGTCAAGGAAGAATTTGTGGAGACTTGTCCTGGTGAACACAAAGGAGTGATTGAATCTGTTGTGACCATTGAGGATGATTTCATCACCGTCGTGCAAACCACAACTGACGAAGGGGAGTCAGGGTCTCACAGTGTACGATTTGCAGCCCTAGAGCAGCCTGAGATGGAAAGGAGACCATCCCCTCACGATGAAGAAGAGCTTGAAGTTGAAGTGGCAGCTGAAGCCCAGGCAGAACCCAGGGAAGGCTCCCCAGAGGCTCCCGCTTCCCCTGAGAGAGAAGAGGTTGTTGCACTGTCAGAATATAAGACAGAAACCTATGATGATTACAAAGATGAGACCACCATCGACGACTCCATCATGGACGCTGACAGCCTCTGGGTTGACACTCAAGGTGTGCATTATTATTTTTTTCATCAAACCCAATAATCTAAGGGGAATTTTTTTTCACTTTAAACATTTTTAAATGTCCCTTTATCTATTTTGCATTTTGTTAACGATGCAGAGGATGTTGTACATTTGTTACTAATGCTTTCGTTGTTGTTGTTGTGATGATTTGCTTTGATCCACAGATGATGATAGAAGCATCATGACAGAACAGTTAGAAACTATTCCTAAAGAGGAGAAAGCTGAAAAGGAAGCTCGGAGACCATCTCTCGAGAAACATAGAAAAGAAAAGCCTTTTAAAACCGGGAGAGGCAGAATTTCCACTCCTGAAAGAAAAATAGCTAAAAAGGAACCTAGCACAGTCTCCAGAGATGAAGTGAGAAGGAAAAAAGGTTCATTTAACAATCACTTCTTTAAAAATGTTTTTGAAATAATTCAGTATTATTCTTTTATAGAAGAAACTGCCTAACAGTGGTAACTAATTATCTATGAAATTTTGTTCAGTTTTGATCCAAGTGTTTTATTTTTTTTCCTGATGGTATGCTTTTTGTGTTTTCTTATTCATAGCAGTTTATAAGAAGGCTGAACTTGCTAAAAAAACAGAAGTTCAGGCCCACTCTCCTTCCAGGAAATTCATTTTAAAACCTGCTATCAAATATACTAGACCAACTCATCTCTCCTGTGTTAAGCGGAAAACGACAGGTGACTTGTTCAATTCTGCAATGTGGCTGGCAAACATAGACATGTTTTTTTTGTTGTTGTTTTTTTAATCTCATTACCGTAGAAGCTTCCTCATTTTGTTTTTCTTCCAAGAATCTCAGAAGTCACGAACAGTTTTGCTATTAAGTGTCTTGTATCATTATTCTTGTTTTTCCCTCCCTGCAGAAGAGGTCATGACCATCTGTTTCTTTGTCATGCTCAGACATAACAGTGCGTGATTGTATCTTGGCATTGTGCTCTAGTGTCACGTTCTGGGGAGTCCTATTTTCATTCTGTGTGTTGGGTTAGACGATGGCGATGAATTTAACCCTGGTATGCATTCTCATTATTTTGCTTCTTTATCTCCCTCATGCTTAAGCCCATACATATTTGTCCTACTTTCTACATTGTTACTGCCAAATCTGTTACTGATGTTGATGACATTACTGAAAAGCAAGTATGTGCTGTGATTTTGAGATTGAAGATGAGAAGTGAACCTGGAATAAAACTGTGGTTAGCAAAATTAACTTTGCTTTAAGTGAAAAAACAAAAAACAAGGAAACTTAAATGATCTGGTAATCTCATCAGATTTTCATGTACCCAAAACTAGCCTGGATTCCATTCTTCCAACCACATCTCTTTGCTGATATTTTGTCGAGATTTTCTTAAATGTGTTGAATCCAAACTTCCAGTATAATTCAATATTCAAAATTCTAAGGTAAAATTTCTCCCTCTATGTAAGGAACTTAGTTGGAAATAAATTAAGAGCTGTTTCTATTTTGCTGCCTACTTATTTCTCAGTCTTCTCCAAATACACAGTTTTATTAAGTTTTAAAAAGTGGTGGAACAAAGCATAATACTCATAATAAAAACCCACTCAATTAATTATAAAGCAAATTTATTTCAAAACTTTAGTACACAAATGTAGATTTCATATGTTTATTTAAACTAGGGTAATCTTAATTTATAATATATTTTTAGTATTAGGTGGCATTCTTGTAGTCTACAAATTATCAGAAAGGAATATTTTCCTTTCCAGGAATAGATAATAAATGTCTCTATGTAGCTCTTTGGATGACCTTAAATGTTAAGAGCACATAAGCCTTAATGAGAGGAAAATCAAGGTAATTGGTGGTTTTGTGATAGCTACTAAAAAGTTCAAGTGTTTTGTGTTTGTGGTCACATAATAATCATATAATTTGCTTTCCTTCAAGAACAAAAGTCTAAAGCAGGATTTGAAACTGTATTTGTAAATACACATTGACAAAAATTCAGGACCAGGACTGTCTCTAAGTGAAGAGTTAACAATAACACAACATCTCTAAATCTTACATCATGTCAGGTTTTTAGCCTATTGAATTAGAAATTTCTAGTTAAACAACTGCTTGGACAAGCAGAATTTCTTGGTTTGGACATAAAAATTCTGTATCCTACCTGAAAGGAGGAAAGATTTTATCAGAATTTTAGAATTTCAGAGAAAATGTGAAATAGTTTAGTAAAGTGTCTACATATCATCAGTATTTAATTTACCAACACTGAAAATAAATTAACTTTTAAATTAAGATCCTCCTTTATTTTAGTTAAATTTTAAGATAACTACCAGAAAGTGTGAAACAAAAATAGGTATCACTGGTTTGCAGCAAAGTGTGTATTTCACAGGAATTTGAGATGTGTTATAAAAGCCATAAGAAAACATAGTTTTCACTGCTTCTTTAAAAAAAATCAGTTCTAGAATCTGTGACTAATCCTAAATAGCCTAAAGCATATAGTGGAGAGTTATTATTTTTGGTGGAGCCACTGATGGCATAAGAAACCTTTTTGGAACTCATTTAGGAGGTTTATAAGGATAAGTATCTCTTTTTGAAGTTTTATCCCTTATGAAAAAATAAAATGGAAGAAGGAAGTGACAGACAAGCTTGAGTATTTTCTAAGCATAATTTCCAGATGCAGAGGGTTTTTCAAAATACAAAGGATTGTCTTTAATCATGAGATGAGGCAGGTAAGTCAGCAAAAAAAATATGTTCACTAGAGAAAATGGGAGTTTCACGTTGAAACCTGAATATCAAACAGAAAAAAGAGAAACAACAGTAACAGATGTGGTAATAATTTCATATGGGAAGTGCATGTGTAGAATACGTCCTATATTTACTGAACTTAAAATTCCTCTCTTGTTATCTACCCTTGACAAGTTATTTTTCTTCCCTTCCCTTCTAATGTGCTACATTCTCACATCAAATAAATGTGTCTTTCACATTGTGAAATGCAGGGATGCCAAGGGAAAGGGTTGACTGATCATGACAGTTTAGCATGTAAAATACAGAAATATCTATGGGTATGACTGTGGCTTCTAGAACAAGTAGAGGGTTTGGAAATCTCTGTGAATGTTCTTCTATATCATACAAACCCTGGAAACAAATCAGCTCACTTTTCATGAAATTCTACAGCATTCTCATTGCTAGTCTGTATCTTCCGTTCTAAATAATTGACCTTTTTGTAAGAATGATTCAAAGGTACCTTGGTAATCAGAAGAAAACTATTTGGTGTGCTGACCTTTGCTTGGTAGACCCTGGGTTATGTTAATTAATACACACTATAGTTGGAGCCACATGCTATGTCATTGTTATTCAGGTTTCTTCCCTTACTTAATTTGCATCTCAAAATAAGTGGAATATTGCTTTGCATTGGCCTATTGGCACAGCAGAATATCCAAAAGGTATTAAAAAATGCATGTATATGGTTTTAACAACTAAATCTGGGGTTGTTTGTGTCTTTCCCACAGCAGCAGGTGGTGAATCAACTCAGGCTCCCAGTGTATTTAAACAGGCAAAGGACAAAGTCTCTGTGAGTAAAATAAGCTTTTGTTGTTCTTCATTTGAAGTTCATTTTGGTAATTACTTGCAGTGTCTCCATAACTTTAGATGTCATTTAGATCTTAATTATTTTCTCTTAAATGTCATTTTTAATTGTTCACTCAGCCAGAATAATTCTTGGTGGCATCCAGGCATGTACTCCTGTCTTCTGGACAGACATGTGATGGTAGTGAGGATTCAGTTGGGCTGTCCCTTTATTAGTAAAACAAAACAAAACAAAACAAAATGCATCAGCACAATGATTTGCTGAAACTAGGGAAGCCCAATTTATTTGCTTGCAATAGAATACAGTTAAACTATTATCATTAACATTGATTGTATTTTAAAATACATTTTCATTGTTTACAATGAGAATATGACCAAATCAAACAATATAGACAAGCAAAAAGAAGTAAAAATAAATTTTATCCCTTTTCTAAAAATAATTATAGTTACCAATTTGATGTAAAATCTCTGTTACACAGGTTGTTATAACAAATTGTTATAGATTTAGCAATAAAAACAGAAACACTATATATTAATTATTTAATTAAAGAGTAAGCATATTTCCATGTCATTAAATACCCTTTATAGCATTTTAGTGACCACAGAACATTGCATTTTATTCATTAACAATGATATACATAATCAATTTTCTATTACTTGACATGCAAACTATTTGTGTTGTTAGTCTGACAATGTTACTCTTGAGATCTTTGTGGTTAAGTTTGTGAATGTATCCAAATGCATTTCTGTAGGATAATTTCATACTGATGGACTTACTGTTTCAAGAGGATGTTCATAGTTCAAGTTTTTTGCTACATTTTGCCAAATTGCTTTCCAGAAAGCTTCTACTTACTTATCCATACATCCTGCAGTTGTATATATTTTTTACCAGATATTTACGTATTTCGTGAGTCGTATCTCTTTACCCTCTATTTCTAATGGAGAATTATTGAGCTGTGGTGGTGAAGAGAAGGGCTGTAAAACAGACCATGTTGAATCTTGAATATGTATTAGCTATATGATCTTTTTCTGCCTGTATCTTAAGTGTACAAAAACAAAGGGAGTAGAGATTCCTTTATCATATGTTAGAATAATTTTTTAAACAGTAAGCAGCATAATGTCTAGAACATAATATTCCCTCAACAAATAGCAGTAGTTGCTAGTTATAATTTTTGATACAATTGGAAAGGTAGAAGTTTTCAGAAGCAGATATGGAAATAAGTGGAAGATTTTTTTCTGCTTAGGAAAAGAACTTCTAAGTGAACATTTTTTTTTTTAGAAACAGTCAAGTTTTCAGTCCCCTCAGTCATGAAAAAATTCAGTAGAATCAGCATTTACTGTTTACACTTGGGAAAAGAACAGCATACATTATCTGACACAAAACTAAGTGTTTTGCCTTGCAAATGCCCATCTTGTCAGTCCAAAGAAGATAGATAAATCCATCAACATTCAATCTGACCTTCTCTTATTTATCATCCTCTTTTCTCCTTCATAGTATCTCCTAAATTTGTATATATGAAATGCATGAAGTTTATATCCCTTAAATAAAAAGTTAAAAAAATCAATCTCATCTAGAAATAAATAAATAATTAGGCCTCAAATATACCTTGTTGTAAAGTTTTAAAAATGGGAACAAGTATGAGTTATATTTACACCTTTAAAACTATGTTTCTTAGAGGAACAATTCCAGGAGACTAAAGATACAGCATCATTGTAAGACCTGTGGGTTAAATAACAATCTTAAACATAGAATCCAAAAAGATATTTTATCCATATTCTGAATAAATAAAAGAACCATATAAAAATCATTAAAAACACCGTAATATATTCAGTATGCATCACCTTTTAAACTAACAAAAAGAATTTTTGCTAATTGCCTTTTGTAATACTCTTCCTATCTTAAAGGCCTATTTTATTTTAAAAAGAACAATGGTTTTTGTTGGGAACACATCTTGAACAGTGGAATTAATGTTGAGCCTTGTATTATTACAATCTCTGATAGTTTAGTGACTTCAGTTACATCAAGAGCACCTGTAAATAGTTTGTTCTTTCCAAAGTGTTGGCTGACTATTACACCAAATTTCACTGACTCCTCAGATAAGGAATCCTTAGGGAGATTATTTTCCCTATCTTCCAGAAGGCAACAGAACCAGGACTGACTTTAATATTTAGTTTAAAGTAAATTCATAGAAACTAATATGTATGAGGAATTTTTGTAATTGATATAAATGCACAATGGGAATTGCTTCCACAAACTTCCTATAATTGGATCCTCAGAACAACCCAAGCCTATTGCAGAGAGAACAAAGACATCTTGAACCTGTGTTATTTTCCTGAGCAATTCACTGAGAAGCAAGGGGGCTACCTCAATGACCTTACTCACTCAGAATAATCCACAACAAAGAGGTGTGCTCGCCTTTTGTCCTACTTTATGTCAAAACTATCCTGGGATTTTTAATACTAGGAAATTTTTTCTACCCAGAAAGGGTGTCTCTTGCCCCGCTTCACCTGGTTATTTATAGCATTTCTACTTTCAGTCATGTCTTATACTTTTCTGAGAAAATTTATGAACTTGTAGATTCTTGAATCAAACCATACACACTTACTTCAGTCTCAGAGTTTCAAAAAATCAGTCCCTCCATATATAAGCAATGTTCCTTCCTCTACCCACCCAGCTACCCACTCACTTACCATTTGTTATACATTTATCTGTTTTTTTCTCTACTGATTACAAAGTACATGACAATCACACCATTTGGAAGTAACATAGAATAAGTAGTAGATAACTGTTCTGGGCTAATGAATATAAAATAAAGTACTTTAATATTATTTTTGTTTTTACATATATATAAATATATGTAAATATTTTATGTATAATAACAGATATTTTTATATAAATACTGCTAACTCCAGCTAAGAAAGAATGTTTAATGAAAATTTCTTCTTCTCACAAAAATATGCATTTGTTATCAGTGGTAATAGCCATTTAGCAAGTGTTGCTAAAGGTAGACATTTAATTTCTTGAGTGTTTATATTACTTTGTTGTTTGCCTTTTACTTCATAGTTTGGTTTATTTTGTGCTTTTGTTTTCTTTCATGGCAAGAATTCTACCTTGTCAAAGATTCCTGCTTTACAGGGTAGCGCAAAGTTCCCAAGATGCAGCTCAGCCTGCCCTAGTAGGACTAAAAAGGCTGCATTTTCTGACAGTTTTTGCATGCATCCCACCTCAGCAGGCTGCACAGAGTGTTTGCCACACTCAGAATCAGGGAACAAGGTAAGACAGCAGGGCAACAAAAGTTGCAGAAAGGAATATAAATTGGGAGAAGGTTTTCAGACACAATTCAAGAAATGTATGTAAGTAAACACTTTAACTTCTAAAGTGTTTGACATATAAATAATATAGACAATTAAAATAAATAAAGTTTTGCTAGATAAACAGCTTACCAGGTAAAATAAATGCATAGAAAACCCCCTCCTCTAAATATACTATTGTATTAATTTGTTATGTATTTATCTTATAAAGTTGCAAATACAAACCAACAAAACATAATATGTTCCAGTGTACATATCATGATGTATGTAATAGATAATATTATATAGTCTAATAATAACATGTTATTTTATATAATATAATGGACAACATATGCTCAACAGCAGCCCCATCAGGTATTAATACCAGCTCTGCCACCCACCTACTCAGTGATCTTAAAAAGATTACATCGACTCATTAGAACTATTTCCTCACCATTAAAATGCACATAATATTTTGTAGTGAGAATGAAATCATCAATGGATGTAAACTGCCTAGAGCTCCTGTCACATAGCAACATACTATACTATGTGGTACCAGTCATTGTTAGGAATATTATGTATGCCATGCCTTATTGCCTTTCCTTTCGGATTAACAAATTATTGTGCTGATGAGGATTTTTCAGTAAAATTCACTGAAGATTGCTTGAGTAAATTTATGTTGCTTATATTACTATTTAGAACTGGGACTTCACAATTATCATGACTCCAAAACAAAATATGTTTAGAAAATTCCCAGGCAAATATTAATATTTCATACATTAAGCAATACAAATGCTTATAAGCCTGTGAAATATGAGTATTAAAAGAAATTAATTTATTAGCACAGGATGAATAATAGCCAGAGGAATGTAATTACTTTGTATAATTATTCATATAACCCAATGCTTTGTTTTCCTGGATCAGGATGGAGTAACCAGGAGCCCAGAAAAGCGCTCTTCTCTCCCAAGACCATCCTCCATCCTCCCTCCTCGCCGAGGTGTGTCAGGAGACAGAGATGAGAATTCTTTCTCTCTCAACAGTTCCATCTCTTCAGCCCGACGGACCACCAGTAGGTTCATTTTGGTTTGGCTTCCTTTTTAATACATTTTTAAAAATCTTTTAAAATGGAATACAGTCTAGTATATCTTTGTATTTTACACTTTTAAAATAAAACATGCATTCTGAGCCGATTGTATTTGTCTTGATCATTAGGAATTTCAGACTAGAGATGGCTCAAAATGCCTTTTTCAAAACAGTGTGGTAGAGGAATGAGAACATATCGCCCTTATTATCTATTAAATAAGATGGAGATAATGTAATTTTTCTAAGACTATATTTTCTCCTTTATTACAAATTTAGAACAAAAAGAATATTCTAAAATAATTAATAGGTAAAACCAATAAAGGTATTTTTAAAATATACAACTATATATGCTTAAAACTTAGGAGAATGTCAAGTCCTATAGTCTAATTGGAAAGTCAGTAATCAAAACCTAGCATCCCACTCATTCATTAGGAATTTACATTTCAGATGAGCTGTAAACATAGCATATTCTGTGCAATAGCCTCAATTTCCTTTGATTGATGGCTTATAATGAACTGATTGGCAATTACAGCAGTTTATGTAAAGTTCCAGTCACTACACACTTATATGTTGGTTTGCTATTAAAATTATTTATTGAAGTATGGATTTAAGTTATCTCCTAAGTATTTTTATTACAACAAAAATAGCTACCATTTATTGAGTACATGTAGATGCAAAACTCTTTAGATTACACCCAAGTTAATTAACAATGCTAATAGATAGGTTTAACAACTTGTTCTGATGAGAAAACTGACCTTAAAGAGAGGATAGCTTGTCCAGGGCTACACAGCTGGTAAATTGTTGAATTTGGTTTTCAGCCTAATGAAAACTTCATAACCTATGCTCTCAAAGTCTTTTCTACATTTATTTAAAATAAATAGTACTGGACAAAATCTTCTGTGGAATCATTTGGTGAACAGTACCTCTATCGTTTATAAACTATTATAAAATGGTAAAAATTGCCATGACTATCATTTTGTAGTTGGGCTCATCATTTATTTAAAAATGTTTAATAATAAATGGTCTACTGAAAATGTGAATATTAATGCATTTCACTTAAACAGTGTTTTGCCTACCATGAATGTGTTTACCAGAACAATTGCGCCCAACACCATTTACTTTTATGAAGAATAAGCATCTTTTGAAATCTATGTGGGGAACACATTGAAATTACTTACTCTTTTTTTCCATAGCAAAAAATAAATTATACAGTGAACTAGCAGGGAAATCATGTAAGAGCTGGTGATCTCTAGGGAAGAGACTTTAACTTTTAATATCAGGAACTGGAATTGGACATCAGCAATAACCTTAAGGATGATGAGACAGGATAAAGTCATCAAGAGCTCCCAGAGGAATACCTGGATTTATGTTTGACTGTGTTGCTATGGAAGCAAAATAGCACTTGCTCCATTATCCTCTATTTCAAGCCCTGATAATGTATCTGTGTATGAATGCTTTTTAAAATGTTCAGAGCCAATGCTTTTGACTTTCTAACTTATGTTCTTAAGTATATCGCATTGTATTATTTGATAATAAGCTTCCCTGATACTTTGATAATCTATCTTTACATAATAATCCCTAAAGCATAAAACAATTCAAAGAGCATGTAATTTATCTACTTCGTTCTGCCTACCTAACTGCACACAAAAGATTCCACTGTTTTGTATAGCTATTGGAAATATTTGAAGAAAATGATGCTAAGGAGGAAACTCATTTAGCCCTAGAGGAGGGAACAAAGTTGTCATTCCGGAGTTAATAAGATAAATAAGAGCACAGTTCAATAAAGGAACTCCTAAATATTTTATAAATTATTTTAGTACTTAGATTTAATCCCTTCAATTTCAGAACAAATAGGAAATAAGAGTTATCTTCTTGACAACTAGAGCATAATTTATTATAATAAGAAATGGATCACGTGTATTGAACAGCAGTGTGAAGGCCTTAATAGCTAAGATTTGTCTTCATTCTTCAGAAATAAATGAATCCTTCTTTTACTGTTCAGAAACTTAAAGCTATTTTCTGTAAATGAATTTTACTTAAGAAAAAATTATTTCTTAAAGTAAATATTGTTATTCACTAGGCAAGTGTTTGTCCTAGTGGTTACACTATCAGTTAGGATACCCACAACTCACAGCAGAATATTTAGGTTCAATACCCAGCTCTGGTTCCTGACTCCATCTTCTGGCTAATGTGCACACTGTGCACCCTAGGAGAGAGTGGTGAAGGCTCAAGTAGTTGATTCTCTGCCACCCATGTGGGAGAACTGCATTGAATCTCCCTGTCAAATGCCCAACACTGGCCTTTTTTGGGCATTTGGAGAGAGGTTCCCTTCTCAAATAAAAGTAAATAAATATTTTTTAAAAGTTATTAATCATATCTAAAGTATTGCTTCATTTCAGTCTCCATAGTATAAAAAAAAACCTCAGCAAATTCTGAATCCAGTTCATTGCATTAAAGAAATGTGTTGTGCACCTTCATGTTCAACCCTCATGAAAACTACCAGAGCTAGGTTTGGTGGCAAAAAATACAGAGAAAATCCATCTTCGGAGATTATCTGGATTATTCAAAGCTGGTTGAGACACAACCTTTGAGAAGGAAATGTGATTTCTGAGAGATTTTTCAGAAGGACCTAATGCTAGATGTAAACCTGCCTTAAAAACAATCTATAAGCAAACAGGGAAAGTGAGTTGTGAAAAGCCAAATCAGATATGGTTTTACATCATCCTGGTTTTGAAATATCACTTGTAGAAAGCCATAAAGCTCACAGAATGCACATTAACTTATCACTTCAGTCTTCTCATAGTCCATTTCACATTATCAGTTGAAGAGTCTGTCAACACCGTGTCCTTGTGTAAAAAGATCAAAAGGACACAGGGAAACATTCACTTGTTACATGAAAACACTGGGCTAAAGGAGGAAGTAAAAATTGTTTTATACTTCTCCAAGAGATTGGCCCTAGACCAATGAATAAATTCACATTGTCTGTAGAAGGCAATTATCTATGAAGCTCTCTTGATTAAACTCTTTGTAAATATTTAATCAAAAAATTAAATGTCTCCTCCGGAAGAACTCTCTACTCTGATGATTAATTGTGTTAGATGAACCAGCAGACCCCTTTCACTTCAAAGATTTTAAAATTGAGTTATATCTTAATCCTCTATAAAATTTCAGAAAATTCATTGATTTGTTGAAGGTATCCTACTCAGCAGTAAAACAGAATAAAAATCATACCTTCCCTATAAAACATATTATAAATTAGAGTGCTTTAAATGTAAATTCGTAGAATATAAATATTTATTTGACTTAGAATTTAGCAACATCTAGGTAAATGAGCCTCATTGTGGTCATTTCTTAATTAGGAATGATAAAAGCTGCCCCTAACTAATGTGCATGCATGTTTAGTTGCCGATTGGTAGTCACAAAAATGGTTTGAAACCTGTTAGGTATTGTTCTCTTCTTTAATATAATTTTTCTTTTAGAAAAGCACTTGAAATGGCATGCAAAACACAATCCCAAGCATGATGTGAAAGAAACATAGTATAGGAAAATAGTGGGGAAGAAGTTAAATAGTAAAATGAGACTGAGCTCAATTTGAACAAATAAATGCCTTTCAGAAGACCCTGTCAGTAAAGGATTATTGATTTGACATCAAACTAATGATGAAAGCAGCAGAGAAGGCATAGTCAGGTGCAAGCTACATTGTGAATATAAGAGAAAAATCAGCATTTTTTAGTATGAAGCACTAAGTTTCCTTACAAAGGGAATACATAATATAGTAGAAATATATCTGACACCTTTCATACATGTTTGCAACTCAGTGCTCACTAAGCTGGAGGAATAATATCGAAACAATTCAATACCTTTTACATAGGTCAAAACTATATGATCTAAAAACACGATCCTACATAGTACAAGTATGTTTGCTTGGATCTCAGAATCAGTTTACTACATAGGGGAATGAATGGTCTGCAGATGTTTCAAGGACTCCTCAATAAATGTGAGACCATGTATGTGTTCAACATTAAGTATAGACTTTTTCTTCCAAATAAGGCAAATCCATATGCTTAAATGATTGTAGAAGTAGAAATTGTTTTTTGACACATTCATAATGAGAATTATGGAGAATAAGGCAGGAAATATCAAGTTTTATCCTAGAGTTGATAGCAACACATGTTCAAAAGATCGTCACCAGGTTATCAACTGAAGGAAAAGGGGCTCTCACTGTTTCTGAGCACTTTTCTGATACTTCATAAGTATTTCTAAATGCTTTAGAAATTGGGCATATCATGAGGACTAGCAATCTTTGGGAAGAGGACTACTTGAGAACTTCCTGATGGGTGAAAACAATTGTGGTCTTGTTTGTTAATACAGGGTCAGAGCCAATACGCAGGGCAGGAAAAAGTGGCACCTCAACACCCACCACCCCTGGATCAACTGCCATCACTCCTGGCACTCCGCCAAGTTATTCTTCACGTACTCCAGGCACTCCTGGAACCCCCAGCTATCCCAGGACCCCTCATACACCCGGAACTCCCAAATCTGCTATCTTGGTGCCCAGTGAGAAGAAAGTCGCCATCATACGTACTCCTCCAAAATCTCCCGCTACTCCCAAGCAGCTTCGGCTTATTAACCAACCACTGCCAGACCTGAAGAATGTCAAGTCCAAAATTGGATCGACAGATAACATCAAATATCAGCCCAAAGGGGGACAGGTAAGAACCCCACAAACATATATTTGCTGCCAGCTCATAATACGAGCTAGCAGTTCTTAAAATGAAAATAAGGTGTTAGAGTCACTGCTTATAATTCATTGTCAAGAGTGTGGGTGTTATCAGAAGAAACAAGTCTATAAAGTGCAGCAAAAAATTGCATGTCTTATACATTCCTTCTGGTTATTATTGGGCAAAAATGGATTTAAACATATAGAAGAATCTCCTAGTTGATTGCCTAACATCATTATATCTCTGTTGCTTTGTGAATTTTACCTTAGGAGAATGAGGTTACGCTTCTGATACAAATTTTCTATTTTAGATCCTGACCTTGAGCTCATTTGAATTTTACCTTCTACCTTCTTCCCCAAGGATTTCCCATGACATCTTCTACCATTTCTTCATGTCCCCTCTCAAATCAAAAAGCCTTTTATTTTCATTCTTAATATTCTTTTGCCCCTATTTTTCTTATGTTTACTGTTGCTGATTGCTGGTATCCCTCCTTCATGCCAGGGAATATATGTCTCTCTATTCCTACTCATTATTGACACCAAAATTCACAATTGGTTTCTTTGCTGTCTCATTATGATTCTGCTTACCAAAACCCAGGACGTTAAGAAAAAGCAAAAAACAGAGTAAGAAGGGAGAGATCGGTGTGCCTTTTTTGGAACAACTATAGCATCCCATAATAATATAATCACAGGAAGATGCCTTTTCGTAGATAAACATTACCAAAAAATGTGAGCAGCAAGATACTTCTTAAAGCAAAAATAATTCAAATTCAACTAAAGTTAGGCCTGTCCTTTGAAAAGTCATCTTACAGGGTGTTTTTCTCAAATTCAGGAAATGTTCTTTTTCTGCAATTGCTAAGCTTGAGATTTTTTAAGGTTTATTTATTTATTTGAAAGGCAGAGTAACAGAGAGAAGTAGAGACAGAGAGGGAGAGAATTTTCCATCCAGTGGTCCACTCCCGAAATGGTCACAGTAGCTAGAACAGTGCCAGCCAAAGCCAGGAGCCAGGAGCTTCATCCAGGTCTCCCTGTGGGTGAAAGAGTCCAAGCACCTGGACAGTCCTCTGCTGCTTTCCCAGGTGCATTAGCAAGAGGTGGCTCAGAAGTGGAGCAGCCAGGACCTTAACTGGTGTTCATATGAGATGCTGGTATCTCAGGCAGCAGCTTAACCCACTATGTCACAACACCAGCTCCTAAACTGGAGATTTGGATGAGAGGTTTAGATTTCCTTCTTTATAGAATAACTGAACAAAAATGTATGTTAGACCTTTTTAGAAATCATCTGAATGACATGCTATAGACCTTCAGTAATCTGATCAAGCATCCATATGGTTTTCTTTTGTAAATTGATTATGCTAGGATATATGAATGATCAATGGCCAACCCAGAATCACTGAAAAGGACAGGACAATAGCTGTAGTTTCTGCAGGAGCCAAGTTTAATAAGAGATGTGTATTCTCTTGGTATGAGAAAAGTATTCCTATAATTCTAGTTAATAAAGATTGGAGTAAATTTGAAAATGTAACTAATTAAATGTGCAGAGGCTTGATTGTAGAAAAAATTTGGTATGTTTACATCATACAAAAATGATTTAATTTTGAATCTTCATTATTGCTATTTTAAAGTTTGTGTGACCACTAAAAATTGTAAGTGAGAGGGGAACTTGTAATAAAAAAAATTGTCTTGGGAATTCATCAACTTCCCAAGTTGAAGACTTTATTATTTTCCCCCTTATTTGAATATTTATTGCTCTTGTGGATGCACATGTTTTATGCTTACAGCTGTTACCTATTCTATTAAAGTCCAATTTTCTGTTAGCAGAGATGGTCAATTCAGTGGTTCAGTTTGGAAAGGCAAATCAACAACTAATGGAATAATAGATAAGCTAGCAAAGATATGAAGAGCTTTACAAAAAGCAGTGAAGTTAATTTTTTTAGCTAAGGTGTAAATTCATTCTATTGGAAAGAACATAAGGATTCATGGGTTCACTATGTATAGTGAATGTGGATTATTTAACTCACAGCATCATTAAAACTGTCATATTCAATGTGTTAATTTGAAGCTATCTCAATGTAGTTACCTCTCTAATCTACATTAAATCTAAATTTTAGAATAAATAATGTTATATTTTTAAGAACATAGCTGCTTGGATTAAACAAAAGTAGGAAAATAATTTTTCTAAACACATAGCATGAAAAATGGGAACAACTTGAGAAGTGATGCTTTTAATGTTTAAAAGTATGAGTCTGACATTTTATAGGTACTTTGATTTATGTGGAATGCTTTTATCTGTTTTGGCAAGTTTCTTATTTTTTCCCCCATTAATTCCCCATTAACCTAATGAAGAGCAGTATAAAAAGCACAAGTTATATACTCTTGTAATATACTTAAAGTTACAAATGAGGCTGCTTCACAGAGGTTTTCATTTACAGCTGTTGGTGTAGGGTGCTTAGTTAGATGGTGACCTCTACAAAACCCTGTCTGTGTCTTTGATTTACAGCCTTATGAATGATGTGTTTTGCTTCATTCATGGCTCCAGTCAACCATTTTCAGGTCCTTGAGAATGGTGGCATCTTAAAGCAAGTCACCCCTGTTCAAGGAAAGAGCAGTATTCTTCTACATAAAGAGCCTTATAGAATTTGTAAGCTTATTACCTCCTAACTTGGTGTTGCCATAGCATCTTTTATTTTTTAAATTTAGATTAATCCTATAGCCTAGTCTCTATGAAGTGAATTAATGCATTCTAGAAATGAAGCAGTCTAGCTTCTTTCTCTGAGATCTGTGTGGACCCAGTGAACTAAAGGATAGTGGAAATCAGATATATTTATCTCCTAGTTCAAACCTCACATTTTCATAGAATAAGAAAGAGAAGTCTGCACATTACCACATACTGCATATAAAATTTCTAATGCCCTTCAATGACTGAGGAAAAGTCAGAGTCTATAATTTGTATTTAATGAAAAATTAGTCACTGTCTATAAAGTATATAATTTTATTGCCTTCTTTTTGTTGTTCGCTTTACCTTTTGTTTCATAACATGGAAATGGTCATTTTACTTAATAGTGTCACTTATGCAAAGTTTTTTATTACATCAGCATTGAAATTTGAAGCTTCTAAACTTTCATATTTTAGACATAATTAATGCAAAACTGTTATTCAAGTAGTATATTATTAAAACATATATTACTAATGCAATGTTATGTTGCATTTAATCACATTTTTTGCTATATGTTACATTCTCAAAGTTTTAAAACAGATTCTACTTAGCTAACTTTTAAATTTCTATAGGTGGTATTAAGTACCAATTATAAAATTCTAATTCTAATATTAACATCAACATCTAAAAAATACATGGAGACTTATCTTCTATTTCATTGACAATTTCAGAAACTCAGTTTTATATTTGCTTAATAATTTATTCAACAAGGTTTTATTGCACGCCTACAATGTACCATGTTATATTCTAAGTCCTAGGACTAAAAATAAACAAAACAAACAAAACTTCCTGAAACACTTACTTAATTTTAATGGAAAAGGTAAAGTAAAAAATGATAGAAGAAAAACATATAGAAAAGTGCTAAACAAAAAGGAAAAATAGACAAGGTAGAAGCCTAGGATGTTGAAGGGGCATTTCTGAGTGTGGCTGGAAAAGGAATGAGAGGTCATATTTGGATAGAAACTCCAAGGAAGTGAAGGAGTAATCCGTGTGGACAACTGGGGAAAGCAGCAAAAACCATACATGTACAGGTGCTGATGTAGAAGTGGATCTAGCACATTCTAGGAACAGTAAGGGTCTCAGTGTGAGTGTTTTTAGCAGAATGTTCACACTACATTTTTAATCTTATTACATCTATTCAAATACTAGCACCTTAATATTGCTACACCAAAGCCTAGGAATCATCTTTTTATCTCCCTTTCCCTTGTTTCATAGTCTGACTATCTTTAAGTGCTATGGTTTTGTGTCCTGGATAGCTCTTAAATCTTCCCATTTCCCTCAGATTAGATCACTCCCCTTGTGCAAGATATGTTATCTCTTGCTGATGACTGCAATTGATGTTAACTTGACTCTTTGCATTTGATATACTCTGTTCTGTAGTCAAAACCTATCATCTCTCTAATTAATCTTCTTGTAGTGTCATATAATATCTGTCTTGCCCTTCCTACTTTACGGTAAGTTCCATGAACTCAGAGACGAGATCCATCTTGTTTCAAAGTCCTATACATAATAGGTTCTCACTAAATATTTACTCAGTGAAAGCTGAGTGAATATAGTAAACCAGATTCATTAAGAGATGTGTTTTCTTTTTTTTAAGATTTATTTATTTTATTTGAAAGTCAGAGTTACACAGAGAGAGAAGGAGAGGGAGAGACAGAAAGGTCTTCCATCCACTGGTTCACTCCCCAATTGGCCGCAGAGGCTGGAGCTATGCCAATTTAAAACCAGGAACCAGGAGCTTATTCCAGGTCTCCCACATGGGTGCAGGGGCCCAAGGATTTGAGCTATCTTCCAGTGCTTTCCCAGGCCATAGCAGAGAGCTATTGGAAGTAGAGCAGCTAAGACTCCAACCAGCACCCATATTGGATGCTGGCACTGCAGGCTGCAACTTTACTGGCTATGCCACAGCACCAACCCTGAGAGATGTATTATTTATGTGACATTTGAAATGTATGTGAATGCCTTAAACCATTAAAATTATTAACACACAGAAAATTTTTCATGTTTATAGAACAGTGAATTTTCACTGAAAAGAATATTGGACTAGAATTTAAGAGTTGACTATGTAGTCCAGTGTCATGGACCTCTCTGAACCTCAGATTTCTTATTTGTAAAATAGAAACAATAAAATAGCACAGTTTTTGTATATAGCAGCATTTTATTTAAATAGATTATGAAGTCATTTTAAGTGCTCAAAGAAATGGTTCTTAGAGTGTGGTACTATTTTTTCATTACAACTGACCAATTTTTTTTCTTTAAATTTTCTAATAGATTTCCAATCTAATCATGCCGTAAAAGGCAAGCTGATGTTGAGTTAAAAAAAAAAAAATCAGTGTAACGGAAATAGAAGAGAAGTGTCATTGGACAACTGGGAACAATAGAGAAGGGAGGAAGGAAGGAATAAAATCAGTGAACTATAAAGTGATTCTTTTTAGTATTTTTCTTATAAAAATATGGCATTATCCTCAGCCCTTATTAGGCCTTTCACATGCTATTTGATTAAGTTACTTTCAATTTTATAGTCATGTTAGAAAACAGAATTAATTCTGGAGGTAATTAAGGAATTATAGTGAAAGTATTTTTTTTCCCTGCATGATGGTTACCATTGAATATTTATTGGGTCCTGTTAATACAGAAGCTCATTTGTAAAATGTAAGAGTGAGACAGAAAAATTGAATGAGATTTTTTCATCATCCATATATTTATTCTCTCATGAAACATTTATTAAGCAGGCTGGCAGCAGGTGCCATGGCTCATTGTGGCCCAGGAAGGCAGTGGAGGATGGCCTGAGTGCTTGGGCCCCTGCACACGCGTGGGAGACCAGGAGGAAGCACCTGGCTCCTGGCTTTGGATCAGCACAGCGTGCCGGCTGCGGCAGCCATTTGGGAGGTGAACCAATGAAAGGAAGACCTTTTTCTCTGTCTCTCTCACTGTCTAACTCTGCCTGTCAGATTTAAAAAAAAAAAAAATGCTGCTACAAGCAGTTCATAAAAATGCATATTATGAACAAATAAATATGCATTGATTTAAAATATTTTGCAGCAAAGTAGATTCATCTTTTAATTCCATATTTTTAAGATTATTTATTTGAAAGTCAGAGTTACACAAAGAAAGAAGGAGAGGCAGAGAAAGAGTCTTTCAACCACTGATTCACTCCCCGATTGGCTACAACGGCCTGAGCTGCGTCGATCTGAAGCCAGGAGCCAGGAGCTTCCTCCGGGTCTCCCCATATGGGTTCAGGGGCCCAAAGACTTGGGCCATCTTCTGCTTTCCCAGGCCATAACACAGAGCTGGATTGGAAGTGGAGCAGCTGGGTCTTGAACTGGCACCCAAATGGGATGCCGGCACTGCAGGCAGCACCTTTACCCGCCGCTATGCCACAACACCGGCCCCTTAATTCCATTTTCTCACAAACCTTTTGAAGCACTCTCAAATATGATGAAAAAGGGAGTATGAGAAAATAAGGCAGGATCTCTACAATCCAGGCAGAAAGCAGAATTTTTTTGTTTTCTTTCTTGTCATCCGCTAGTTGCTGTCACTTGTTTAAGTTCTCTCTATGCCATTTATTTCCATCTCCTTAGGATTGCAGTAAGTGCTAAGTAAGAGGAATACTAAAATACCCTGTGAACTTTAAAATACTGTCAGTCAAGGCAGCATGACATGAGACTATGCACTGGAATTCCTTATATTATATTGACAAAGTATTTTCTTTTCTTGGTACCAAAGTCATCATTATCTCAAAATGAAAGGTCCCTAAGATAGGGGACTCTGTCTTTAGACTATAGAACCTTGATGACTATAACTTAAATCTCTTCTGTAGGATAATGACAAGTCTTGGAGCTAGAATCCATAAATATTAATTATAATACAATATGGGAAAATTATTAACTTAGGTTTACAAAGAGTGGAGCCCTTTCTGCTTGCTGTTCATTCACAAGACAAGTAACGTTCTGGGGAAAAGCCTTCAATTTTAGATTGTTTTCAGACAACTGAGCAGACTTTAAAAGTTACTTTCTTCACCCAGTTGCTCCACCATTTTCTAGAATTTATTAATTTAAAGTAAAAAAAATGTCAAGAGATTGTAGTATATGAATTTGAAAAAACTCATTATATGTTCGTCTTCATGAATCAAAGTAAATGTTGTGCTCATAACTTTCTTCCAGTTCCCATCAGGAGACCATTTTATAAAGACTTATTAATCTGAAAGGCAGAGTTGCAGAGAGAAAGAAAGGGAGAGATACAGAGAAAGATCTTCCATCTGCTGGATCACTCCCAAATGACAACAGTGGCTGGGGCTGAAGCAGGCCAAAGCCAGGAGCCTGGAGCTTCATCTGGGTCTTCCACATGGGTGGCAGGATCCCAAGCACTTGGGCCATCTTCTACTGCTTTCCCAGGTGTATTAGCAGGGAGCTAGATTGGAACTGTAGCACCCAGGACTTGAACCAGTGCCTTTTGGAGATCTTGGCATTGTAAGAGGTGCTACAACAATGGTCCTGAGAAACCATTAAAAAGTGCTTAACATTAAGTGTAATGGCTAAGCTCATAAATGTTGTTTCATTAGAGTCCTTTCCAAATTCTCTAGAACTGTCTATTCACCTCAAGGTTTTCAGGTATAGTTTTTCCTGTGCCTTGTGGCACAGCCTATATACGAAAATTAGTTCCTCCTACTATCCTTTTCTTTTAGCTTTGTAAAATTCGCATTTTGACAGAAACTATTATTTCTATTTAATTGTGTGTTTAAATATATTGATTCTTTATATTAGCTCTAAACAATTTTGAAGAAACTCTTGGTCAATGTCAGCAGGTTTAATTAACCATTCTGAATGGATTGTAATGTTTTTATGCCCAAATGTAAATCAGGCCAGCGCTGTGGCTCAATAGGCTAATCCTAATCCTCCGCCTGCTGCATGGGCACACCAGGTTCTAGTCCCGGTCGGGGCGCTGGATTCTGTCCTCGTTGCCCCTCTTCCAGGCCAGCTCTCTGCTGTGGCCCGGGAAGGCAGTGGAGGATGGCCCAAGTGCTTGGGCCCTGCACCCCATGGGAGACCAGGAGAAGCACCTGGCTCCTGGCTTCGGATCAGCATAGTGCACCGGTCACAGCGTGCCGGCCGCGACAGCCATTGGAGGGTGAACCAATGGCAAAGGAAGACCTTTCTCTCTGTCTCTCTCTCTCTCTCACTGTCTCTCACTGCCTGTCAAAAAAAAAAAAAAAAAAGTAAATCAGCCAGAGTACAAAGTTGTTGACAGATGAATCTTGAAGAACTGCTATGCCAGAGAACTTTGTCTTTAGGAATACTGTTGTAGTAAGATTTTCCTTTGAATATATCATTCCTGTTGACATTGCAGAAGTTACATAATTAATTTTCATTAAATTGAATGGTATGGAATGGAAAATATTTTGAGAGATACAGAACAATGTTTTTGTAATACAAGGACACAAGTTTATTTTAAGTGATTCTGAGAAATGACTCAAGCCCAAAAAATGAAGCTTCATCCCCTGCAAAGTTAAGCAGTTATTTCAGTGTCACTGTTCTTTGAGATAACCTCAGATGGAGGAAGGATGGCATGTTATTGCAGCTGAGGCTTATACCTAGATGCTGTCTAGGGTCTTCAAAGAATCCAGACTGGTGGACTTGTAGTAACTCCATGTTGCAGCACCTTGAGCTGGCATGTAGGTTTTTGGATAAGGAAATAAGCATCAGAGACTGTCAAGTTAAAAAAAAAATCAGAATTCCATTGCTTAAAAATTTCTAGTTGATATTAGAATGAATGCCTCTGGATTATAAATTATTTTGCTAAAAACTATATTTGGGGGATGTATTTCCTTCCATTTTACATGTTCCATATTCAAAACTAACTTACAAGAGAGAGGTATCCTTGCTTGCAGCAAATCCTGAATTTTGTCTTCCTACCCTTTTCCTGAATGACTGTATTTTAGGGGCAAAAATATTAGTTTCTCTAAAAGAATGATTAAACAGGAAAGAGAGATGAGAGGGAGAGGGAGAAATGGAGAGAGGAGAGACAGAAACAGTGACAGTGGCAGACCTCTTCAATTAAACCATCATGATAAAAATCTAACTAGAGCCATACAAGGAATATACAGAAATTAACCACAATGTTCTTCTCTGGCATGATGGGAGAATAACTAGAACTAGTAAAAATTAAAATAAAGATGACATAATCCTGCTTCAGTATTTTAGTTTTGTTCACTTATAGTTATATAACTCTCATAGTTATTCCAATATGAAAATATGTGAAGAATATGCTATTAATGCCTGTCAAAAGTCTGCTTCAAGTAACAGACTGAACAGACATAGGTTGAACAAAACCACTATTGAAGTAGGTCATCTACTTTGACAGGAAAATCTGTGGCTCTCTGGAAAGTCTGGGGGAAGAGCAACAGAAGTCAGGTTTAAGTTCTAGGGTTTAAAGATTCTAACTTGTCCTAGTGCTGAGAGTGTGATTCTCTAGATTGAAACATTTGTTTTGGAAGTCATAAAAATTACCCAAAATTTGACTAAATGTTAAGATAAAAAAGATTTATATAACTGTATTTATAATTTCCATTTTGCAACAATTTTTAACATTTGGCTTTGACTAAGTCACTCTATAAGTACTCTAATGGTCTCTAAATTGTAATTTGTAGACTAAGAAGCATTTATATCCCCAAAGATTAGTAAGATGAATCGTGTAAATTCTATTTTATTATCAAAATAGATACTCATAGAGATAATTTAGAATATTAATGTTATAAATAATGGAAATTATTCTGAAAATAATTTATGAGATCATAATGTGATGACAATGAAATATAATAGTCTTTTTTATTTAAAACTATTTACACTTTATGTGAAACTCTTACAATATTATTTTCTGTGATAGTTCCCTACCCTCTTTAAATTGGAAATTTTTTATGCCCTGAAGAGTAGACCAGTCATCCTGTCTTATGAATTCAAATTTCAACAATAGGTCCTTCCCCTGGGCTACCGTTGAGAGCTGGCAGTAACATTTCTCTGTAAGGGACAGGCTGTCTTGTCAATATTAGGTAGGCGCTGTGATTTAAGCTTTGCCTAGTTAAAAAAAAAAAAAGGAGTCAATGTCTTTTTGAATTTTTAATACTTTCTTGCAAATGCCACGATGTGTCAACATTTTTGGAAGTAGTCATACATCTAGGATAAATTTACTTAGTTTTTTTTTTTAATAAGAAGATAAATTGTCCTCTAAAGCATTGAAAATGTGATTTCTCTTTAGCTATGGGTGTTGGGAGGAAGATTAGTAGCCAAAACAAAGCAAGAAAATAATTTTAAAAAAGCTAAAATAAAATTAAATCTTTATATGCATGCTTACCTTTCTAACCTTCCCTCCAAAATACACAAGGTTCAAAAGACACGTGGAAGAAATCTCTCAAGACTTAAAACTTTGTACAATACCTTACATCATAATAACATCATTCCAGATTGGAATTTGCTATTGTCTTCAAGATGAATGCTTGCCTTCCTAGGAATATAAACAAAACACCCAACCTGAAATCTACCAGACTCAACCACGGCCTGGACTATTTCCTTACAACTTAATACAAGTCAGCTAGCCAATGGTTCTTGGTTTTCTTACCTCTACAATTGGGAAGAATGGTTTCACATGACCATTCATGGCTAATGGCTGCTTGTGAGCAGTTGCCACAGAGGGCCTTCGGAAGGGCAATGAGCCAAACCTGCAAGGGAATTCTAAAACCCTTGTTACTAGAGCAGGCCCAGAAACTAACTCTCTATTGATCCTACTGAGAAACTAGGAGTTCTTCTAGATAGATAGGGATACCAGCCCGAGATATTCACTTGTGCTTTGCAGACGAATAGAACAGCCAAGCATATGAAGGGATTAATAATTGTGATGGCTGACAGTGTGAGGAATGGGAGAAAGAACCTGTATTTCCTTCAGGATCACAAGCTAAGCCAGAACTATATTAATGAAAATTCCAGAGTGGCCTCAATGTTGCCTACAATATCAGTAGCCTCCCTATCACAGATGGTCTGGGTTTTATTTTTCTATCCCTCTAATTGTTTCCAGATTGCACCTAGGTACAGCTGGGAAACCTAAGACTCTAGAATTTGGAACTTGAGGGTGCAGGGTAAGAAGGACCCACCAGTTACATGATAGAACTGCTCTCCAGTTCCTCTGTTAGTTTTTCTTGCAGAGAAATACGTAGGTGGAAGGAAGTCCCTGGTCTGTTTCGTGTTATCCATTCTAGTTCTCTATATTCAGCATCTTTTAAGAAAAAATGCACGGTGAAGTTACCTCCAATTCCTTTTAGGTTAGAATTTTAAACCAGAAGATCGATTTTAGCAAAGTTCAGTCCAGATGTGGTTCCAAGGATAACATCAAACATTCTGCAGGGGGCGGAAATGTAAGTAGGAGCTTCCTTTAGAAAGCTGTCTGTATGGAGCTTCTTGAACAGCCAGCACTCTGTCTCCTTTCCTGCCACCTTGCAACACACTCTTCCCTTCTCTCTGCTGTTCTTCATGTCCTCCTGATATGGTAGCTTGTCATCCTTGTATTCTCAGTAATGGGTTTCCCATCCTTTCCTGTGAGATTATCAATAAATTTCTTGCTTTGAGTTGGGAAAGAAAATCACAATAGGTCGCACCATGGTCTTCTGGAGGATGGCAAACCCACTTTACTTGCCAAATTTGTTTCCTGGATTTTTGTCTGCAAGTTGTTTCCTCATGCTGTTTCTACTCTCCTGCAAAATGTCAGCTGGGCACACACTTTTCTAGCTCTATTTAAGCTACCCTTGAGGCAAAGACTTGAAAAAGCCTAAGGTATAGTAATGTCAATCTTCAGTGGTTCATTATTCATGAAAGTTAGGATATCATTTGGAATAATACAGAACTGGTGGAGCATAATTCAAAGTGAAAGGATTCAGATCCCAGTATACACTTTGTCTAATGAGATTTTTCCTGCCTCTTTCATTTGGTGGAAATAATATCCTAGGGGAGGAAGGGTAAGATCAATGCATATTTCATAAGGGTGAGGGAGGCAGACTTGAAGTGGCCAGACCAACTCAAGCTAAACAAAGCATGGTTCTTCATAAAATAAGAATAATTTTTAGAAGGTGAATCAGGCTGACCCTATACAAATGATTCTGTCACCTAAACTTTAGATTATGATGATTTGTGATTCAAGTAATTTATAAGATATCAAATCCAGAATCTTCACTTTTCTAACTCTTGACTACCTATTTGCTCCTCATCTGGGCTGAAATGGAGTCAAGCAGTGAAGAGAGGAACAAACAAGTTACCCTACAAGGAGCTGTCACCTATAAAGCAGTCACTCCATGGATTATGAAAGTATCACTGTGGTGGGCAGCCCATAGCTATATCTGCTGGGCTCCTCCAAGGATGCTAGATTCATGGGGATGAATATTTACACTCATTCAGTTTCCACTTCACTGTTGCCCCGACTATGAACTTACACCACACATTAATCTCTTGTCTCTGCTTATGGAAAGGTTTAACATGGCGTTGCTTTAGTTCTTTGAGTGAAAGCTTTTCTTATTAATACAATAGTTTCTATCCGCTTGAGGCATGATCTGTTTTCTACTAATAAAATTTTCTGTTCCAGGATTTTCTTTCACTTGGGTCCTTCTACTCTAAATGTGTGGGAGAATATATGGAAAATTATGCTTTCGTGTGTGTGTGTGTGTGTGTGTTTGTACCTCCGTTTGAATTTCTGAATATGTTATTTCATGTGGTTAGTTTGGGTATATTTATAGATTTTGAAAATGAACATGCTATACTATTTTAAGTATGTTTTATATGGTTCACAAAGGTACAAATTGTTACCAAGAAGATTGACCTAAGCCATGTTACATCGAAGTGTGGCTCTCTGAAGAACATCCGCCACAGGCCAGGTAAATAAACAATTTTTAGTAGTTTGAGAAATATTTAACAGAATCTAGGAAACTGACAAGCAGATTTGCTCCAACATCCTGATACTTCATGCTTTTATTAATGAAAACTAAAGTTAAAAATTTCAAGGCATCTTCATTTGAGACACATGAACCCAATTAACATGAATTGACCATAAGTCACAGACTAGGTTAAAATTTTAAAATATGTAAGATGCATTTATATTCATAATATTGACACTCTTGGTCTGTAAAATGCATTGTGCCATGTATTCATACATAGCATTGAGTGCAAGCACCATCTCCAAACATTTTTCATGAAATTATTTTTCTGCATTATATAAAAAACAGGATTGTGGTTAGTAAAGCTGAAGAAATTTATTTATCTGATGATATCTCAGATCCTTTATTACGAAGGCAATCATTATGAATCCTTAGCAGAATATAATGATTTTCCAAATTATTTGCCCATGGACACCTTTTGGTTTTCTAGAATGTGTCATTGGACTAATGTTTTGAAATAGAACTTATACTCACATTTGCCAGGGGACGTAAGGGAGCTTCTCCTTTTAAAATGTGAATCTAACATTATGAGTCATTTTTTCTTAATATCATGAATTAAATATTTTTCTGATTCTAGTACCATGCATATATAATAATAGATAATTTTCAATTTTTTAATTTTCTTGAGAATATTTTGGCACAATTTCTATACCCCATTGAATCCTGGAAGGACAAAAAGAAAGCAATTAGATTTAACCATCTGTGCCTGACATCTTAACATAAAAATTAGGTAATAGATTTTCCATTAATCATTATCTCAAATATTAAAAAAAAAACAAAGTATAATAACATTTGAACTTAATAAGATTTTTGTGGCCATGAGGAGATTTTTAAGAATTTATTATCTGAAAAACAAAGATAATATAGCTTTCGAAATTGATGAAAGCTCTGGAATGGTCTAGAAACTAGAACTCATTTTTTAAAAAGGTGTTCATAAAGCAAGTCAAGGAGTTAGAAACTACATGTTTATAATCTCCATTATGAATTTCAGATCTGCTACCATGGAATTAGCTCCTCTGTTTTTCATGGGACAGTAGGAACATGGTCCCTTAAAGCTTTACCTTTATGACTCCCCTGTCTATTGCTGAAGCCAACAAACAATTTTGTACTGCCACATCAACTGTATACATGTAGATTTGATAATACCACTTATTTTCTAGCGGAATTCAAAAGAAAATGCTGGATTCCTTAATTACAGACATTAAAAATGAAGTTAGTCAAATTCACCAGGGGACTGGATATATAGAAAAATCTTGCATAGATCAGGAAATATTCTGTATGTGACTTGGTAGTCAGAAAAGACTATTGCCATGACTCCTACCAACTTCTAAATCTAAATCTCAACTTTCTGTTGTAAATGAAAAGAGATGACTAAATTCATTAAAAAAAATTGTTAGTGTGGTGTTATTTAATAATAGCAAGCTTTTCACAGTTATTTTGGAATATGGAAGATCAAAAGAGAAATAAAAATAATTCAGAACCAGTAAGATATTATCTGCTCTTTACAAATTCACTTCTGAAACTATTTAATAAAGATATCACCATTCATAGTTACTGCTCCTGAAGGGTGCCTGAATTCATCAAAAGCAAATGGGTTTCTCTAACAGTTGCACAAGACTTTCTAATGAGACCTCAAAAGAGGTCTACTCAAGATTCCTATTCCATGGATGTTTTTGGTTAACAACCCATTGTTTTTTCCTTCTCAAAAGACAAAAATTTAACAAGACTCTATTGACACAAAATATAATCAGAAAAAGGCAGCTTAATAGATCAATTTCTCTCAGAAACTACAATAGAAAAAAAATACAGAAACAGGATCCCAGACTCTTGACTTTATCTAGTTGAAAGCCTCACGCCCTCCATCCCGCAAACTGGATAAGCATGTTTCTTATGAGTCACTGTGAATCATGCTACTCCCATCATAACGAACAAATAACACCCATGTGGACAGGTAAAATGTAAGAAGAATCACACTCCATGAAATGGTGCAAATTTTGAGGGAAAGATAACAATGTTTCATTTAGACATGAGTTAAGTAGCATTATTGCTTTCTAAGCTTTCAAGAGAAGAATGAATGGATGTTTCTAAGTGTTATCCAATTAATCTATGTAAGTTCAGGAAATCTTTGGCTAGGCAATTGGGTTAACATAGGTGCCTGAATATTGTATAAGATAATTATTACAAAACAGTCTAAGACAGCAAATACCTGCCCAGTGTAGAATAATCCACTATATTTGAAAGCCTGAGAAAGACATGCAGAGATGTGGTAAAATCACACTGAAGGGTGGAACGTGGGACTCTCATAGTCAATAGATCCTATCTTTCAGCCTAGTTATCATTAGGGGAAATGGCATGGTCAAAACTCTATCTCAGCATCATCAGATCAGTGTCAGTGTCAGAATGGTTCCATGACTTCTGTAAAAGAAAGGGCTTTCTAAGATCCTGTTCCTACTGCTCCATGTATTAATGTGAATGGGGAGTTCTTAAAACTTACTAGTTATAAACAACCTAACTCCTGACTCATTTCATCAATGAAGCTGCCAATGCTGAACATTCACAAATGAATATATTATCCATATGTACACCATTCCAGCCTAAAACTTATTTGCTAAGTGACCTGTTACCATGAAGAAGCAGAAAGAAGAGTTTCATTTCCAGTGAATTTACTACCCTGGAAATAAGAGACTAAATGTGTCAGGTTTTAGAAAGGATACAATAGGCTATTTTCATTCCGTTATTTTTGGAGTTTCTGTTACAGCAGTAAGAAAACTCCCACTGATTTCTTAGGTTGACCAGAAATGGATAAAGGAGGAAAGTATTAATATGTGAAGTAATCCACATGGTGTAATATAAAGGGTGTTATTGTCTGGGATTGTACCAGGAAGCAAAATGGACTAGAAATTAGAAAAGATTTCTTTCACATCCGTGATCACAGGGATAGAAGAGTTAATAAGTTTGTGGCTTGCAATGATCTATCTACAATAGCCATTTTGGGGAAACAGTCGCCTCCAATACAGTTACTTTCAGCAGAGCATTTAAAATCCTTTTCCAATTCAAAGGTGGTGGACGTGTGAAAATCGAAAGTGTAAAACTGGATTTCAAAGAGAAGGCCCAAGCTAAAGTCGGTTCTCTTGATAATGCTCACCATGTTCCTGGAGGTGGCAATGTCAAGGTAAGAAACAGTCTTGACCCAACCTTGTTTTTATTAATTATTATCATTATCATTATTCTGAAATACTCTTTATCAAAATGGACTCCAGATTGAAGACTTGGGCACAGAGTTTCACAGGAGTCACATTAATATCATCTCTTGGTTATGGAGAGTTAGGAGCCAGTTGTTGTTTTTCTGTTAATGAGAACTGATGCTTATTTTCAACAGATTGACAGCCAAAAGTTGAACTTCAGAGAGCACGCTAAGGCCCGTGTGGACCATGGGGCTGAGATCATTACACAGTCTCCAAGCAGATCCAGTGTGGCATCCCCCCGGCGACTCAGCAACGTCTCCTCCTCTGGAAGCATCAACCTGCTAGAATCCCCTCAGCTTGCCACTTTGGCTGAGGATGTCACTGCTGCACTCGCTAAGCAGGGCTTGTGAATATTTCTCATTTAGCATTGAAGTAATAATATTTAGGCATGAGCTCTTGGCAGGAGTGGGCTCTGAGCAGGTGTTATATTCATTCTTTACAAACCATAAATAAATAATCTCATCCCCAAATTGTAGTAATTGTTACAATTTTATATAAAAAATGAATAGTATATGCAGAATTTGACCTGATTTCCATCTGCAACAGGAAGACACTGGCTTTATATGGGTACAATTGGACAATTATTTTCGCTCTGCTCTGTTTTGCATGGAGTATTAATTTAAAAATTGCATTTTTACCTTTCATGTGCCTGAAGGCTATCCACTACATTCTGAAAGGCCTTGTTAAAATGCAAGCTGCTCATTTTACTCTTCTGTTTCTGAGTGAAAAGATAAAAGCTGCCCATTGTAACTTATTACAGGTTAAATTGAATAAGGGAGTCAGACTGCCAGAAGGGAAGAGCATGTAAGAAATGTTTTTTTAAGGTGTTATTTTGTATAAATGGGAAGAAAGATTCAATTAAGTTATTAACATTTGGGACCTTGATTATTATATCAGAGTATGTTGATCCAATAAATTATTTAACTAATTAAAAAAATAGCTACAAAGCATTTGAGCTACGGTTGAGGAAGTGGAGTAAAAGTGCATCTCTTAGGAATGAGACACGTTCATTAGGATGGACTTGTGTCTGATTAGAATGTCAGTTGATCGGCTAGATTTGTGTCCACACTACCAGTTCCAAAACCCCCTTCCATCTGTTTGATACAGTATTATAGATATAAATATATATATATATATTTCTCTGTGGCCATTTGTGATACTTCCTCATATACTTGAATATTACACTCTTTATTCACAGTATCTGTGTCACCTGCACCCTTTGGTGTTACAATTTTAGATATGTGAAAGTAGATGTTAGCAGGGTTCTCTCTCTATTTAAAAAACACATTAAAAAAGAAAAAAAGTTTTAGCATGAAGTTGCTTTCTGTAACAACTCAAAGCTGTAACCCTGTTTTAGTGCCAGATACAAGTCTCTCCCGTAATACTAGGAAAAATATTTTTCTTTGCTTTCACCAACATGGAGTTTGTGGGGGTGGGTCCAGTTATACATAAAAGGGTTTACAGATTGTTGGTTTAAGATTATTGATTTATCTCATTTTTCATCAAGGAGTAGTTTGGATTTTATTCAGATTCATGAAACTGAGTTTCAAGATTTCTTTCTTTTTTCCATTTGCTAAAGTTGATATTAATAGTGGTAGTTTGGGACATATTTCCAATTATTTCAAATAATATCTGATTATTAAATTCTCCAATAGAAGGTGTTTGACTTCCTTATCCAAAATAAGAATCCTTTGACCAGAAAGAAAACACGATATTTGGGAAGCTATAGCTGCAGAACATTTGAGACACAGATATCTAAGTCAGTTTTTCTAGGACTCCAACACTACACTCTGATTTTGTATGATTTATCAGTAGATAATATTGTTCTGACTTTATATACAGACTAGAATCACAAATCAACTAACTCCTCTCACAATGATTCATCTTAGACTTCCAAATAGTAATGAAATCATCAATGGCCTGAGTAAGGCAAAGAGCTACCAAACTGAACAGACACTTCAGAGTATTTGATTATTCTTTTTCTTGCTCAGGGCTGGTAGGCTGGATCTGAACAGTTAAAGGCAAATAATATTCTGGGTGCTTCATCTCTTTGAGCTAAATCATTTCCTAAAAATAAAGTTAGAAATGATGAGCATGGACCGAGGCAACAAAGTATAACTGCATCCAGGACAAAAGTCTGGGGTTGCAAAGACAGACACAGGTGCCATTTTATGACCAATTGGATTTCACAACCAAACCAATGTGACTGCCACAAGAGAAACCCTAGGAGCAAACGCACACCATTCTTTCTCAACTAAGAGATTTACATGGCAAACATGTCTTAAAATATTTATTCTTGAAAAAAAATTAGAAACTACTGAATAGGAGTATGAATGTTTCTGTTTTCTGCCTAATAAATGCTATGAAGTTTAAGTTGACCAATCTGGGCAATTGATTCATCAACTTCCCTTAAAATGCACCAGAAAATAGGAGAAGGAATAGTTGTGTGGAAACTTATGGTATTTTCTTACATGTTTTTATAGGGTTAGTTAGTAATGAAAGTTGGCTAGAGGAAAGATGTTAACAGCTGGCTATAACAGTTTTAACCTGTGGAACAAGTATTTTTTTCACCCTAGTTTAAATTTTTTATAAAAGTTAAGGTGATGTCAACATGGTCTATAGAGTATATTCAGTTTCTCACATGTCCAGAAGACAGAATATATAAGGCACTATGTTAAAATATTTCATATTAAGACAAATTTTTATTTCTAACCAAAACAAAAGTATAATTAGTAAATACCTTTGCTTTGTATGGAAATGCAACTCTTTATAAAGTTCACAGAAGGTAGCTAGCTAATCACTTGTACCAGTAAGAGAGAAACACAGGCTACATGTCTTCTTGTCGGGATGGGAGGGAAACCCGTCTTGCCTTTACTCTCAAGATAACGACACAAAATAAGCTTTTTGAACACCACTCTTGTGGGGACACACATACGCTGATCTAGAAATGAAAACTTCATAGTTCCATTTCTAGATCTACTCATGCCAGTTTCTCTCTGGTGTTAGCCTTTGAGAACCTGTTTAAGAATACATGAATAGTCCAGAGCTGTAAAGAGTTAAAGGCCACCTTCAATGAACTCACGCTCTCTGGGTCACCTGCAACTGAAAATTGGAAACCTCACAACAATGCAGGGAAGATCCGAGTTTATGATGAGTTTCAAAGGCCATGTTCATTTAGGAACAAACTCTCTCTGGACTTACCTGCTGAGTTGCAGCAGGGTAATGGGCTGAAGTCCCGCCCACAAGCAAGACACCTGTGTCATATCTGCTGGATATGGCTGAAGAAGGTTCAAGTTCAAAAGCCATTAAATGAAAGAATGTACTGTTCATTGCTGGTCTTCTCCACACACTCATACTCTAATACAGCAGGAATGGGACCATTAGCCAAAATGTAACATCATGTTAGTACATGTTGAGAAATAATCTCAACATGGTTCATTCTCACATAGCTGCTATTATAGTTTTTCTCCTATTATTCATGCCATAAAAAGTTTCTTATTCATGGTTCAAATAGCAAAGACAAAATAGAAGGCAAATTCTAGACATTCCTTCAAAGACTGATGCTTTAAAATTAGCACTGATGTTTTCTTTTTTAACACCTAGAATTTTTAGCTGGGGTGTTTAGGTTATGGCCAAGTCCCTCTGCAGGAAAAAGACAGTTTTCAAATTCAAAAATATCAATCATAAAAGTCCACTTCAACTTTAGCAAAAAGAAAAAAAATCAACAAAAAGTATACTCTGTATGCTGGGATTCCAAGGTTCCAACGTGCCGCTACAAATCTGTGGGGGGTTTCTTTCTTCTGATAATTCTAGAGCCTGTTACCATAGAAAGGCATTTCTTCAATGGCTGGTTGTAGTTAGTTCATGTTTTTCAATCAAATTTGCAAATGTATTTGTTGCTGTATAGTGATTGTTTTGCAAAATAAAATTGCTTGTCATCTAATTGCTAGTTTCCAATTTTTTATAAAAATTTTTTCTTCTCCTCTGGAAAAGAAAGAAAAATTCTGTGTGTGTGTGTGTGTGTGTGTGAACATGCATATTCACCATGGGTGCGCACACACATTGTTTGATCAAACCGAAGAATGACTGTGAAAGGAAGACACCTGTCATCTGCTGAATTCCGATTATGTACCAGGACCCATACTAAGGTGATTTTTATATTAGGCTACCTAATTAATGAGGGACCCTGCTTATCACAACTATCTTAGCAGGATATTATCTGTTGCAAGTGACTGAAATGCAAAAATAAATTTGTTTAAACATATAGGCACATTTATTGGCTCGAGTAACTAGACAATTATATCTGGTTTAGGCATGGCTGGATGCAGTCACTCAGAGGATATTGTTGAGAATATCTCTTTTTCCAGTTCTGGACCCAGGCATTTGTAAGATGTTATCAAGAATCTTTTTCCAACTTTTGTACCTGTTTCCTCTGTGTTTGCTTCATTCTTAGGACACACTCCATGATGGGTACCAAAAGCTGCCGATTCCACAACCTACCAAAGATAGCCTATTTCCCAATAGACCAGCCAAGATCCATGGTCTGAGAATCGTCAAACCATGTGGATCAACTGCCTACTTATATTGCTTGGCCAGGCTGTGTGGGTCACATACCCAGCTCTATTCCTGGTGGTGGGAATAGAAGGAGAGTGAGGGGCAAAGTGGCCTCATTTGAACTACATGAAGTAATCATAGAGAGGAAATGGGATTCTCCAAAGATAAGTCAGGCTGATACGGCCCAAAAAGAGAAGAATCCATCTGTGCAAGCAATCAAAAACATATATTCACTACATCCACACACCCTATCCTTTATCTTTTTTAGTCCTCTAGTTCTTTGCTCTTCAAATTGTGCTCAAACATTACAGAGTGGGCTGGGAGGAGCTAACTAGAAATGTAAATTGGGGGCAAGCACTGTGGTGTAGCAGGTAAAGCCGCTGCCTGCAGTGACAACATCCCATATGGGCACCAGTTCGAGACCCGGCTGATCTACTTCCAATCCAACTCTTTGCTATGCCTGGGAAAAGCAGCAGAAGATGACCCAAGTCCTTGGGCCCCTGCATCCACATGGGAGACCTGGAAAAAGATCCTGGCTCCTGGCTTTGGATTGGTACAGCTCTGGTGTTTGCCACCAACTGGGAGTGAACCAGCAGATGGAAGACCTCGCTCTCTCTCTGCCTCTCCTCTCTCTGTGTAACTCTGACTTTCAAATAAATAAATAAATCTTAAAAAGAAAAGAAATGTACATTGTCAGGCCCCACCCCAACCAATTTACTACATTTTTCCCAGACAATTCATCTGAACATTAAGATTTCTGAAGTACTCAGCTCATCCAAGCACCGCAAATGTGCTTAAAGAGAATGAGTTTCCTGGCAGTCCCTTAAGAAATTAATGATTATCCTTAAGTCTATGTGAGACAATATCACTACCTTTGATGCCAAATAATGTTGGTACCAAATGGTAGGAAGCTGTGACTTATAGAAGTAGTTTTCTTTTAGAGGTTTTCCAGCCTTCAAAACATTCTACCTGGGCTGAAACCTACTTCTGTTATCAATGGAATCATCACTTCCCATACTAATACTGCTAATACTACAAATTTGATACAATCTGATAAAAATCATTAGGATTTTTCTTTAATCTTTTTTTAAAATTAGCACCCATGTTGTCATTGATGGTTTTTAAACCACAAGGCATTAATATTTATATTTATCTGGGAGTGTGAGTCAAAATTCTTGATTTCTTTTTTCATTAATTAACAAACAAAGAATTTATTTGGAGAAGAGACCAATAACTATGATATAATGTAAAATGACAGGATAACATTCAGTGGAGCTTATAGGAGGAAAATACTAATCTTCTTATGCACAATGTGGCACTTACAGCACTGAGGCCCAAATAACTCAGGACTAGAATGTTGTTAAAAGTACATGGCCTAGAAGCCTGAAATTTCAAAACTCAAGTCTTGCACTAGCTGTTCTTGAGCATGGTAAAAAAGCATCAAAGACACATTCCTTCTGACTGGAAGGGATATCATTCAGTCTCAAATGCAGCTCATCTGCTCCCTTTTCCACTCCCCCAAATACTGTTAAAATCTCTGGCCCAAGGCCTGGCTTTAGGTAACACATTTGTGACCTCCAGGTGTACTTTGTTTGACCTGTACACTGTTTTCAGACTCAAGAAGTTACACACACACACACACCAGATTTAACCTTCTTCAGAAAAGTTAAAACATTTGGTGAGATAAGGCCTGCATTCTCTCTCGAGGAAAATGGGCTGGAGCTGGTCTGTGCATTCCCCTAAACTGGGTTCTTTCCTCTTGGCCACTGTACCCCACTGTGCTTTTTCTCTTCCCAGCCCACATGTTTCACTTTAACTTATTGTTACAGATAGTAGACTACAAATTTAGTTTGTAACCTTTGCCCTGGGCCCTTTGATTTTTCTCTCCCTTCACATTTCTTTCCCACTTTATAAAATAAAAGCCCAAAAGAACAAGTCTCTGATCAGAAGGTGAAAGACTGGCCAGCAGGGGAACCTGCCAAGGGCCATTTGGATATTTTTTAATGGACCATACAAAGTTATAAATTTAAAAAATAGCCTTTTATAAACTTACTGAATTTCAAGTTCTGCCTGCAGTTGCCTTAGCAAGGCCAGACCTGGCCCTTATATGCCCCACAGGCTGGACGTTCCCCACCCATGGAAAGTAAGTCAAACTACAACTCTCTAAGATATCAGAAGCCAGGGAACACTGATGTTTCATAGACATAGGGATGAAAACCTTGAAGTAGAGTATTTGTTTGGCAGTAGCAACTAGTAATTTTCATATCCTTGATAAACCCACTTAAGATTCTGCTGACTACCTACATTTATAATTAACTTAAGGGAAAAAAAGAAATATGCAGGAGAATTTGGTTTTTTGTCTCCCCATCTGCAAATAAAGATCTTATTGTCAAGTGAAAGATTACAAAAAATATCTTATTTGGCACCGTTGAATGTATAGGACTATTGTCTATTACTCACAGAAGCAGAAGGAAAGTATAGAGAGGAAATGGTCTGGGCCAGTCAACCCAGAGCTAGGTTCTTAGACACAGTACTGATATTAAGGCAACATATACCTGACTCTGTTGAGTAAGTTATAAAAACAGTGAAAGATATGCTGCCCAAGACTCCTTCCCCCTGACAATGATTGCCTTTGAATACCCAACCTATTTCCCTGAGTTCCACAGAGCCCCCCATTTCCAGAATTTACAAGGTTAATGCTGACACACCAGAGAGCCTCCAAGATGCTGTTGCACTCTTGGCATAACCAGTGGTTACTGCTCCTCTATGAGCTCTGAAGACTCACATGTGTATTACCTGTTGTTAAAGAAAGCCCAGGTGGAAACCGTGGGCGGTCTATGCCTGCGCCTTGCAGCCTGCTGGACTGAAATTCAGCCCACTATTGCTGTTACTTGCCTATCCCTTTACCTAAATTGCCTCCCACTACCACCACCCAACCAAGTCAGAAGGAGACTGGAACTGAGAGGAGATGATGCCTTGGGTGACATCCTGGCAGGCAAATATTTGGTGCTCATGGAACCATTCCTTGACTATGGTCACCAGCTACCATTCTCCTTACCCTCATTGTCAGTATCTCAACCATGTGGTTGCATATAGAAATTAGAGTCACCACAGAATTTGAACTCTTAGTAAACTGTGAGAGCCACAGCAAGAGACACCAAGAAGGTAATGTGGGTTACTGAGGCCAGCAGCAGAAGGAGGTGATGAACAATAGATAGGTCCCATGGTGTAATTTGGAACTAATGGATGCCTAATGTGGAACCTTTTTGTGGGTTGAAATTCACTTCCATTTCATTTTATTTATTTTTTAAGATTTATTCATTTATTTGAAAGTCAGAGTTTCACAGAGAAGGAGAGGCAGAGAGAGAGAGAGAGAAAGGTCTTCCATCCGTTGGTTCATTCCCCAGATGGCTGCAACAGCTGGAGCTACGCCAATCCCAAGCCAGGATCCAGGAGCTTCTTCTGGGTCTCACATGCAGGTGTAGGAGCCCAAGCACTTGGACCATCTCCTACTGTTTTCCCAGGCCATATCAGAGAGCTGGATTGTAAGTAGAGCAGCCAGAACTCAAACCAGCACATATATGGAATGCCAGCGCTGCAGGCGGCGGCTTCACCTACTACGACACAGCGCCAGCCCCTCACTTTCATTTTAAACCCACACAGGACCTAACTTATATGGGCATTAATATATTAACTTTATATTTATTTAGAAATTATCTGTGCCAACCACCTTTATATGATAACTGCTATGAGCATCGGCATACCCATTTAACAAATAAGGAAACTGAGGAATAAAAAAATTGTTTAATATTTAATGGTAGAGCTAGAATTTGAGCACAAGTATCCCAACAGCAGATGTTTCATCTAATGGACTGGGTGTAATGTAATTAAATATTCTCATAAACTATTTTCTTGTTAATAATAAAGATATAAAATTAGTATTATAGAAAAATCTCAGTATTGCAAGGCCTAGAAAATGTTCATGTCTTTGCAATTAATTCAATTAATTCAGTTAATTCAATTAATTCAGCCAATTAGGAAATGGGGTTATGAATGATAGTGTCATTTATGTATGCAATGATAAATTCTCTATTTTCTGTAAATATAAATCATCCAATGCTAAGTCAGCAATGGCCAAAACAAAGTTATTAATTTTACTGTGGTTCATGATACCTGATATTTGTCCTCATTTCCTTATGTGGCAAGGTTCATAATCTAAGCAAGATCTTTGAAAAATTCCTACCATGTAAATGCTAACAGTCCTAGGGAATGGCTATGAGCATGCTGGCTGGACTCTCACAAGAAAGAACAAGTAAGAAGTCCCAAATGAAACAGTGTTAATTCCTGTATTTAAGCAGAGAAAAAAGAATGTGGTCAGAAAAGCTGAGGACCAGCCATCAGAGCAATGATACTAGGAGAAAATGTCACAGAAACCACAGAAGTGGGTGTTGCACAGGGTTAAAATTTATAATCTGCCAAATAGGAGAAATGAGAAACTGCTGCATTTTAGAATAAATCATATGGTGACTCTGCAGAACTGGGATGGATGCTGAAGATAGAACCAGGTTTCTTGGGCTGTACTTCTCCATTTCTCTCACATATAACTTGGGCAAATTGTACAACTGAACCACTTGTCCACCTCCAAAAGGGCAGTCTAACGTGATTTTCTGCTCTCATAGCAGAATAAAAATGTTTTCCTCTTGAAATGCCTTTCACCAAGGGCACACATTGTTGACACTATCAGTGGTTAAAAACCAGTTCTGTGTTTCAGCACCTCATCCTATGCCTCCAATGTCTATTTCTACTTTATATTATTAATTTTTAAAAAATTTTATTAACATGTAACACATACATTTTATAGGGTACAATGTAACATTTATTTGCATATATAGAGCATAACCTTATCAAAGCAATAAATTAACATTTTTTGTTCTTTATCTTTTATGTTTGGAGCCTGTAAGCTCCTCTCTTCTCATTCTTCATAGAGTATATAATACATTATTGTGAACTGTAGTTACCCTGCTGTGCTGTGGTACAGTAGAACTTATTACTTGTGTGTCATGGTACTTACATTTTTGTACCTGTTATCTTATCCTCCTTTCTTCCCTCCTCCATCCTTCCTAGCCTCTAGCAATCACTATTCTAGGTTCATATCGACTTATTTTATAAACTTATGAATATAACAGAGAACATGCAGTGCCTGTCTTTCTCTATTTTTGGCAGCCAGCTTCTATTTCCATCAGCTCACAAGCAAGGACATTGCTGTTCTACCTTACTTCATTTATAAGCCAGTATCACAGTTAGCATGCCTTCTAAATGAAGGTTAAAATCCCAACATAATAAGAAGCAAAATTAAAATTTGTCAGAAAATCAAAAAAGCTTTGGTAAGTTTACGAAGCAGCCTCAGCTCAGTGGAGTGCAGGGTTTTGTTTTTGTTTTTGTTTTTGTTTTTTTTAAGTGATTAAAGTCTGTTTCACTACTAACTGATTTGTCGGTCCTTTAACCAACCTTTACAGTCACAAATATGATGATAGCTATTCTTATTTGTGTTCTTGTGTTCTAGGCAATTAGATTTTCAGAGTAATTTGTTTTTCTTAAGTAAAAATTATTGTTTTCTCATGTACACATTATAAGAGTAGTAGATAATGAGCTAATAAGCTTAAAATGCTCTGCTCTCAGGGCCAGTATGGAAAAACACTGATAGATTAATTTTGGTTACATAATTTATTGTGATTCCTTCTCTAGGAAGACTTGAATGCATTATACAGTCATGCAATCACTCATACATAGCTGCCTTTGAATTAATTTTGGTTTTAATCTGATTCCTATTTTCATATATACACTTATGTGAGCATCCTCTAAATAGTCTACATTTTGTGTTGTGCCCATTCCAAAATTAAGTTAGCTTTTAATTTCTTGAGTAGAAATGTTTCTGGCGACTGTAGCATGAAAAGGGAAGCTGAGAGTGTGGGCTGGCTCTCCAGGGAGCTTGTCAGTCCTCCTGGTTCTGTGACCTCAGCTTTCATTCTTGGTGGCAGAGGAATAATCATGCTTGGTTAGGAAAACACACCCCCAAAATTGATGAAGAGTAAAAAAAAAATTAGGAGGGAAAGGTTTTTTTTTCTGTTTTGGAAGAAAATTATTTAACAATATAAAATTTAAAAATCATATTAAATAATAGTGACTAGTTATTTTCACTTTTTATGACATGAATTAAATGCAAGAGAACAAGTAGAATACCTCTCATAACCACATCTAGTATTATTACTTTTTTGCATTTTTCTATGAACATTTTAAACATTTTATCAGAATTTTTAAAATTGTGTATATTTATGGGGCACTGTGTGCTGTTTAATTACATGTATACATTGTGTAATAATCAATCAGGGTAAATATATTTTTTAAGCCTTTCATACCTCTATATATGTTAAAGGTAATAAATTTAAAAAGCATACAAAACCCTATCTTCTAGAATTGTTTAAATAGAGAAATACACAGTACATTATCTGTAATCACCCTACTGTGCAATAAAACCCCAGAACTTCTTACTTCTCTCCATAACACAGAGCTTGTTGATTAACCTGTCTTCATCTTTCCTCAACTTCCCTACCCAGCCACCAGTAACCACCATTGGTATATTTAACTTCTATGAGATGTGATCATAGTTTTTCTGTGTTTGGCTTATTTCACTTAATATAATGATCTCTGGCTCCATCCACATTGTTTCAAATAACAAGATTTCATCCTTTTTATGGTTGAGCAAAATCCCATTGTATATATGCACCATTTTCCCCTTATCCATTCATCAGTAGATGGACATCTAGGTTGTTCACATTTCTTAGATGTTGTGAATAGTGCTGCAATAAAAAATGGGCATGCATATATAATAAATTCAGAATTCTCTAATGTTGTAAAAGTGGTGTGTAAACCGTTTAAATCTTTACTGTGAAGATTAAAAAACATATATAATCCCTACATGAAAATGTTAGCTGACAGGCAATACTGAAACACCTTAAATATAACATCGAAAATTCAAAATGTAGGAAGGAATCATCACTTGTGGGTAAGTGATTTTTCTCTAGTGGTATACTTTAAGTCCTTGCATATTATTATTTGGTAAATATCTATAGGGTTTCCTTTGTAGCTACTTTGAGGCTTTCAAAATACTTGTTTTGGGCTATTACAAGCCATCTTGAAATAATAACAAATTAAGATTGATTAGAAAAAATAGGAAAAGATGGGACTGGTTAATTAACCTGCCACTTGAGACTGGCATACCATATTGGAGTACCAGTTTGAGTCCTGGATTTTCAACTTCCAATCCAGCTCCCTTCTAATGTGCTAGGAAATCAATAGAAGACGACTAAAGTGCTTGGGCCCTTTTCACACATGTGGAAGAGTATGACGCACTTCCTGGCATCTGGCTTTGTCCTGGACTGGTCCTAGCTATTTCTAGCATTTAAGGAGTAAGCCAAGAGATGGAAGGTCTCTCTCTCTCTCTCTGTGTGTCACTCTATCTTTCAAATAAATCTTTTTTAGAAAAATAGGAAAAAAGAAAAAAACCCAAAGAGATAAGAAAACCTAATGATGGGTCCTGTGTTGTGGCATAGGGGGTTAAGCTGCTACTTGCAACACAGGCATCCCATATGGGGACCAGTTCAAGCCCTGGTTGCTCCATTTTCAAACCAGCTCCCTAATGTGCTTGGGAAAGAAGCAGAAGATGACACAAGTGCTTGGGCACCTGCCATCCATATGGGAAACCTGGAAGAAGCTCCTGGCTCCTGGCTTCAGCCTGGCCAGTCCCAGCCATTGAGGCCATTTGGGGAGTGTACCTGCAGATGGAAGATCCCTCTCTCTCTGTCGCTCCCTCTCTCTGTGTAATTCTGCTTTTCAAATAAATTAACAAATACATCTTAAAAAAATCCTAACAAAGTACTCGACATTTGTTCTCCAGTCCTCCCTATGGCCATATTGGATGCCAGCATTGCAGGAGGTGACTTAACTCATAACACCACAACATCTGCCCCACATTTTGGAATGTTGATGTTACATTTGACCTCTTTCAATATTGCTTCTCTTCTAATGTTTCATTATAATAATATAATATTTTAGTCCTCACAGTAAATATATAAATGATTTACATACTATGTTCATACTATTAGGAAATTCTGAATTTATTGGTATGTTTACTCTTACCAATGAGTTTCTACCTTCTGATATTTTCTGCTTGCTGTTAGCATCTCTTTCTTTCATTTGGAAGAACTCCTTTTAACACAGATTTTTTTAAAAAAATTTTTAAGATTTATTTATTTATTTGAAAGTTAGAGCTACATAGAGAGAGGAGAGGCAGAGAGAGAGAGAGAGAGAGAGAGAGGTCTTCCATCCACTGGTTCACTCCCCAGATGGCCACAATGGCCGGAGCTGCACCTATCCGAACCCAGGACCCAGGAGCTTCTTCTGGGTCTCCCACGTGGGTGCAAGGGCCCAAGGACTTGGGCCATCTTCTACTGCTTTCCCAGGCCATAGCAGAGAACTGGACAGGAAGTGGAGCAGTCGGGTCTCGAACCAGCACCCAAATGGGATGCCGGCGCTTCAGGCCAGGGCGTTGACCCACTGTGCCACAGTGTCGGCCCCTTAACACAGATTTTTGCAACAAATCTGGTGGTGATAAATTCTCTCAGCTTTTGTTTGGGAATGTCTTTATCTCTCCCCCATATGTAAAGGATAGCTTTGTGGACATAATATTCTTGGTTGGCAATTTTTATCCTTCAGTGATATAAATGTCTTATCCCACTCTTTCCTGGCCTATGAAGTTTATCCAGAGAAGTCTGCAGTCAGGAGAATTGGGACCACTTTATGTGTTAGTTGCTCCTTATCTGTTGCATATTTGAGAATCCTTGGACCACTTGACTATAATATATCTTAGGGTAGTTTTGGTTGGGTTGATATTCACTGGTGAACTTTGACCTTCCTATACCTGGAGAGTTGTATCTTTCTCTGGGTTTGGGAAGTTTTATTATCTGTTTGAATATGTTTTAGATGTTTGGCATTCTCAAGTCTGTTTTGAATCCCAATAATTCAAATATTTGTTCTGTTCATGTTATCCCATAATACCCATAAGCATTTTTCATTCCTCTTGATCCTTTTTTCTTCCAACTGTGTATTTTCAATACCCTGTCTTTGAGCTCACTGATTCTTTCTTCTGTTTGTTCTGTTCTGCTATTGATGTCTTCCATCATTTAATTTCACTAGGTATACTTTTCAGTTGGATGATTTCAGCTAGATTTTGTTCAATTACTTCTATCTTACCATAAAATCTCTCTGTTAAAATACTGAATCATTACTCCGTGTTCTCTTGAATTTCATTAAGGTTCTCCAAAACAACTGTTTTGAAATTTTCATCCAAGCATTTGGAAGCTTCAACTCCTGAATTGTTGGTTTCTGACACATTATTTTGCTCTGTAGGTGAAGTCATAGTTCTCTGGAATTTCTTGCTGCTTGTCAGCATATAACATCATCTGTGCATTGGAAGATTAGTTGTAATAAACTGGCTTCACTTGTGGCTGTACTCTTAGAAATCCTAAGCAGTCTGTTCATTTTCTCTGTTCCTTCCAGTTCAGCACAAGATAGCACCCAAGTCATGGTTGGCCCCAGGTCTGCTGTTGGTATGGTTTTACAGATTCAATCTTACAATACTCTCCATTATCTTCAGCAGATAAATATTATTCTTAGGCAAGTTGGGTAACATCTCTCTATAAAAAAGTTGCTTGTCTGTATGGAAGGACTGCAAAATTTGATAGCAAGAGCTCAGAGAATGATTGGTATGTTTGTGAGAAGTCTTTTCCTTTAGCATCATTTCTTTAAAAAGGAGATCAAACAAAAGAATGGTCTTTCATGTAAATTAGTAGTTATAAACTGACAGTAACCAGTCTAAGAAGCAGAATTAAATTACATATTCATTGGCTTAGTATTTTTCAGCAATCTATATGCAGACCTTAAGGGTAAATTATGATTCACATTGCTTATTATGTATTTAAGGAAATCAGAGTTTATCCATTTTCGAATTTGCCTTACACACTTTGATATGTTGCCTCTTTTTTTAAGATTTTATTTTTTTATTGAAGAGGTAGAGTTACAAACAGAGGGCAAGGTAGAGAGAAAGGTCTCGCATCTGCTGGTTCACTCCCCAGGTGGCTGTAATCGCCAGAGCTGGGCCAGTCTGAAGCCAGGAGCCAGAAGCTTCTTATAGTCTCCCACATGGCACAAGGGGCCCAAGCACTTGGGGCACCATCCACTGCTTTCCTAGGCCATAAGCTGAGAACTAGATCAGAAGAGGAACAGCCAGGACATAACCAGTGCCCATATAGGATACTGGCACTGCAAGCAGATGCTTAGCCTACTATGCCAGAGCACCAGTCCTTGTTGCCTCTTTTAATCTTCACTATAACTCTATGAGGTAAATATCATTAAATCAATTTCATGTTAAATAGATGGAGGCTCATAGGGCTAAATGCCTTGTCCACTACCACATACAGAATAAATAGCTGAGCAGTGAGTTACATAGATCTCTCTGAAAAAATCCCATCTAAGAAATACTATATCCCAAGAGGGTTTCAGTTGTTCCTAAAAAATTAATATATCAAAATTTACTCATAGGTTATCAAAATAAAACATTCAATCCAATACTTAAAGGAGAAATTATGCTATTGAATATAGAGAACATGAACTTTCTAATTCTGGTTTTACTGCTTAGTGGTTACATAATTTCAGACAATTTATGTTCCACACCTGTAAGATGAAAACTCTACTAGGTATGCTAAAAATAGATGAATGCCTCACAGGATTGTGGAGAATTTTAAATGAAATAATATATAGAGCTGTCTTATAGAGTACTTATACTCATTGAATGCTATAATTTTTGCTGTTGCACTTTTTATATTTTAAAGTAATATTTAATGAAATATCATAACATACAATCTCATCATATGAATATGATATACATATTACTTGGTACCACACACTCCCATCTACTGGTTCACTCCCCAAAGGCCCATTATAGCTTGGATATTGGCCAGGTTGAATCCAGGAGCTCTGAATTCAATTCAGGTCTCCCATATGAGTGGCAAGGACCCAGCCTTCCAAGGATCTGCATTAGCAGGAAGCTGTAATTGGGAGCAGAGCCAGGACCTGAATTCAAGACTTCCCATAAGGATTGCATCAAATTGAGAAGTTTCTGTACTTCAAAAGAAACAGTCAGGAAAGTGAAGAGGCAACCGACAGAATGGGAAAAAATATTTGCAAACTATACTACAGATAAAGGGTTGATAACCAGAATCTACAAAGAAATCAAGAAAATCCACAACAACAGAACAAACAACCCACTTAAGAGATGGGCCAAGGACCTCAACAGACATTTTTTGAAAGAGGAAATCCAAATGGCCAACAGACACATGAAAAAATGTTCAAGATCACTAGCCATCAGAGAAATGCAAATCAAAACCACAATGAAGTTTCACCTCACCCCGATGAGAATGGCTCACATTCAGAAATCTACCAACAACAGATGCTGGAGAGGATGTGGGGAAAAAGGGACACTAACCCACTGTTGGTGGGAATGCAAACTGGTTAAGCCACTATGGAAGTCAGTCTGGAGATTCCTCAGAAACCTGAACATAACCCTACCGTACAACCCAGCCATCCCACTCCTTGGAATTTACCCAAAGGAAATTAATTTGGCTAATAAAAAAGCCATCTGCACATTAATGTTTATTGCAGCTCAATTCACAATAGCTAAGACCTGGAACCAACCCAAATGCCCATCAACAGTAGACTGGATAAAGAAATTATGGGACATGTACTCCATAGAATACTATACAGCAGTAAGAAACAATGAAACCCAGTCATTTGCAGCAAGATGGAGGAATCTGGAAAACATCATGTTGAGTGAATTAAGCCAGTCCCAAAGAGACAAATTTCATTTGTTTTCCCTGATCGGCGACAACTGAGCACCAAAGGGGAAACCTGTGGAAGTGAAATGGACACTATAAGAAACTATGACCTGATCAGCTCTTGTCCTGGCTCTAGATGTACAATGTAATACTTTATCCTTTTTAGTATTTGTTGTTGTTGTTGTTCTTGTTGTTCTAGTACTAGTGGTTGAACTCTGTAATTAACACACAATTATTCCTAGGTGTTTAAATTTTAACTGAAAAGTGATCCCTGTTAAATATAAGAGTGGGAATAAGAGAGGGAGGAGATGTACAATTTGGGACATGCACAATCTGACTTGCCGCAAATGATGGAGTTAGAAATGTACCAGGGGATTCCAATACAATCCCATCAAGGTGGCATGTATCAATGCCATCTCACTAGTCCAAGTGATTAATTTCAGTTCACAACCGATGGCTCTGATAGGTCTAAGAATCAAAGGGATTACACAAACAAGACAAGTGTCTGCTAATACTAACTGATAGAATCAAAAAGGGAGAGAAAGATCCAACATGGGAAATGGGATACACAGCAGACTCATAGAATGGCAGGCATCCTAAACAACACTCTGGCCTCAGAATCAGCCCTTAAGGCATTCGGATCTGGCTCAAGAGCCCATGAGAGTATTGTAGGCATGGAAAGCCAAGACACCATGGAAAAGAAAAAAAAAAAAAGAAGAAGACCTAAATGAAAGATCTCTGTGAGTGAGATCCCAGTGGAAAGAACGGGGCCATCAAAGAAGGAAGTACCTTTCTCTGAAGGGAGGAGAGAACTTCCACTTTGACTATGACCCTATCGGAATAAGATCAAAGTCAGCGAACTCTAAAGGCTTCCATAGCCCTGGCAACTCATGACTAGAGCCTAGGGAGATTACTGACGCCATGAACAGGAGTGTCAAATTGTTAAGTCAGCAACAGGAGTCACTGTGTACTTATATCCCATGTGGGATCTGTCCTTAATGTGTTGTCTAATGTGCAGTGATGCTATAACTAGTACTGAAACAGTATTTTTACACTTTGTGTTTCTGCGTGGGTACAAACTGATGTGATCTTTACTAATTATATACTGAATCGATCTTCTGTATATAAAGATAATTGGAAATGAAAAAAAAAAAAAAAACCCTGGTGTTAAATTGGAAATGGCATAGAAAATTAATTAATTTTTTTAAAAAAAATATTGTGTAGGATCTCTGTCTTTAATGTGCTGTACACTGTTATTTAATGCTATAACTAGTACTCCAACAGTATTTTTTTTTCACTATGTGCTGCTATATGGCAGCAAACTGTTGAAATCGTTACCTAATATATACTAAACTGATCTTCTGTATATAAAGAGAATTGGAAATGAATCATGATGTGATTGGAAGGGGAGAGGGAGCGGGAAAGGGGAGGGTTGCGGGTGGGAGGGAAGTTTTGCGAGGGGGAAGCCATTGTAACCCATAAGCAGTACTTTGGAAATTTATATTCATTAAATAAAAGTTTAATTTAAAAAAAAAAAGACTTCCCATAAGGGATGCAGGCATCCCAACCAGCTAATTAACTGCCCAAATTTCTGCCATATCAACATCTTTCAGTTTAACAAATATAGGTTTAGGCTATTGTTTTTATAATGTTGTATTACATTCTATAAATATAACTAAATTAATTAGTTGTGTTTGAACACTGGGTCTATTTTCAAAATTTTACTACTATAAAGCATTCTGCTTTCCAAGATCATTACACATATATTTTTATGTATTTATGAAGCAAAAATTCTTAGAAATAGAATTGGTCGAAGGATATCTAAATTTATGAGAGGTTTTTATACATGTGTGTGACTATGTTCTAATAAAAATTTACCCATGGACACTGAAGTGTGAATTTCTTGCAATTTCTATATGTTTCAAAATTTTATTCTTCTTTTGATTTTTCATTCATTTAAAAGTTTTTAAAAAAATACTAGCCTACACAAAGTACCTGATTTGGTCCATGCTATAGAAAGCTGATAGATCTAGATAGAAGTTCCGTGTGCTTCATCAGTCTTGATTTTTAACTTACATAAGCAAGAGAGGAGATGGCATGAATGAGGGAGCAACTATTGAAGATTCGTGTGCCCTTTAGTCCAAGGAAAGAGTTGCACCCATCCACAATCCAAACTGACTCCAAATTCTGATCTTCAATTTACTACTGGTGTGGACTTAACCAAATGAGCTTCTTTGAACTTTTTAGATTTTTCTGACCTATAATGAAATAGTGATCATCTGGATGATATCCCTAGCTCACTTGGAAATAGTTAACTAATGGTCAGTATTTTTCCATGTTTTGGAAAATTCACACATGAGACATTGCAATAATATATTGCATTCATGTGTGAAATGAACAGCCATGCTGATATTCATAACCAGTTACATTTAATTGCCTTCCTTACAATTGATCTAATAGATTCCAAGATGCCAGATTAGAGAGTGACATGATGCGCTAGACTGGGGATAACATGAAACAAAATGGTGTAGGAAGTGCATTTTCAGAGAATTGGAGAGAAAACTGCCCTAGAAATCCTACAAGGTGAGCTTCCAGAAACTCAGTGGACTGGGGTTGGATGCACAGTTGGACCAGTGGAGGGTGTGGATGAGCAGCATGAACACAAACACAACACATGGCTGTGCAAACACATGGAGACCAAATAACATGTTCCTGAATGAACAGTGGGTCATAGAAGAAATCAAAAGAGAAATCAAAAAATTTTAGAAACAAATGAAGATGACAATAGATCATATCAAAACATCAAAAGCAGTGTTAAGAGGGAAGTTTATATCAATTGGTGCCCACGTGAAGAAGCTAGAAAGGTACCAAATAAATGAGCTATCAATGTATCTCAAGGACCTAGAGAAACAACAGCAAAAATCTCCCATTTTTGGATTGGAAGAATCAACATCATCAAAACGGTCATGCTACCAAGAGAAATTTACAGACTCAATGTGACCCCAATCAAAATACCAATGACATTCTTCTCAGATCTAGCTAAAATTCATATGGAAACACAAGAGATCCCAATTAGCTAAAACAACCTTATACAACAAAAACAAAGCCAGAGACATCACAATATTTGATTTCAAGACATACTACAGGGCATTTACAATCAAAATAACCTGGTACTAGCAAAGAAACCAGACTTCATACCAATGGATCAAAATAGAAACTCCAGAAATCAATTTACAACCAACCTATCTTTGACAAAGGAGCTAAAATCAATCCCTGGATCAAGGACTGTCTCTTTAATAAATGGTGCTGGGGAAACTGAATCTCCACAAGCAGAAATTTGAAACTAGATCCATTCCTAACACCTTACACAAAAAACACTCAAAATGTATCAAAGACTTAAACCTACAACCTGATATCATCCAATTACTAGAGAACATTGGGGAAACTCTGCAAGACATTGGCATAGGCAAAGACTTCTTGGAAAAGACACCAGAAGCACAGGCAATCAAAACCAAAATAGATAAATGGGACAACATTAAGCTGAGAAGCTCTGCACTGCAAAAGAAACACTCAGCAAAGTGAAGAGAAAAACAACAGAATGGGAGAAAATATTTGCAAGCTACATGACTGATAAAAGGTTAACATCAAAAATCTATAAAGAGTTCAAGGAATTACACAGCAACAAAACAAATGATTCAGTTAATAAATGGTCAAAGGCCTTGAACAGGCATTTTTCAAGATAGGAAATTCAAATGGCCAACAGACACTTGAGAAAATGCTCAGGATCACTAGCCATCAGAGAAATGCAAATCAAAACCACAATGAGTTTTCACCTCACTCCAGTTAGAATGGCTCTCATACAGAAATCAACAGATGACAAATGCTGGTGAGGATGTAGGGAAACAGGAACCCTGGTCCACTGTAGGTGGGGTGTAAACTAGTGCAGCCATTGTGGAAGACAATATGGAGATACCTCAGAAATCTGAACACAGACCTACCATATGATCCAGCCATCCCCAAAATTTTGGGAATTTACCCAAACCAAAATAACTCAGTATATGAAAGAGTTATCTGTACCCCCATGTTCATTGCAGCACAATTCACAATAACTAAGATATGGAATCAACCCAGATGTCCATAAACTGTTGAGTGGATAAAGAAATATGGTATGTATTGGTATATATCCACTATGGAATACTGCACAATGGTAAAAAAAAAAAATGAAATCCTGTCTTTTCCAATAAGATAGTCACAACTGGAAATCCTTATATTTAATGAAATAAGCCAGTCCCAAAAAGACAGATACCATATGGATAAAGAAAGTGTGGTATATAAACACTATGGAGTACTATTCAGCTATAACCAAAAAAAAAAAAAAAGAAAGAAAGAAAGAAAGAAAAAAATGAAATCCTGTCTTTTGGAACAAGATGGACCCAACTGGAAATCCTGATACTTAATGAAATAAGCCAGCCCCCAAAAGACAGATATCATATGTTCTCCCTGATCTGGGGTAACTAATAAAAGTACCTGAAATGTAATGTATGGAAGTGAAATAAACATTTTGAGATTTGATGATTGCTTATAGCTCTCGTCTTTTCTGTTGAGGAACAGTGTTTTGTTTTGTATTTTTTTTCTCTTCATATTATTTGTTGAACTCTTTTACTTAGAGTAAGGTTAACTATACAATAATTAAGTATACTGAAATAATATCTTTATAAATATTAAGAGTGGGAATGCAAGAGGGAGAGGGAGGAAGTGCTAGAGTGTGGGCGAAAGGGAGAGTAGGAGGGAAAGTGCCACTATGTTCCTAAATCTGTAAATATGAAATATATGAAACTTCTCTGATGTCCAGTATAATTTGAAGGGATTTTGGTTAGAGGAATTCCAGATCCAGGTAGGGAAATTCTGGGTCTAGAGTAGAAGGTAACTACATATGTATCTCCTCCCCCAGACCAACTGAAGTCCATTAGGCTATCATAAATTCCCTAGAAAGCAGGTGATCACTGACCAAATCAAAGAAAGTGCATAAGCAACACTGACCAACCAGAAACTTGGAGATGAACAGAGCATACTCCTCTCAGCCCTAGTTTCCCAACTTCAATCCACAAGAACTTCACTCCTATCTCCTCAGGGATCCTGGGAATAAAATGAGAGATGCCTGGGTCCTTGCTCTATGCTTTTACAATAAATACCTACTTTCTCCACCACCACCACCCTCATGTCAGTGATTGGCTTTCTGCCCCAGGACACTATAGCAATACCTTCATCTAGTTTTAAGGGCTTGTTCTGCAACATAAATTTATATAAATTGGTCCCTGTGCAGAAATGTTTTAGGCTCTAGGAAAATATGAATCTTGTAATTCTTTTTTAAAGTGGTGATATAAAGGAAATTTTTAAAAATATGTTTGTAGACTTCAGGGGTAAATTAAACTAAAACATCATTTTCTAAGGAACTATTCAGCATTTTCACCTTAATCAAATGAAGCTGGCTTCATTACAATATAATACACAGTGAAAACCTGCACATCTTCATCATTATAATGTGACAAGCAGTATGCTTAATTATGAAGTTTGAAGATTAAAAGTATTTCAAGCTTTACCAGCATTAAAAGAATGAAAACTCAATGACTCAGCAAACCTGGCTTCCAGAATCATGAACCTTTCATTCAATCTAAACACTGAAATATATCATTGTTTATGAAAGGAAAATCAAATAAAGTAAGCTTTATAAGATTGAAGTCTGCCTGAAGTACAGTCATTTCCACTTGTCTTCTTAGATCTCTATAGAAGAAAAAGATTTTTGTACTCCTGAAATAATCGATAGGAACCAGAGGGCTGGTATGAATTTGTTTAGTGAAGCCATTGAAATTAAAATTAATTTAGAGAGCTGTCTACCATGTTCTGGAACTGACCATTCCTGTTTCATAATTTCAAATAAGTGATTTTTAAACAATGTCAAGAGCTAGCAGCTGCCCCGGACTGTGTAGGCATCAATGTGTGATGCTGAGTCACTTAACCCTGTGCTTCAGGGATGTGTTGACTAACAAGTCCTAACAAGGTGTCAATGGGAAAAAAATTAAACACAACTGCTATAGCCATCTCCTGTACATAACTACTGGACTTACATAACATGGACTCTGATGATTTTCTCTATTTCTCTTTGTCTGCCTTCCTGAGCATCACTCTGTGAAAGACACCATAGATTGCATTTTTAAGACAAAATGAAAAAGACGAAACTACAGAAGAGTTCATTTGAAAGGCTAAATGGCTATGCTAGGACATCAAAAGAATACCAGTGATATAGTAGAACAGGCACTGTTATAAGTGCTTTACATAGATAGTAGTTATTTTAAAACCTGTTCCAAAATCCTTTGACATGCCTCCTCATTGAAAGTTGGGGTCTATCTTGCTTCCTCCAGATTCTGGAGCCATGTTAGTGACTTTTTAAAAAAATTTATTTATTTACTTGAAAGAGTTACAGAGAGAGAGAAGGAGAGCAGAAAGAAAGGAGAGAGAGAGAGAGAGAGAGAGAGAGAGAGAGAGAGAGAGAGGTCTTCCATCTGCTGGTTCACTCCCCAGTTGGCCGCAATTGCCAGAGCTATGCTGATCCGAAGCAAGGAGTCAGGAGCCAGGATGTCTGTAGTGCTGGCATTCCATATGGGCGCTAGTTCGAGTCCTGGCTGCTCCACTTCTGATCCAGCTCTCTGCTGTGGTTTGGGAAAGCAGTAGAAGATGGCCCAAGCCCTTAGGCCCCTGCACCTGCATGGGAGACCCAGAAGAAGCTCCTAGCTCCTGGCTTCGGATCGGTAGCTCCAGCTGTTGCAGCCATCTGGGGAGTGAACCAACGGATGGCAAACCTCTCTCTCTCTCTCCTTCTCTCTGTGTAACTCTGACTTGCAAATAAATAAATAAATCTTTAAAAAAAGAAAAGACTACAGTTTCCATGTGGCTCTCTTGGGATGATCAATTTGAATGAAGGGAAATGTAAAAAGTCCAGCTACCCTGAAAATGACTCTAAAGAGAAGCCATTTATATCCATTCTAGTGGAAATCAGTCTCAGCTGAGCTCCTGGCTGAGAACATCCTTTGTGATAATCCAAATTTCTGAATCACAAAATGTAAGCAGCAGTAAAAAGGTTATTTTATGTCACTAAGATTTAGGGCAATAATCTGTAAACAACAACAACAAAAAAAACCCTACTGTTCATTTAATCCTCAGAATAGCCTTACTAGATGGTCACTCTTATTCCTATTTTCTAGATAAAGAAATTGACTCCCAAAGATGCAAAGTGGCATTGCAAACATCACATGGCTTGTGACTAGCAATGCTAATATTTGAAACCAGATAAACATTAAGAGTATTGCTCTTAAGCATCTCATCTTGAAATGGATTTTATCATCACTGAACTTATATGCTGCTTCAGATTCTGTTGGCTGCACTTGTCTCTGGATGTTGTAGTTCCAGCTCCTCTGTAGTGATCAGTACTGTGTGGATTCTTGCTAACTTCAGCTTGGCTAATATACCCACCACATACTCTCAGTTAATGACTCAGAAATTCCTACTGATGCTGTCATGAGACAATGTTAAGACCCCGTGTGAGTCCAAAGACTGCAGAGACTCTAACACCTCATAAAGCAAAACAAATATCAACTTTTGTCCCTTCTTTCTACAGATGCTCTCCCAAGATGCTGTTGTGCTGAGAAATCAGTTTCAAAAAGTAAGTTTCTAGATCATGCCATCAATAGCATTTGATAATAAGAAGCACTGACCTGGGTGATGCCCTCCCTATTAGCTATGCCTTCCTCCAGCTTCCTCCCTTTTTTCTTCCTTTCTACCACCCTTGGATTGCACTCCTTAAAAAGTAATGTAAAAGCCACTGTTTCAAGCTCTGCTTTCTGAGCTCAGACCAAGATAATATCTGAACATATTTTCAGTATATACCTTTGTTTTGCATATTTTATACTTCTAAGATAAATAATATTATGAGGTCATTTTGCAAATTGTTTTTGTTCATTCAACACCATGAATTAGAAAGTTTAACATGTTGATATATGGAGTTTTATTTCATTTATGTGAAATACTAAAAATACTACTCCATTGTATGTATACATCATAGGTAATTTATCAGTTCTCTTGTATATGGATATGTACACATATCATTTTTAAATTTGCCTCCCCAAAATTTAGTGCAATAATTATTCTTATCTTCCTGTGCATGTACATCATTAAGTGTTTCCAGGATCTTCTTAGAAGGAAATTATGAGAAGGCAAGTGTTGTGGTACAGCACTGCTGCTTGTGACACTGGCATCCCAGTGTTCTGGCTACTTTGCTTTTGGTCAAGCTTATGGCTAATGTGCCTAGGAAGGCAGCAGAAAATGGCCCAAAGACTTGATAGCCCCCTCCTATGTGGGAGAATAGGATGGAGTTACAGGGTCCTAGCTTCAACCTGGCCCAGAAATGCATATTGTGACTATTTGGAGCGTGTACCAACAGATGGAGGGTCTCTCCTTCTTTTTCTGTTTTCCCCTCTCCCTGTCACTGTTCCCTTCAAATAAATAATTTTAAAAGGGAACTATTGGATTGAGATGTGCATTTCATTTTTACTAAATATTGCCAAATTAATTTCCAAATGATGTTAAAAATTAAATTCTCACCAGTAGTTCTACATATTTGTTTTAATTTTTTCTTTTTTAAAAAAGTTTTACCTTTTTTTTTGAAAGTCAGAGTTACAGAGAGAGATATCTTCCATCCATTGGTTCATTCCTCAAATGTCTGCAATGGCTGGAGGTGGGCCAGTCAGAAGCCAGGAGAGAGGAGCTTCATCCAGGTCTTCCATGTGTGTGTAGGGACCCAAGCACTTGGGCCATTTTCTGCTGCCTTCCTAGGCACATTAGCAGGGAGCAGCCAGGACGTGAAACAGAGCTCATAAGGGATGCTGTTGCTGCAGGTGGAGACTCATCCTTTTATGCCACAGTGCCAGCCCCTACATATTCATTTAAAAAAATCTTTTATCCACCTTTTTTAAAATGTTCAGTTATTTATTTTCATCTATTTGAAAGGCAGAACATGAGAGAGGAAAGAAGAGAGAGGAGAGAGAGAGAGAGAGAGAGATCAATCTTCCATCTGCTGATTCCCTATCCAAATGGCCAGGCTAAGCCAGTCAGGCCTAAGCCAGAACTAAGCCATGAGCCTAGAACTCCATTTGAGTTTCCCACATGAGTGGCTGGGGCTCAAGCACTTGACTCATCATCTGCTTCCTCCAAGGAAGCATTAGCAAGGCGCTGAAATGAAAGCCAAGCACTCTGATATAAGATGTGGGTATTCAAAGAGGCAGTTTAACCCACTGTGCCATTATATGCACCCCAGGTCTACATATTCTTAACAAAAGTTGGTGTTGATGTTTAATTTTATGGAATTGGAAAATTAAAAAATTATTGTTTTTATTTGCATTTCATAGACTATTGATAATATTGAACATATTAATCATTATTGAGGCAATAGACGAGCTATGAGTATATTCTCATTTCTCAATTTTTCAATTATTTTTCTTTAATCATTAATTATTTTCCAATAATTATTAAAATTTAGAGTCAATCCTGCTGATTAAATAATCCAAGAATGAATTCTATGAAGTAGAATATCAGAGGAATGTAATAGAATTTTTATGGGATAGGATAGGGAGGAGAATTTTAGGCAGATTACCAAGCAGTCATACATGAAGAAGTTATATTTGAGCTGGTGCCAAGCCATGTGAAGACATAGTGAGGGAAAGACCAGCCATACAATGTTCTGGAGGCTCCAGTGTGTTTGGAGAGGAAGCAGCTATGATATAAAGTCAGATCATGAAGAGCCTTACCAACTACAGAAAAGGAATTTACATGAATATGGACCATGGGATTTGGCTCCTGAGAGGCCACTGGGACTGCCCTCTATGGACAGATCAATTATGTAAACTAAGGTTGCCCAAGACAACACTTGGAATATATCTCTTAACACACACACTGGGAGTAACTCCAAGGTTGATGTGCTCTCTCTCCTCAAACCCCAAAATTAAAATATCACTGCAATTATCATACACTTCTGAATATTAGACACATGACACTGCAACCATGCTTCACTTCCACTTTTTTTTTTTTTAATTTTTGACAGGCAGAGTGGACAGTGAGAGAAAGAGAGACAGAGAGAAAGGTCCTCCTCCTTGCGGTTGGTTCACCCTCCAATGGCCGCCACAGCTGGTGCAACACGCTGATCCAAAGGCAGGAGCCAGGTGCTTCTCCTGGTCTCCCATGGGGTGCAGGGCCCAAGCACTTGGGCCATCCTCCACTGCACTCCCTGGCCACAGCAGAGAGCTGGCCTGGAAGAGGGGCAACCGGGACAGGATCGGTGCCCCGACCGGGACTAGAACCCGGTGTGCCGGCACCGCAAGGCGGAGGATTAGCCTAGTGAGCCGTGGCGCTGGCCCCACTTCCACTTCTAATGTGTTTCCATAGAGTAACAATGGACTCTTTCCAAGACCCGCTTTTATTAATTACTATGAGCGTTTATATTATTACAAGCTCTCATGCACTTACTCAGCATCCTAGATTATGCTGACTGCAGCAATCTTTTCCAAAACCCAGCCAGAGTTCTCCTCTGCTCAGTCTATTGCCAAGAACACTTATTTCTATACAAATATGGCAACCTAGCATCTGGCCACTATCAAAATGTGTACTTCTATTAAAAATACAGGAAAACCTTCAGGGTTACATACATTTATCTACATCTGTCTTAATCTTTTTTAAAAAAAGTTTTATTTATTTATTTAAAAGGCAGAGTTACAGAGAGGCAGAGGCAGAGAGACAGACAGAAAGACAGAGAGAGAGAGGTCTTCCATCTGCTGGTTCACCCTCCAGATGACAGCAATGTCTGGAACTGCACCAATCTGAAGCCAGGAGCCAGGAGCTTCCTCCAGGTCTCCCACGTGGGTGCAGAGGCTCAAGGACTTGGGCCATCTTCTACTGCTTTCCCAAGCCATAGCAGAGAGCTGAATAGGAAGTGGAGCACCTGAGACTCCAACCAGTGCCCATATGGGATACAGGCACTGCAGGCAGCAGTTTTACCCGCCACGCCATAGCGCTAGCCCCCTGTCCTGATCTTACAATATCCTTTCACAAGCTTTCTATTGTTCAGTCACAGGTTTTCTCTTCTGGCCTAAAGGCACTCCATCTTGGGATACCGTCTTTGGAAAATCTCACAGCCAATCCAATATCTTGCACAGTGAGATACCAATAACATGAAGTGATTATAGTGGAGCTGGTTCATTGATTGGTGTAACTAAGCAGATGAACTTGATCTTTAATTTGGCTTCAACAGCCTTCATACATTAAAAAGTAAGAGCATCAAAAAAGCATTATATATAAAACCTTTAGAGAGGACAGCTTTCTTAACAAAAAAATTTAAAAGTGGGGTTTTCAATGGTTCATGAGAAGTAAACCATAATGGTAATATTGATTCTCTACCACAGCGTTATTTCTAAAACTGGCCTTTACCATGCTTATTAAAGGTTCTCCCACCTCCAGATGACTCATTGACTCAAGGGCATCTGAAAGTGGAAAGGAATATGAGCTCTTCTTCATCTTCTACCTTCAGCAGAAAAACTCTTTCCTATGCCCTTGAGAATCTTCCATTAACATGATTCATTGCACTTTTTCAAAACTGTCACAGCTACATAATCCTTAGAATTATAGTACAAAGTGGAGGCAGAACTGTGAAGCCAGATTTCAGTTGTCTCTATCATTTACTGTGTAACCTCAGACTGGTTATGTAACCATTGGTGTATAGGTTTTCTCTTCTTTAAATGTTGACTTTTACATTAATTGGTTGATGCACCTAAAGCATACCTTGACATACAGTAAGTATGCAATTTACACTATCTGCTATTAAACTCTTCTGACAAATGCCCTATTCCTTTGATGTTTCCATAAAATATCACTCAGAAAATTACCTTACTGATTAATTCACAGCTTACATAGGCCATCAAGCTTGAACTCATCCATCCACTTTTCTTATTTACTTAACTTCTTCATTCTTATTAAAAAAAAAAAACTCCAATCATAGTATTCATTCTTCTACCCAAGGATGATCACTCCAGCTATGTTCCAGATGTAGGCTCCTTCAAAACCTTGTTCATTAATTATCCCTTCTGCCAGATATCCTCAACATCACCCTCCTTTAATGATTCTTTAATTCTGGCCCATAAACATGTCTTATTTTCTAAAAATCTCATGGTACAACTATTTTTTAAAACAATTTGGCAATTTCTTACAATGCTAATCAAAATCATATCATTAAATCCAGAAATCATGCTTCTAGGCACTTAACCAAGAGTTGAAAACTCACCTCTCCACAAAAAGCTACACACAAATGTTTGTAGTAACATTGTTCATAATTACCAAAAATTGGAAACAATCAAAATGTCCTTCAACAGGTAAATGGATAACAAAGTGTGGTACATCCATACGATGAGAAATTATTCAGCAATAAGAAGAAATGAGCTATCAAGCTACCAAAAACATGGAGTAATCTTTAATGCATACTACTAAATGGAGAAGCCTATCTGAAAATACTGTGTACTGTATTATCCCAACTATGTAATTTTCTGGAAAAGGAAAAACTCTGAGACAGTGAGAAGATCAGTGGTTGCCACAGGCAAGAAAAGAGGTGGCAAAAAATGAACAGATGGAGCACAACGGATTTTTAGGGCAGCGAAACTATTCTGTATGATATGGTAATGATAGATAAATGACATGATTTGGCAAAATTTATAGATCTGTATAACACAAAGAGAAAACTCCAATGCAAATCATAGATTTTAGGTAATTGAGTTTAGGTTCAATATTTCTGTAAACTTAAAACTGCTAAAGAAATAAGGACCAGCGCTGTAGTGCAGCAGGTTAAAGCCCCAGTCTGCAGTGCCAGCATCCCATATGGGCACCGGTTTAAGTCTCGGGTGCTCTACTTCCAATCCAGCTCCTTGCTAATGCACCTAGGAAAGCAATAGAAGATGGCCCAAGTCCTTGGGCCCCTGCACCCATGTGAGAGACCTGGAAGAAGTTTCTGGCTCCTGGCTTTGGACTGGCATAAGTCCAGCCATTGCAGCCATCTGGGGAGTGAACCAGTGGATGGAAGACCTCTCTCTCTCTGTCTATCTGCCTGTGCTTCTTTGCAACTCTGCCTTTAAAATAAATAAATAAATCTTAATATATATATATATATAATGCTAAAGAAATAAGTTTATTAATAATGTATTTTTAAATCTCAAGGTTTGTATAAATCATTTCACAGCAATACTTATATTTGTATTTGATTGAATAAATGGGAGGAGTGTGTGTGTGTGTGTGTATCATGGGATGGAAAATTTGAATGCCATTTGAAAATTCTGCCTACTCTATAATTCTACCTATCTTATTCTGCCACATTTTCACAGTATCCTTTGTGACAATAGACTAAAATTCATGTCCCTGTACTTCCAAAATAGGACCTTACCTTTCTCTTTCCATAATTTGCCTGAGTTATTTTATTTTTTCCATTGTTTCAACTTTTTTTATGCAGTGTCAAGCACAGAACTGATCTATTCCACCTAATTAACTCTTTTGGATTCCATACACATATTTCAAGATGCCTTTTAATTATATTCATTGAGTTTTTCAAAAGAGACTCAAGGAAAATTCATCAATGCTCCAATATGCACAAGAAAATAAGAACATGATTCTCCCTGTCAACTTGTTCTGTCTTTGTATGAGATCACCATTTACTCATTTGAAACAGGAACTCTGAGCACTTGATATTTTTGGAAGAGTTAGTATAAACCAAGGCCTCACTTAATTTTTTACAAGTATTAATATGTAGTCCTCACAATATCTTTAAGGGTAAGTTCCTGTTATTTGAATACCTTGGCACAGAGCTTTTCACTTTTTCAGAGAAACATTAAGTAAGTGGCAGGACTATAACCAAAATGGTTTGCCTCAAGACTAGCCAGTACCCACTGTACTATTTTGCTTTCCTCATGCTCACTTGATCATCAGATATTATTAATTCTACCTCTACAATATAATTCAAACTCATATCTTTATTTGCATCTCTGCTATCATAAGCTTGATTCAAGATCTCATGGACTATCTCTCTAATTTCCTGACTGATATTCCTACCTACAGTTTTTTTGTGTTTCAAACAACCTCTACCTTCCTGTCACATCATTAACACTTAAAGGAAATGAAATGTTTACTTCCCTGCTTAAAGTATTCCTACCAAAATTTCTTAGACTGCCATACCAAGTCTTTCTCCATATGATTACTGCTTGTATTTTCTGATTCTTCCTTTTGTTCATGACTAAATCTGCATTTATGTCTCTTTACATGTGTATCCTTCCTTCAACATTCTGAATTCCTGAATTCCTCCAATATAGGACAGTCACTGGAATATAAAATTGACTCAATAAAAATCTATCTTGCTTGGTTTCAAGGTCCATATTTCCAGATTCATATTAAAAGCCAACTTCAAGATAGTAAACAATTTGTTCATTTCCATGGCTGAAAATACCAATATATTCATATAGGTCTTGCTATATGGATTGGAACACATGTTGTTAATTATACAACAGATATTTCTGATGAAGTCAGGCCTGAGTTCTGATTCCTCATTCTAAAGATCTTCCAATATCTTTGTTTTAAAAAGCTATATGACCATGTCTTTTTGTTCATTTGTTTGTTTTACAAGTAGTTGGAGCCACAGCAATGGTTCTCTATTCAGGCTGTTTCATCCCACTCCATCTCACTCCAATTTGTTTTACTGCATCTAACAGTAATCCAGCTACAAGCTTCATAGGCATTTGACCACTACGATGGAAGGAAAAGTAAGCTGAACAGTAAGTATCACACAATTGCTCTCAAAACTACAATAGACCACATTTCCTCACAGCATTATTCAAATGTCCTTATTCAATGAGTAATTAACTGATAACCACAAATACATAGTTTCGTGGACTTTGCATGCCTGCTTTGGTAAAACAAGCAAAGTTAGTTGCTTGCGGTTATCATCAAATAAATAAATTCTCACAACTGAGAACTTTGAAACTTCTTTCTCTCACTTACTAAGCTCGCCTTTCTTTCTCATTTACACTTCTAATAAATGGCATGCTATTACTTTCCTGCTAACCCCCCTGGGTGGATTCCTGACCTCCTCGCTAGAAGTGCCAATAATACCAGGGTTAGCGACTGCTCTGCGCTTTCCCAAAGCTCCTCCTCCCCAGACTGTGACAGCTCTTCTGATGCTGAGGTTGGGAAGCAGGACTAAGGACACTCCTGGGGCACAGCTCGGAGGGGGGGAACCGAATCCTGGAGGCTGAAGAGGCCACGCAGGGGACCGGCGCGCGCGTGCCATGCGGAGCGTGGACTCTGTCGGTCATCCCCTTGCTGCTGCAACTGCCCCCGACTCGCCTCTCCGACTGCGCTGCCCGGCGCGGGCTGCTGTCCACAGTGGGAGGTGCTGAAAGCAAGGAGCGGGCGCGGGGGCGGCGAGGCGGACAGCTCCTCCGAGCGCCCCCCTCCCCGCTCCGCGGCTCCGCCAGCCCTCCCCTCCTCCCGCAGCCATGTTCCACGCGCGGGGAGGAGTGGGGGCAGGGGAGAGGGACGGGGGATCAAGGCGGAGAGAGCCGGCTCTGCCTCGAGGAAGGAGGGGATGAGAGTTGGGGGGAGCAGCGGGAGGAGGAGGCGGCGGCGGCGACGACGGAGGCTAGCGAGGAGCCAGCTCCGGGTCCTGCAGTAGGACTCCCAGGAGCCACCATCATGGTGAAGAGGAAGAGCTCCGAGGGCCAGGAGCAAGACAGCGGCCGCGGCATCCCCCTGCCCATCCAGACCTTCCTGTGGCGGCAAACCAGGTGAGGGGCGCAGAGGGCGCGCCGCGGGCCGCCCTGGGCTGTGGGCGCTCCTGGGGCCGCCTGGGTCATCGCCGCCACCGCCGCCACTGCTGAGGCCGCGCCACAGCCTGCAGCTCCCTCTCTGGGGCTGGAAAGCAAGCCCTCTGCACCCGCTTAAAAACACGCATTTAAAAAAAATATTTCCGTGAAGTTTGACGACAAGCAGATTGGCAGTTGTCGAATAAATATATACATTATTTAGGGGGTGGGAGGGCAGAGAACCTAGGTAGAGGGGGCGGGGAGCTAGAGAAGATAATTATGACTGGTTTGCTCCTGTGTCCAGTTCCCCCTCCATCTCCTGCTGTAAATCCAGCACAGTGACCTGTTGTTTTTCCAGCTCCTGTTTGGCGAATATTTGCTATGCCCACTTGTTAACCATTTTTGCTCGCATTCAGCCAGTGTAATCTTCCTGGTTAAAGTGTACGGGGAGACATTTTTAGTAAGAGATTTATTTCCCCCTGGAAAAGACCTGCTATCTATTCCAGTAAACAAGAAATAAGGTCTCCTTTATTATTATTACTTTGGAGATTTATCAGTTAAGAAGCTAGATTCTGGAAATCATGACCCATAAGCCATGTTCATTTTTCAGTTTTTAATATGACGGTACACATGAGTAATGCACCACTTTTGACCATTGGCGATTTAGAATCTGATGAAGAACAAGTCTGCAGAATAAGAGTGGATATAGAAAACTGTAGAGACCTATATCTCTTTCATGTTACTACACTTGGAAAAGCAAATGTCGTCAGCTATTCAACATCAGTTCATTAATAAGCTATAAAGAAATGTAGAATTTGAGTTTCATAGCATCATGAATTATTCACTAAAAATAATGACGTTTAATAATAATTGCACTTATGTTTATAAACTCTGTATTAATTTTTCAGTGCATTTTTGAGGCCTAAACTGGGGAAGCAATATGAAGCCTCTTGTGTGGTATGTGATTTTCACAATTTCTTGATTATTTCCACAATCTGTGTAGCAGTTTCAACCCAAGAAATTCACTAAATGTATTGTCTGTATGTATTAATTCACTTGGAAAATATTGTTGAACATCTACTATGTGCCAGACATAATTCTCCATGCTGGGATAGAGCAATGATAAAGACAAAATGGCATTCACACTCTAGTGAGAGGCGGACAGGACACAAGCAAATACGTAAAATACGCAGTCATCCAGATGGTGGTAAATCCTAGGGACAAAAATTAACCAAGAGAGGAAATTAGAAAGCACTGGAGTGAGAGCTTTATTTCACAAGTAATGGGTGGATAAGACTTCCCTACTAATGTGACCCTTGGACAAAGACAGGAAAGAAGAGAGGGAGGAAGGGAGAGCTCAGGGAAGAGCAGAGAGAACAGTACATTCAAGGATATTAGCACCCAATGGGGAGTAAGCATGGGGAGGGATTGAGTCTCAGACAGACTACAGAGAACTGAACGATGGATGACCTTTGAGGGTGCACGTGGAGTTAAATTCATAATCAGCAAAACTGGGACTACTCTTATATAGCAGAGGTTCTTATAACAAGTATCTAAGAACTACTTGAACAAAAAAATATTCAGCTTTGTACTATTATGTCTTGCTTATGTTCTGCAAGGCTGAAAATGAACTGCATAAAATAATTATGAAGGAAATGCTGTTAATATTTATACAAAAGAAAATGTGGTTGTCCTGAGATTCCAAGGGAATCCCATATCCCTACAAATGCCCATTTTACAAATTGAAAAAAATAAGACATGAAATTTTGAAGCAAAATTGGAATTGACCTTTCATACCCTTCATTAATATTTGAAGCTTACATAATTTTTTTACTTTGCATATATGATGTCATGCATATTTACAAATGCTACACAGATGGATTTCTGGTAAGGCGCTCAGAAATACAGAGACATAAATTAAAATGGAAACCAGTGGAGTGTTAAGCACACACATTCTCTTAAGTAGAAATGTGTTTTGTTGGGTCTCCTGTCCTACAAAGTTGCCTCATAAAAATTTTTAAAATATAATGTTCTTATAAGGACCTTTTAAAGGAATCTGTTCTCATACTTAGCTCATTAGAGTAATTTGGCACTTGAAATCTGTGATCCTCCTGCTGACAATTATACCAGCTTAAAATAATTCTGAATTTTCTGTGTTCTTGGCAAAGATATTTCTGACATTTCTAATGTATTCACATGACATCAAATACCTAAGTTACATTCATAGATAGATAGGTAAAAGTCAATATAGAAAATAGTTTATAGGGTTTAGGAAGCTATAAAAAGTTATGTTAGTAGCATTTAAGAAGAAAATAGCATTAACTACTAGATTTCCCTGAGATTATGAAATTTGTAACTCATTCTCTCTAAAATATTCATTAAACTGTAAGTTCTTCATAATCTTTCATTGTCTAACATACACATTATTTACTTAATGGACACTTAGATCCCAGAGGACTGAAGAATTTAAAAACATTTGTATCTGGTTCTTCAGCATATCTAATGTTCTTCATTTAGTTTCTTAAAAAAATCATATCTCTGAACGTGCTGTTTTCCAAAACTTCAGCCTTTCATTATAAAGGTGATTTTCTTATTTTCCTTTTGTAGGTAAAAAAAATGTGTTTATTTTTCCTTGGAGAATCTTCATGGAAAGCCATTTATTTTTCTCAAGTATCCAAGTAATTTCAATAATATAATTAGAACATGTGGGATTTGTATTATAATCACTTACAGGACATTTAATATGTTTCCTGACTCTTTGGGGCATCAGGTGCTAATCGTATTTTTACAAGTCAGAGTTTTTTTTTTTTTTTTTTTTTTTTTTTTTTTGATGGGCAGAGTGGACAGTGAGAGAGAGACAGAGAGAAAGGTCTTCCTTTTGCCGTTGATTCACCCTCCAATGGCCGCCGCGGTAGGCGCGCTGCGGCCGGCGCACCGCGCTGATCCGATGGCAGGAGCCAGGTGCTTCTCCTGGTCTCCCATGGGGTGCAGAGCCCAAACACTTGGGCCATCCTCCACTGCACTCCCTGGCCACAGCAGAGAGCTGGCCTGGAAGAGGGGCAACCGGGACAGGATCGGTGCCCCGACCGGGACTAGAACCCGGTGTGCCGGCGCCGCAAGGCGGAGGATTAGCCTAGTGAGCCGCGGCGCCGGCCACAAGTCAGAGTTTTTAAAAATATATTCTGGTATTAGGTGTTACCTAATATTCAAATATTAAATATTTACTACCTTATAGTGAATATCCTCCTCCTCAGTCAAAAAATAACCTGGGTAGGTCCACCATGTTACTTTTTGTTCACTCTCTAAAATTATCCCTAACAAGGACAGAAGCTTGAATAACAAGCAAACCAAGGATGGCTTGTACCTCTCTCTTCCTATCTTTCTTTATTCAACACATATATTGAGTGTCCTATGGTTCCAGGTATTAGGCAAAGATATTCTGTGCCAGGTCATTGCTAGGACATGGAGTGAATCGGAGACCCCAAAACCATATTTCTTTTAGGAACTGTGTCTTATTTAGCATCTGTTGAACAGATAGACATATATTCTGTCCCTCAAGAAACTTTCATGAAAAGACATTTCATTTTGGACTGCAGTTGTAACAGTCCATTTCAATGACTCAGCAACATTTCATAAAACATTATTTCTAAAAATCTCATGAAGTTTAATGTGTTGTTATATACTTTGATAGAGAAAGATTATTTGGACAGAAATAAATAGCTTGATAATTTAATTGTGTACTCCAGGCCAAATATCTAAAAATGAGTAGATAATAGGAAATTATTATTGACTCATTTTAGGTCAACATACACTTGAAGTGCAGTGTGAGTTCACTGTAAGATTTTGATCAGGATTTTCATCCTTATCTTGATGTCTGCTTTTCACCAATCCTAATCTCCTTATTTTACATTCTTTTTAAAAATCCATAGTCCTTTGAACGAGTGTTGGTGGAAAATAAGCTGCATGGCCTCTCTCCAGCCCTCTCTGAAGCCATCCAGAGCATTTCCAGATGGGAGCTGGTACAAGCTGCTTTGCCTCATGTGCTCCACTGCACTGCAACCCTGCTTTCAAACAGGAACAAGTTGGGTTGGTGATCCTGCATTACTTGTTTACTGTGTGCTTTATGCTCAACACTCATAATGACAACATGTGTTGAATAGAAACCCAGGTGCTGTGCTTATATTATCACATTAATTCTCACAAAATCCCCCTCATATTGGAATCACCATTATTTCCATTTTGTCAAAAGTGGAACAGGATCTATTGTTTTAAATTTCACAGGTAATATGTTATATATTCTCTCCTTAAATATTAAAATATTATGGGTAAGCTGAATACTCTTACCTACCTAACATGAGACCAAGACAGGGATATCTTCTTTGCCTTCCCAATTTGTAAAGCAACTACTTTTGTGAATTTAGCATGTTACCCTCAGACTTTTCCCTAACTTGGTAGTGCCCTGTGTGGTGCCTGTACATACATGTGCATAAGGATATGTTTTCCCTTTAGCTTAATTTGCAGATTGCTTTTCTAATCTTGCAGTATGCTCTACCCCAAAGATGCTCATGTTAGAGTAAATGCTTTTCTCCAACACATTTCCTTCTCTCATTTGGATCTCTGTTCAAATGTCACCTTTACAGAGAGACATTTCCACAGCTAATTATCTAAAAATTAAATAGCTGTTAATTTCAGAAGCTGTATTTTAATCCTTATGCTGCCTATTTGGAGATGTATTTCACTGTCTGATAAGAAGTGGTTTGTACACTTTCTACATGCATGGTAGCGTGTTATTCTGCAGAGATGGCAGCCAGTAAGGAAGCTCCAAAAACAGGAATCAGTTCTGCCAGCAGTTGTTGTAAGGGATTCAGAGAATTGCTACTGACTATTGAGACGTTGGGCCACAAAACAAAGCAGGGGTATTCTCAGACCCTAAGTTCACATCCATTACTCTGGTGACTGGGTTTGTCTTAACTTGGCTATGTGGTGTCCATGCAGGCCATCAAGATAAGCTGGGAGTTGCTGAGACAAAGCTTCTTCATACTCTGCACTGGATGCTCCTAGAGGCCCCCCAGGACTGCAACAGTGAGCGTTTCAGTGGCACAGACCGAGGCTCGAGCTGGGGTGGCAGCAGCAGCGCTTTCATTCACCAGGTTGAAAATCAGGGTTCTCCAGGGCAGCCTTGCCAAAGCAGCTCCAATGATGAAGAAGAGAACAATCGCAGGAAGATCTTCCAGAACTCCATGGCTACTGTGGAGCTCTTTGTGTTCCTGTTTGCCCCTCTTGTACACAGGATTAAGGTAAGAGACAGCTAGTGTTAGAACTGGGATCAGATGGTGATGAGATGAGGGTGAAATTCAGGTGATAACTTCCGTATTTGTTTGTCCATGTATTTTCATGATCTTACTGAAAGCCAAGTCATAGAGAACTGTATTTCCATATTAAACTAGCTGCAAAGACACAAATCTCCACATATCCTTTACTTACTCAAAAAACTTCAGTGGTTTTGCATCTGCCTCAAGATAATGCTCAAAATATTAAACATGGCATATAAGATAAAGTATGGTTTGCAGTTTAAACTCTTTTCTTGATTTAGCAACTGCCAGTCTCTACTGGTCTCTTCATGGTCCAGTCCTTGGAGCCATAGGAGCCTTGAATATGTTTTTCCTGTTTGCTCTCCCCTCCTATTCCTCCTCTATTTCCCTGAGGAGCCTTCAAACTCCAACATCAGTGCAATCATTTCCATATGGCTTTATCTCTGACCTTTTCTATACAGAGTTAGTCAATATCTTTTCTGTATTCCAGTAACAGTTTTTAACTACCTCTATTGTAATACGAGGTTTGCAACAGAAGTTTTTTTTTTCTTTTAAAGATTTATTTATTTGTTTGAAAGTCAGAGTTACACAGAGAGAGGAGAGGCAGAGATGGGGAGGTCTTCCATCTGATGGTTCACTCCCCAGTTAGCTGCAATGGCTAGAGCTGTGCTGATCCAAAGCCAGGAGCCAGGAGTTTCTTCTGGGTCTCCCACATGGGTACAGGGGCCTAAAGACTTGGGCCATCTTTTTCTGCTTTCCCAGGGCATAGCAGAGAGCTGGATTGGAAATGTAGCAGCCAGGTCTCAAACCAGCGTCCATATAGGATGCCGGAGCTTCAGGCCAGGGCATTAACCCGTTGTGCTTCAGTGCCAGCAGAAGTTTTTAATTTTTACATTCTGTGGATCTTTAACAGTTGGGCCTTAGCCTAAGAATTGTTTGAAGAATATTTTAATTGAATAAAGTACAAAAATATGAATACAAGGAAACTAATTTTCTTAAAATGTAATTATATCCATCTACTCCTTGGATCTGGAAGAGACAATATAATTAGAAATCAGTATACCATCATATTATCATTCTGTGATCTAGGTGACACTACTTAACCTCTTGGATCCTTAATTGTGTAAAATCATGGACATGTGTAACACAAGGTGAATATATTTGGAGACACAGTGCAGTTCTATCACATGGAAAGAAATCAAGACCTATTTGTTACTAAGTGTGAAAACAACAGATAAGAAGGCAATAATAGGTTTAATTGCTATTCAATAGAGTATTACAACCTTAATGAAGAGATACTCAAGTTATCAATGAAGATGGTTGTGATCACTAGCAATCATTATGAGAGAGAAGAGACAAGTGAGTCTTTTCACTTATTTTAATTTTTCTTAAACTCTGTCCCATTGCTGATAGGAATAGATATGCAGCAATCAATAAATTCTTACAATGTAACACATATAACAGCCATATTTTACATCAAATATACTAAAATTTTTCAATGTTTTTAAATAAACCTAAATTGCTGTTTTAAAAGTTTCAACTTTCCACTTTAAAAAGTTTTTTTAAATATATGTAAATTCTACACTCAACGGAAAGCATTAATTTAACAGAAAATGTCCACTCAGTTGATGGGACCTACAGGACCTGGCTCCAGCACACCCCTCGGGCTTCATCTCCCTCCGTCTTACACTGTCTTTCTTGTTCATCAATATTTAGGCTCACTAGAGGCTCATCCTCAAACTCGATAAGTTCAATCCTTTTTTCAAGTCCTTACGCCAGTTTTTCTTTCTACTTGAAACCTTTATCCCTGCCCTCTACTCCTAGATTTGCATATGACCATTGCGTTCCCATCAGTTTACTCATTATTCCCCAAGCACTTCAGCAGAACTAACACATTATCCTGTTTTCCCTTCTTTCTTGTCATTTACTGATACCTAGAATTGCTCTGTGTGTTTGTCTGCCAGTTTATTGCCCATCACCTACACTAGAACAGAGGTCACTGAGTGAAGGAGTCTGCCTGTCCAGGTCACAACAGTATCACTAGTGTCTGAGATAGCATCTGGCATATACTGTCATGAGGTTCTCAATAAATATCTTACAACTTACTCAGTTGCTTATTATCAGGAGATGATTCAAATGCTAAAAGCAGCAATTATATGTAAGTTATAGTCCTTAAAAAGGAGAGGGCAGGAAAGAAAAAAAAAAAAAAAAACATAGCCCACAAGAATATCTGTGGGTTGACAAATACCACCTGGATTTGAAAAATGCGGAGATATAGGTGTGGCCAGACTGTAATTTTATTTGGAACACACGGCTGAGAATCCGAATTTTGGAAACAGATAACCTTTCTTGTACATGCAGTGCCCACTACTTCCTATTATATGACATTGAGAAATTAATGCATTTAAGCTTCAATTTTGTCATGTATAAATTGAACAAAGAATTAATTTCTGTGGCATTGTGTGGATTAAACAATTGTAGCACCCAATGTGAGATTCAGAAAGTCATTAACATTGCTACTGGTATTATTAAGAAAAAGTGAGTGAGAGCCTCTTTCAGAAGATGCTTCACTAGTAGTTGTTAAAACTGGTTCAAAACCTTCAAGTTTTACTCATGGCCTTGGATTGAAACACTTACAAGGAGTAATACAATGCATATAAAACACTATACAGAGATTGGGACATAGTAAACAATTATTTTTAGTTGTATTATAGCACTATTATTGTTTCATCATTTTGTCCTTGATGTGATGGATTTATTATTCTAAATGATATAGAGTTAAAAGTATTGAGTCAATAAATTTCTCCACAAGACCTTTTCTGTTTGAGAGGTGTTTGTTTTCTTTCATGTTGCTAGGAAACATACAATCTCTGGATCAAGGTTTCTTAGCCTTGGCACTGTTGGTATTTTGGGAGATAACGCTTTGTTGTGGGAAACCAACCCATGTATTATGAGATATCTAAGAGCATTTATACTTATATATATTTAGATCATATCCTATTTGCCAAAAATGCCTCCTCCCTGACCTGAGTTATGAAAACCAGAAGTGACTCTAGACATTTTCAAATGTCCACAAGTGGGTGGGTGGAAAGGAACTGGCTCTGAATGAGAACCATTGCCCTGGATCTTTTATTTCCCTGTCCATCCTGAATCCATTTATGCTTCCCTTCACCAATACCATTAAAGTCCTTTCTCCTCTACACTTTCTTTGCTTTTCCCCTCAAAATTCCAACACCAGGTCAAAACCAAAAATTGAATTTTTTTCCCGAGAGATGCATATGCTGCTGGCAAAACCACACAGTCACCCAAGCTAATGCTTCTAGAAAGCCATGGTTTCTAATTTTAGTGTACTGCCCCACTTGTCAGTTATTTCCTTGACATTACCCTCTCTAGTCCCCCTCGGTGCTTTGCACAGATTGTGTTACAGGTTAAGGATTGTATAGGACGAAGTGCTGTAAAAAAGCATGAGAAGCCAAAAGCACAGGCATGAGCACATGCCTCCACATCCTTACCTGCTGTTTACTCCTTAGCCTCCTACAGTTGCTTCTGCTTATGTCTAGTACATAAAAAATTCTTTTTACATGTCATTTCTAATATTTTTTACCAACAAAACTATTGTTTAAGGTACATAAACTTGACACATTTCATATATGCAAATTTAGGAACACACAGTGATTCTTCCCACCCCCCTCTCCCTCCCCACTTCTTCTTCCTCCCTCTCCTATTTCTGTTTTATTTTTTTTAAACAAAGATCTATTTTTGGCAAACTTTATGTTCGTAAGATTAACCTTACAGTAAGTAAAGAGTTCAACAAATAGTTATGAAAAAACCCACTTCCTCAATAGTTGAGACAAGGGTTGTTCAAAATCATCACACCTGAAAGTGTCAATTTAACTTCTAAAATTTAGCTTTTAGGTACTCTATTAGTTACAACAGATCAGGGAGAACATATGGTATTTATCTTTCTGGGACTGCTTTATTTCACTAAGTATAATGGTTTCCAGTTGCATCCATTTTTTTACAAATGACAAATTTTTATTTTTTACACTGTGTAGTATTTCATAATGTACATATACCATAATTTCTTTATCCAATCTTCAGTTGAAGGACATCTGGATTGATTCCATATCTTAGCTATTGTAAATTGAGATGCAATAAACATGGAGGTACAGCTAACTCTTTCATATGCCAATTTCATTTCCTTTGGATAAACTCCCAGGAGTGGGATGGCTGGGTCATATGGTAGATCTACATTCAGATTTCTGAGGTATCTCCATACTGTCTTCCGCAGTGGCTGTACCAAGTTACATTCCCACCAACAGTGGATTAGGGTACCTTTTCCCACAAATCCTCACCAGAATTTGTTGTTTATTGATTTCTGTATGAAAGCCATTCTAACTGGGGTGAGGTGAAACCTCATTTTTGTTTTGATTCACAATTTCCTGTTGGCTAGTGATTGTGAGCATTTTTCATGTGTCTGTTGGCCATTTAAATTTCCTCTTGAGGGGCTGGTGCTGTGGTGTAGCGAGTAAAGCCACCACCTGCAGTGCTGGCATCCCATATGGGCACCAATTTGAGTCCTGGCTGCTCCACTTCCAATCCAGCTCTCTGCTGTGGCCTGGGAAAGCAGTAGAAGATGGCCCAAGTCCTTGGGCTCCTGCACCAGTGTGGGAGTCCTGGAGGAAGCTTCTGGCTCCTGGCTTCGGATTGGCACAGCTCCGGCCGTTGTTGCCATCTGGGGAGTGAACCAGTGGATGGAAGACTTCTCTCTCTCTCTCTCTCTCTCTCTCTCTCTCTCTCTCTCTGCCTCTCCTCCCTCTGTGTAATTCTGAATTTCAAGTAAATAAATAAATCTTAAAAAAATTTCCTCTTGAAAAATGTGTTTAAGGCATTTGCCCATTTCTTAGCTGTATTATTTGTTTTGTTGTTGTTAAGTTTCTTGAGCTCTTTATATATACTTGGTATTAGTCCTTTATCAGTTGCATAGCTTGCAAATATTTTCTCCCATTCTGTCGGTTGTCTCTTCATTTTGCTAAATGTTTCTTTTACAGTGCAGAAGCATCTCAGCTTGATATAATCCCATTTGCAAATTTTGGTTTTGATTATAGGTACTTAGAGGGTCTTTTCCAAGAAGTCTTTGCCTAAGCCAATGTCTTGCAGGGTTTCCTCAATGTTCTGCAGTAATTTGGTGGCATCAGGTTATAGATTTAAGCCTTTGATCCATTTTGAGTAGATTTTTGTGTAAGGTGTAAGGTAGGGGTCTAGTTTCATATTTATGCACTTGGATATCCAGTTTTCCCAGTACTGTTGATTGAAGAGACTGTCCTTGCTGCAGGCATTGATTTTAGTTCCTTTGCCAAGAAAAGTTGATTGTAGATGAGTAAACTGATCTCTGGAGTTTCTATTCTGTCCTATTGGTCTACGCATCTGTTATTTTGGCAGTATCAGGCTGTTTTGATTATAATAGTCCTATAATATGTCTTAAAATCTATTATTGTGATGTCTCTGGCTTTGTTTCTGTTGTATAAGGTTGCTTTAGTTATTCAGTCTCCTGTGTTTCTATATAAATTTTAGCATCATTTTTTCTAAATCTGAGAAGAAGATCATTGGTATTTTGATTGGAATTGCACTGAATCTGTAAATTGCTTTCAGTAGGTAGTATGGACATTTTGATGCTATTAATTCTTCCAATCCATGAACATGGATGATTTTTCCATGTTTTATTATATTTCTTTCTTTAATGTTTTGTAATTATCGTAGTAGAGATCTTTGAAATCCTTGGTTAAATTTATACAAAGGTATTTAACTTTTTTGTAGCTATTGCAAATGGGTTTTATCTTTTTTTTTTTTGCTGTCTATAAAACATTCTTTTTTTCTAGAATGTTTTTATTTAATGAATTCAAATTTCCTATGTACAGCTTTTAGGAATATAGTTATTCTTGCCCCCATTCCCACCCCCACTCCCACCCCATCTCCTACTCCCTCACCCATCCCTTTCTTCATTATGGTTCATTTTTAATTAACTTTATATACAGAAGATCAACTCTATACTAAGTAAAGATTTCAACAGTTTGCACCTATACAGACACACAACGTATAAAGTAGTGTGAAGGCAAGTTTTACCATTAATTCTCACGGTACACCTCATTAATGACAGAGGTCCTACATGGGGAGTAAGTGCACAGTGACTCCTGTTGTTGACTTAACAATTAGCACTTTTATTTTCAATGTCGGTGACCACACAAGGCTCTTGACATGAGCTTCCTAGGTTATGGAAACCTTTTGAGTCCACAAACTCCATCAGTATTTAGACAGAGCCATATGCAAAGTGGAAGTTCTCTTCTTCCTTCACAGAAAATACATCCTTCTTTGATGGCCCCTTCTTTCCACTGGAGTCTCACTCACAGAATTCCTTCATGCAGAACAGTTTTTGCGACATTTTTTCTTGGCTTTCAATGTCTGAAATGCTCTCTTGGGATTTTCAGTCAGATCCGATGGCTTAGGGGATGATTCTGAGGTCAGAGTGTTGTTTAGGGCATTTGTCATTCTGAGTCTGTTGTGTGGACTGCTTCCCATGTTGGAAGTTTCTCTCCTTATTAATTCTATCTATTGTTATTATCAGACACTTGGTCTTATTTGTGTGGTTCCTTTGACACTTAATCCTATCTATATGATCAATTCCACACTTATTATGATCACTTTATTACCTAAGATGGGATGATTACCACCCACTTAATGAGATTTGGAGTCCCATGGCAAGTTTTTCACTTCATCCTTAGCGGTAAGTCCATGAGAATGTTTGTCGAACTGTACAGCTTCTCCCCCTCACATTCTCACTCTTATTTTTAACTGTGATCTATTTTCAATTGACTTAGTACACCTATGATTAATTCTATGTTAAGTAAAGAGTTCAACCAATGTTATTAAGAAATTAATTAACTAAATAAATAAATAAAATAATAAACGGTTCCTCAATAGTCAAGCAAGGGCTGTTCAAGTAATTGCTTCTCATAGTGTCAGTTTCACTTCTACAGGTTACCTTTTAGATGCTCTGTTAGTTATCACAGGTCAGGGAGAACATATGATATATGTCCCATTGGGATTGGCTTATTTCACTAAGTATGATGTTTTCCAGATTCTTCCATTTTGTTGCAAATAATGGGATTTCATTTTTTACTGCTGTGTAGTATTCCATAGAGTACATATCCCATATTTCTTGATCCAGTCTTCCATTGACAGACATTTAGATGTCTTAGCTATTGTGAATTGAGCTGCAACAAATACGGAAGTGCAGATGACTCTTATTTGCTGATTTCATTTCCCTTGGGTAAATTCCAAGGAGTGGGATGGCTGGGTTATATGGTAGGACTATATTCACATTTCTGAGGTATCTCCAAACTGTCTTCCATAGTGATTTTTATCAGTTTGAATTCCCACTAACAATGGATTAGGGTACCTTTTCCCTCACATCCTCACCAGCATTTGTTGTTTGTTGATTTCTGTATGAAAATCATTCTAACTGGGGTGAGGTGAAACCTGATTGTGGTTTTGATTTACATCTCTCTGATGGCTAGTGATCGTGAACATTTTTTCAGGTGTCTGTAGGCCATTTGAATTTCCTCTTTTGAGAAATGTCTGTTTAAGTCCTTTACCCACTTCTTGACTAGGGTGGTTTGCTTTGTTGTTGTTGAGTTTTTTAATCACTTTATATATTCTGGTTATTAATCCTTATCTGTTGCATAGTTTGCAAATAATTTCTCCCTTCTGTTGGTTGCCTCTTTACTTTCCTGGTTGTTGTTGTTTTTCTTTCTTTCTTTCTTTCTTTTTCTTTTTTTTTTTTTTTTTTTTTGCAGTACAGAAACTTCTCAATTTGATGTAGTTCCACTTGTTAATCTGGGTTTTTATTGCCTGATAAATCATTTATTTGATGCCTTTCTAACTTCTTGATATAGGTACCAAGTGCTATAATCTTCCCTCTTAACACTGCTTTTGCTGTTTCCCATAATTTTTGATATGTTGCATTGTCATCTTCATTTGTTTTCAGAAATTTTTTAATTTCCTTTTTGATTTCTTCTATGACCCACTCTTTGTTTTCAGTCTCTAAGTGTTTGTGTATGTTCTATAGATTCTTGAGTTGATTTCCAGCTTCATTCTTTTGTGGTCAGAGAAGATGCACGGAATGATTTTGATTTTTTTAATTTGCTGAGACTTGCTGTATTGCTTAGCATATGGTCTGTCCTAGAGAAAGTTCCATGCACTGGTGAGAGGAACATGTACTCAACAAGCATGTACTGAAAAGTTCTGTAATTATCAGGTCCATTTGGTCCAAAGTATCGATTAGCTCTGTTGTTTCTTTGTTACTTTTCTGTCTGCTTGATCTGTCCATTGCTGAAAGTGGAGTGTTGAAATCTCCTGTTAGGATTGCATTGGAGTCTGTTTCCCTTTAGATCCATTAACAATTCTTTTAAATAGCCATGAGCCCTGCAATTGGGTGTATATATGTTTATTATAGTCACATCTTCCTGTTGAATTGATCTCTTAATCATAGTATAGTACCCTTGTTTGTCAGTTTTAAAACTTTTTTGTGTTAAAGTCAGTTTTGTCTGATATTAGGATGGCTACACCTGCTCTCTTTTTGGTTTCTATTAGCAATTTCATCAATACAAAATGATGAATGTTTATTGAATTAAGGATTTTCTTTAAATGGGGTATCAATATTGTTACTATTTGAGCATATTGACTTATTTCTTCAATGAATATTTACTGAATGTATACAAATGCTAGATTGTACTATTCAAACTGCCAAGAAATAGCAGAAATTAAAATAAATTCCAAAATACTTTGCCTCAAGGGAAGTATGGAGTAAACAACTTTAAAATGGAAAATAAAATAATAGTTGTTTAATTAAATTTCACTTAATACATTTAGAATTGCTTCACAATATCATGGAAATAGGCTGTCAGTGAAACCAAGAAAAGTATCTGAAATATGAAGATACTGATTCTATCAGTATTTATACCTTTGGGTTTTTCTCAGGACCTTTCCAGATCTCTTGCTCCACAGCTGTTTGAATGACAAAATCTTCTCCAGCCATTCAATTTCTGGTCATGTGTACATACATAGTATTGAGTGTCCCATTTTACACCTTCAAATGACATGACTGGAAGAGGAATTAGATACAATCAGAGTTTAATGCATTCAGTCAATTTAAGAAATCTGTACTAAAGCATATGAAAATAAGTGGAGGCCTTAGGCATTACAAGTATTCAGTTCTGAAGAGTTATTGAATTTAGTTGATATGATTTGGAGAAAATAAAATATGTTCAGTTAATCAGTAATTATGTTTTTGGGCTGGCATCGTGGTACAGTGGGTTAAGCTTCCTCCTGCAACCATGATTCCAGCTGCTCCACCTCCAATCCAACTACCAACTAATATGCCTACGAAAGTAGCATAATGGCCCAAGTGCTGAGGCCTTTGCCACTCATGTAGGAGAGCTAGATGCATTCCTGACTCCTGTCTTCAGTCTGGCCCAACCCTGGCTTTTCAGTCATTTGAGGAGTTTACCAGTTGACAGAAGACCTCTTTTTCTGTCTATCCCTCTCCTTGTATCACTCTCTCTTCCAAATAAATAAATAAATCTTAAAATAAAAAAAGTTACATATAGATGCATCAAGGAAAATGTACAGGGGCCAGCACTGTGGCTTAATGGATTAAACTGCCACATGCAACACCCAACTTTTTGGGTACAGGCTGCTCCACTTCAGATACAGCACTTTGCTAATGTGCCTGAAAAAGCAGAAGAGGACCCAAGCCCTTGGGTCCTTGTACCCATGTGAGAGGCCTGGCCCAGCCCTGGCCACTATAGCCATTGGGGGAGTGAACCAGTGGATGGAAGACTTTCTCTCTCTCTCTCTCTCTCTCTCTCTCTCTCTTTCTTTCTCTCCTGTGCCCCCCCATCTCTCCCACTCTCTCTGTAACTCTGCCTTTCAAATAAAAAATATTAAAAACTAAAATGTACTAAAGAAGGAGATCTCAATTTGTCTTCAATAAATATTTACACTAGTTAGCAATGTATTCTGTAAAACAAAATGACAACACTGTCAGTGAGTGTTAAATGTCCCACTGATAGAGCAGACAGATGTTAAAAGCCAAAATTTCAGTACAAGAGAACTCACTTCCTGTGGTAATTTCCACTGGAGTTTTACTTGTGTCAAAATTACTTCTGAGAAGCATAGAAAAGGACTGAGCTCATAAACTAAGAAATCATACAAATCAGGTCAGTTGGGGTTTGGCTTCCTACATTTCTAGAGAAAAATCGGATAAGCTTTGCTTGATGCTAATTCCTTGCTTGCTGAATAATTGCATGCAGATTTCCCCATGTCCATTTCAAGGGAATTTGGGTTACTCTTACCTTAATTCCAGACCTGTCTGTTTAGTTGCTTACTTAGTATAATTAGTTGGATTGTCTAGCACGTATCTCAAATATATTGTTTCTAAAATGAGGCTTCCAAAACTCTTTTCATTCTTCTCTTTGCGCATCTTCATTAATAATAAAACCAAAAATTCTTGATACATTTCTTTTGCATGTGCTACCTTCAATCAATAAATTCTGTAAGTTGCATATCTTCAAAATATATCCAGAATCTGTCACTTCTTGCTTAACCCTCCATTCCACCCTGGTTAAATTGTCTTTCACCTACTTTCAGCTTCTACCTTTGCCTTTTCTCAAGCTAATCTCTATAGCCTAATGAATCTATTGAAATATGCCCAGTCACAGGACTTTGCTACTTAACACCCTCCAGTGGTTTACTATCTTACTCAGTAATTGCTGAATCGCTTCCAATGAACTACTAAAAATATGTGAGTCTTAGCTGATGTTCAATAACTTCTCCAATCTTTGCTCTTTTTTCCTACTCTTTCTTCATTCACTTGACTCCAGACACACAGTCTCCAGACTATTTCTTGACACACTAGGCATACTTTTCAGCATTTCAGTAAGGCTTTTCCTAGATACCCTGTTTGAGAAGTCAAAACCTTATCTCTTTTCCTGTTTCATACCCTGTCCTTTGCACTATGAGCAGGAATTTTTGGATGGCTTATTCACTATTGTGTCCATGAGCCTAGAAGAGTACCTGGTATGTAGATGCTTGACAAATATTTGCAGAACGAATGTTGAATGAATTTGACAAATACTTTATGTGTTTTCCTAATATTTCACAGGAAATCCTAAAGGCTTTTCCAAAGTAGGCACTGCTACTAAGTGGTGCCAGGATCCCAGGCTTGTTGTTGGCTCTACAGAAGAGTCCTCTCTATACCAAAGAGCAAATTTATTCAGGGATTTCACCAGCCTTTTCAGATGAAGCGTCCTTTGTATTCATCTGCATTGATTCACCATTTGTAGAATCACTTCTTTTTCTGTTTTTCCAATTTTTTCTTTGATTTGGGTAGGATAAATAATGGTTGCAGATCACTGCCTTAAGTGAATCCCTGGGTCTCAGAAGTCTTCATTACCCTATGATCCATCTCTGCTTCTATCTTTACCATACTAAGAAGCTGGCAGGTTTAAGATATCAACTCGGAATTCCATATATTTGGATTTCTATAATATACACAGCATTTTAAACACCTCAGCCCTCAAAATGATGTAATATGAAGGAGAAAATGTGATGCTAGATGGGAACATCAATTATAGATCAATTGTTTGAGCATTTGCTGTAAAATCAGCCCAACTCAGCAAGTGTGTTTCCAATTCCTAATGTTACATCAAGCGCTGTGAGGAAGCCAGGGGCTAAAAAGGAAAGGATGATGCTTGATGTATCCCTACCATCAAGAACAACATTACAAAATAACACACCATGAAGAACCTAAATACATGGACTTGACTCCATAAAATTCAAGAGAGATGAATTATAGTCAAACTAGCCAGCATCTGAGGATATTACCTTATAAGGTTTAAAAAAGGATTAACTAAAAGGAATGATAATTAGGTCAATTATTGAGCAGAGTGCCAACACTCTTGAAATGAACAGGTCCCAAGGACTGCCAACACAAAACAATAATTTGTGTCTTTCATGTTTTGCCCAAAGCTGCATTTTGGTTAATTATTCATTTTGCATAAAGCAGACCACCATGATTTCTATAGTAATTGCAGTAATAACTTCAGGTTGTTGGTATACTCTAGAAATACTCATCTGGACCATGAATGAATGAACTCAGATCAACTCACTCTGAAAATAACCTTGGCAATGATATTATTCTGTGCATTGATTGGTACCTTCAACCAGTTCTTATAAACCAGTTATTAGACATAGATCTTTTTTTCCCACAGGAATCCGACCTCACCTTCCGGCTGGCCAGTGGACTTGTTATATGGCAGCCCATGTGGGAGCACAGACAACCTGAAGTCTCTGGCTTCACAGCACTGGTAAAACCCATCAGGAACATTATCACAGGTCTGTGACCCAATCATCCATTGGGAGAGTATTGCTACATTCTTCACATAAAGGAGTAACATTGATGGAATGATTTTCCCCCTGACAAGCCAAGAAACAAGTACCTCTGAGGAGTTATTTAGGTGTTCCAGGCAAAGGGCTAATTCACAGGAAGAGAAAAAGCATACACACTTTTCAGTTACATGACTTTGCTCAGTTTGCTTGTTTATAAAGTAATATCCAAAATATCATTTTAGTAATACTTACAGAATTGTTATGAGGAATGCATGACTTGTAAAATAGCTTAGAAGAATGCCTGGAACATAGGGAGTGAACAAACAATATCTGTTATTATATCATCTTCATCATCATTGAGTCCTAGTTCCTTAACAATCTCATTACTGCTATCAAAGTATGTCACTTCAAGAATTGGCTCACGGCTTCAGCCTGGCTCAGCCATGACTGTTGCAGGCATTTGGTAGTGATCCAGTGGAAGTGAGCTCTCTCTTGTTCTCTCCTCTCTTTCTGTCTCTCAGATTTACAAAAGCTCATAAGGTGTTGGTGCTGTGGCGTAGCAGGTACAGCCACTGCCTGCAGCACTGACATTCCGTGTGGGCACCATTTCCAGTCCCAGCTGCTCCACTGCCAATCCAGTTGCCTCCTAATGCATCAGGGAAAGCAGTGAAAGATGGCCCAAGGGCTTGAGCCCCTGCACCCACAAGGGAGACCTGGAAGAAGCTCCTGGCTCCTGGTTTAAGACAGCCCAGCACTAGCCATTGAGGCATTGGGGGAGTGAACCAGAAGATGAAAGATATCTCTCTCTCTGTCTCTCCTTCTCTCTCTCTCTCTCTCTCTCTCTCCAACCCTGCCTTTAAAATAAATAAATATTTTTAAAAATTCATAAAAATGGAATTAAAATGTAATTTTTAATTAGGATGAAATTTCTTCACATATACAAAATATTAAGTGTTGATATATATTATAAATTCAAGAGTAACAATCTGTCATAAGTTCAGATATCAAGGAATTAAATACATAAAGGTGTCATAATGAAATCTACTTCTAATTCCGTATATGAAATGAGGTAAATTACTTTGTTTTTAGGCCAGCACCGTGGCTCACTAGGCTAATCCTCCACCTGCAGCACTGGTACCCCGGGTTCTAGTCCCGGTTGGGGCGCCAGATTCTGTCCAGGTTGCTCCTCTTCCAGTCCAGCTGACTGCTGTGGCCCGGGAGGGCAGTGGAGGATGGCCCTAGTCCTTGGGCCCTGCACCTGCATGGGAGACCAGGAGGAAGCACTTGGCTCCTGGCTTCGGATAGGCACAGCGTGCTGGCCATAGCAGCCACTTGCAGGGTGAACCAATGGAAAAGGAAGACCTTTCTCTCTGTCTCTCTCTCTCTCTCACTAACTCTATCAAAAAAAAGAAAAAAAATTACTTTGTTTTTAAAACTTTTGAGTATGAAAACAGAAGAGCTAGGAGTTTCTTCTATTATACTTAATTTTAACTTATGTTAAATGTGGGATTATCATTCAACACATTTTTAGGAGTACAATGCAACATTTTAGTGTCTATACATAGCTTAAACCAACCATACCAGGCAACTAGCCTTTCCAATTTCTTATCTTTTCTTGTGTTTGGAGCCTATCAGCTCCTCTGCTCCAATCCTTTATTCAGAATGTAATACATTATTGTGAACCATAGTCACCACACTGTACTGCAAAACACCAGGACCTGTTACATTCACTCTCCTGCATTGTGGTACCTGTTATCCAGTTTCTCCCCATTAAACCCCTTCCTCCTGCTATAACCCTCCTGGCCCTGGTGATCACTATTTTAATTTTTTTAAGATTTATTTTATTTGCTTTAAGGCAAACACATCGAGAGAGGGAAAGATGGCCGCAATGGCTGGGGTTGGGTTAGGCTGGAGACAGAAGTCTCTGGACCTCCATCTAGATCATACTCCTGGGTGATAAGGGACCAAACACTTGGATCATCTCCTGCTGCTTTCCCAAGTTCATTAGCAGAGAGCCGAATCACAGGTGCAGAGTAGTTGGGACTCAAATCAAACACTTTGATATGTGGTTCTGGCATTGCAGGCAGTGACTTAACCAGCTTTAATTATATATATATATATATATATATATATATATATATTTGAGAAGGAGAGAGAGGAAGGATTTTAAAAATCCAGATAGACAGGGTTTCCATCTGCTGATTTATTCCTGCAGTTTATGCCTGCAATGCTTGGAGCTAAACTTCTGCAAGAGCCAAAAGCCAGAAATGCAATCCCAGATCCCCACATTGGTGGCAGGACCAGCTGCTTGAACCTTCACCTCTACTTCCCAGGGGCTGTATTCCTGCACAGCTGGACCCAGGAGCCAGAGCTGGGAATTGAACCCAAGCGCTCTCATCTGGGACATGAGTGTCTTAATCACTAGAGTTAATGACTACTCCTGTGATCACTACTTTAAATTCAAATTTATTTATAGGTATATATGCTTCTACATATGAGGGAACATGTGATATTTTGTCTTTGTTTCTGGCTTATTTCACTTAACATAATGATCTCCAGTTGCATCTATTTTCTGTAAAAATAAGAATTTCATCCCTTTTTGTAACTGGATAATATTCAATTGCATATAAAAATATATATCAACCTGCATATATCTATCATTAAGTTATTATGATCATCATCTATCAATCCATGCACACATTTTCTTTATCCATTCATTCATCAGTAGAAGTGAAGATTGATTCCACATGTTGGCTATTGTGAATAGTTCTGCAAACAGCATGGATTTGTAGGTCTGTCTCTCATATGCTGATTTCATTTCCTTCATTTATATATCTAGAGATAGGGTAGCTTTGTCATAGGTCTATTTTTAATTTTTTGAGGAACCAGCATATTGTTCTCCATAATGACTGTACTAATTTGCATTCTCATCAGCAGTATTTAACTGTTCCCTTTTCTACACGTCCTCATCAGCATTTGCTATCTTTTTCATAACAGCTGTTCTACCTGGAATGAGATGATAAGTCCTGTGATTTTTGTTTGCATTTCCCTGATAGTTACTGATACTGAAACTTTTTCCATGTGTTTGTTGGCTATTTATATTTTTTCTAAGAGATGTCCATTCCGATCTTTTGCTCATTTCTTAAAATGTTTGGGCTGTTATTTTGTCTTTGAGTGTTTTGAGTGCTTTATATATTCTGGATATTGATTCTTTGTCAGATGAATACTTTGCAAAATTTTCTCCCATTCTATTGGTTGTCTCTTCAATCTGTTGATTAATCACTTTACTCTGCAAAAACTTCTTAGTTTAATATGAAGCCATTTTACTTTTGTTGCTTTGTTTTTGAAGTGTTCCCCCAAAAGTGGTGGCCTATGCCAATGTCTTCATATGTTTCCCCTATATTTTCTGTTAGCAGTGTTGTAGTTTCTTGTCTTAAATTTAGAACTTTGATCACTAGGCATTGATTTTTCCATAGTGTGAGAGGTAGCGGGTGAGGATCTTGAGTAAGTCTTTTGCGTGTGGACACCCAATTTTCCTAGGACCATTTTTTTTTTCATTTCTTCCCCATGATGTTTTTGGCTTCTTTATCAAAAAGTAAGTTGGCTACAGATGCATGGATTCATTTCTGGGATGTTCCATTGTTCTTTGTGTCTGCTTTTCTTGCTAATACTGTGCTTTTTGGTTATAATAACTATATAATATCTCTTGAAAGCTAATCTTGTAATACCTCCAGCTTTTTTCTTTTTATTCAAGATTATTTTAATTATTTGGGATCTTTAATATTTCCATCTGAATTTTAAGATTTTTTTCTAGTTTTGTGAAGAATGACTAGTATTTTGATGTAGATTGTGTAGAATATGTAAATCGCCTCAGATAATTTAGACATTTTAGCAAATTTTTTCCTAATCCATGAATATGGAAAGTTTTCTTACTTTTGTGTGTGTGCTATTCAATTTTTTTCATAAGTCTTTTGTCATTTTCATTGGAAGTCTTTCATGTCCTTTGTTAAATTTATTCTAAAGTATTTCATTTATTTAATTCTTATAGTTACTATGAATGGGATTTCTGTTATAATTTCTTTCTCATAAGTGCATAAAAATGCTACTGATTTTTGTGTGTTTATTTTGTATCCTGCAACTTTATTCAATTTATTTATCAGGTCTAATAGTCTTGAAGAAGAATCTTTTGATTTCCATATATACAGAATCATGTCATCTGCAAACAGGAATAGTTTGACTCCTTCCTTTTCCTTTGTATGTCTTTTTATTTCTTTCAAAACTGTCCAGTACTACATTGAATAAAAGTGGTTAGAGTGGACATTCTTATCTGGTTCCATATCTTAAAGAAAATGTTTTCATTGAATTTTGTTGAATGCTTCTGCTGCATCTATTGATATGATCATATAATTTTTACACTTCATTCTGTTGATGTGATATACCACATTTATTGATTTGTGTGTTTTGAAACATCCTGTATCCCTGGATACATCCCACTTATGGTGAATGGTCCTTCTGGTGCAACTTTAGATTCAATTTGCTAGTATCTGAGAATTGTTGAACCTATGTTCATCAGGGATATTAGTTCATAATTTTCTTTCCTTCTTCCTTCCGTCCTTCCTCCCTCCCTCCTTCCCTAAGGGTTAGGTGACCTTCAGCAAGTTAAGCTCCCTGTGCCTTTGTTTGTTGATTTGAAAAATGAGTATAGAAATACATGAATATTGTAGGGCTGTTTTAAGGATTAAATGAGTTAGTGTATGTAAAATTCTTAGGACAGGGGTCAACATAATGATGTAGCAGGTTAAGCCCACTGCCTGCATTGTATACATCCCATGTGGGTGCCAGTTCGTGTCCTGACTATTCCATTTCTGATCCAGCTTCCTGCTTATGGCCTAGAAAAAGAAGTAAAAATGGCCCAAGTGCTTGGGCCCATTCCACCCACGTGGATGACCCAGATAAATCTCCTGGCTCCTGGCTTTGGCTGGCTGAGCCCGGGATGTTATCTATTGGGGAGTGAAACAGTGAATGGAAGACATCTCTCTCTCTCTCTCTGTCTTACCCTTTCTCTCTGTTATATTCTGCCTTTCAAATAAATAAATAAGTCTTTAAAAAATTCTTAGGACAGAATTTAGAATATATTATGTGCTAAGTAAATGTTGTTATCCTTATTATTGTTCTTAACTTTTTAGCACCATAACCTTCTTTCTTAGACTAAAACACACCATATCTATAGTTAATCTAGAAATGCTGAATTGTTTGGATTATTCGTTTTATTTCTCTTATGACATGCATTTCATTTAAGACATTATTACATGTCTTTTTTCCATCTGATAACTATATATTAAAATGGATTTTTAAAATTTGAAAATGAAATTAACTTATACAATAAAATGAATTTTATGTTTATAAAATTGAAGACTGAATTTCTCCCATCTTTACAGCCAAGAGAAGTTCTCCTATCAACAGTCAAAGTCAGACCTGTGAATCACCAAATCAAGACACAAGGCACCAAGAGGTTAGTAGTTTATTATACTCTTAAGAGGAGAAGCATTAATTCCTTAGATATAGTGTAGTGTGTATAGTAAGATACGAAATCTAGAATACTACATAGTACATACTCTAGAATTCTACATACTCAAGGCCATCTCTTCCTCCCTGAATGTAAACATTTAACAGCTTTAGGTTTCTATTTATCCAGTATGAAAATTAATGTTATGCATGTCTTAAAACTGTGGAGGTGTTGAAACAAGATAATGCTCTCTCTCAATGGCTAACATTAACACTCAGTAATGTTAGTTATCCTTATTCATCTCTCATGTTAGGCAAACTAGCATCTTATTCTCAATTATTAAATCCCTAGTGTTGGTTAAATAACTCTAGTGTTGGTAGGGGAGTGGAGAAGAGGGTGTAGAAAAAAGAAAAAAAAAAAACAGTGTTACCTGGTCAAGGGAATCAAAAGGTTAATAAGGAATCCATACTATCCCACATAGATGCAAAATAATGCAATATAATCCAATGTAAATTTATCATATTTGGTACATGAGAGAAGGAAATGAAAGCTAGGGTAGTTGAAAGCTACATAGAAGGGTATTTTACTATTAACTTAACATGCCGTTAGATGACCAGCCTTCACTTTCAAGCCAACACATGCAAAATAAAACTGGATGCTTCACATCAAATTGGATTCTCTTTCCAACCAATATATTCACTTTCAGGAAAAATCATCATTCTTTACCCTCTAAGCTGGAAATTTTGAAGTCTTATTATATCTACCATTTACCTAGCAATTGCCAAGTACAGACACTATGATTTATACACTGTAAGATGTACTAGTATATGTGTTTTTCACATTTCACATCTTTGAAGCTGAGTGTGCTTGACAATTTTTGGCCTCTTCCTATCTCCCTGCCTGATGACAGTCTTAATATGGTAGTCAGTCATTCTTGTGCAGCATGAATTTGGTCGTTTCCAACACTTAAATTTGTTGCATCAAAGTCAATGGCTTAAAAAAATTAGTCAGAGAAAAATAGGAGAGCACTGTTTCAAGAAATAATACTCTTGATACAGATGAATTGATCCTTTGGACAAACTCAAATAATAACAGATCTGAGTTTCAAATTCTAGATATCAAGGAGTTACAGTTACACCTATACCAATTTAATTCACATGTATTTTCCTTTCACATATAGAGTACTTCAAAAAGTACACAGAAAAATAGAATTAAATATAAATTTATTTTTGTGCAAATGGTTTTTGAAATCCATGTATAGGTTTCTACTAATATGCATTTTCTATGAATTTCTGAAGATTCCTCATATACACAGGGTGGATATATAACCAAAAGCGATGTATAGCAAAATCTAAAATGGCTCTTGCCATAACCATAAAATGAAATGTTCTCACTGATAAAAAGTGAAATGTCCTAATTTAATAGGGTCTATTTTTCCTTAATGCTAAAATAAAATAATGGTATGTCTTACAGGCATTTTAGATGGCATTTTAGATACAATGAAATACATAAATCATATTTAGTTAATTTTCTCTTTTTGATTTCTTGCTGAGTCATCTTATTTTCTTTTTGTCACCTCACTAACATGTGTCTTTATTCTCTATGCCTATTACTCTCTAAATCCAGAATCTCATAACTGGATTGCAGTTTGATTGGATTTTCTACCTCTAGTCTTACCTGCTTTGCATAAATGCCACTTAATAATGCCTGGCTAATCCTTCTAATGCATCATTTATAATTTAACTCATCATTGCAAAGATTTATTGTATGCAAGGTACCATCCTTTTATGGTATCCCTTCTTCTGTAGGAACCTGTAGTGGTGTTTCTGTTTGCCATCACCTCAAGACCAAACTCCCCACTCTGGTTCTCTGTGCCTTTCACTGTTTCACCATGCCACCCATGCGACCCTCTCTCTGATAATGCTTCAGTTGGTTAGAACACTGCCTCCCTATGTGGAGCATGCTCATTTTAACCTCTGAGTGAGCTCAGACCTTCTTCCAGTTGGAATGCTGTCTCTACACTTGATTGCCTTTCCAAATTGTACCTTCTTAAGGACCAATTAAAAATTCCAAACTCTCAGAAGTCTAATAGTGCTAAACTTGCTCTATCTAATGTGGGTCATCTCTAGGCCCATGTGGCTCTTAAACACTTCAAATATGGCTAGACTGAATTGAGACTCTAAAATATACCCTGAATATTGAAGAAAATTAGAAAATGAATGTAAAAATATTAATAAATCTTGCATTGATTGTATGTTGACATGAAAATTTGAAGTTAAATGAGATAGTATTAAAATTAATTTCATCTGTTTTTCTTTTTGCTACTTTAATGTGTCCTCTTGCATAAAGTAAATCAAATATATAGGTCATTGTGGTTTACATTATATTTCAATTGGCTGTGCTTCTCTAACTTACTTGTCTTGTAATATAACTGCAAACTCGAGTTCGAAGTTCAGGTTTATTTAATTTTCTTTTACATCACTTAGCATGAAGCACACATAGCATCTTCAGGATAATGAACTCTTTGATCAAGTTCAGAAGACTTATTTCAAGGAATTTCTAGCTGCACTTGTTTCTCTCCAGTACAAACTACTCTGATGGATTCTTGAGAGTTTTTGTACTTTAGGGAAATATTTAATCTCTAGTACCTATGGGAAAATATCTTACATTACCTGGAAAGAATTATATTTATCAGCTAAATGCAATGAAAATGAGCTACCCTGTAAAAATGCTGAACATGCACTTATAACTTGGTGTAAAGGTCATCGAGACAAGTAAAATGTGTTGCATCTGAATAATGGTGAAAAAAACTTGAACCTTGCTCTTTGAGTCTCATGTCCCAACTTCAATTTTCTCCTACAAGCCTGGTACTAGATTTTAACCTGATGTCACTATTCAGTTCTCACCATTGGCATATCTTTGACAAATTGTTGATATGTAATTCTTCTGTAACTACAAGATATGGAGATTAAAAAAAAAAAAAGAAAAGAAAAGGGCCAGCGCTGTGGCTTAACAGGCTAATCCTCCGCCTTGCGGCGCCGGCACACCGGGTTCTAGTCCCTGTCGGGGCGCCGGATTCTATTCCCGGTTGCCCCTCTTCCAGGCCAGCTCTCTGCTATGACCCGGGAAGGCAGTGGGGGATGGCCCAAGTGCTTGGGCCCTGCACCCGCATGGGAGACCAGGAGAAGGACCTGGCTCCTGGCTTCGGATCAGCACAATGCACCGGCCGCAGCGGCCATTGGAGAGTGAACCAACGGCAAAAAGGAAGACCTTTCTCTCTGTTTCTCTCTCTCACTATCCACTCTGCCTGTCAAAAAAAAAAAAAAAAAAGAATCAAGAAAAAAATGAAATAACTTTATGCAAGTGATTAGTCTAATGCTTGAAATGATCTTGATGCTGTCTAGAGGTCTGTTTCCATCCCCTCTTACATGAAGGCAAAAATCCCTTCATCTTTGGCATTTATAAATGATTGTACTTAAAAAATAATATATGTAACCACATGTGCATATGCTAGATAATTCTAGAGGATGAATTTGAAGACTAAAACACTAACCTGCTGTCTCCACCTCCAAAAGGGACTCCAGGTGGTCTGTGAAACATTCCAGCCAGATTCCATCTCGCCCAAGGCCACCATTTCAGGCTGCCACCGAGGAAACTCTTTTGATGGAAGTCTGTCTTCCCAAACTTCCCAGGAAAGAGGTCCATCACATTCCAGGTACAAATATTGGAATGTAAGAGACAAAATGTATTCCTGGTCACCAAAAATTGAGTATTCATTTTTAGCTACTTCTATAGCCTTTGTTCTTCAAAATATGTATGTGCATGATACATATATACATATTCTTGGTTGAGGTATAATTAAATAATAATTTCAGAAATGTGCTATGAATCCCTCTCATTTAAATAAACTAGGGCGTAAATGGGGAAAATATGCCCTATTTGATGAGATGTCTGAATTAGATGCTATTTTAAATTAAGTGCAGAAATGTTAAATTAAGTGCAGAAGTTCAAATGATACTAAGAATAAATAATATCACAGAGAAAAGAAAGGTTCTGCTTAAATGGTAAATAATATTTCATGCCATCAGATCACTATATTTAAATGGGTTAAATTCAGCAGATCACTAAATTTAAATGAGTTAAATTCTAAAGTCCTCAGGAATCAGAAAGTCTATTTTTTGTAAACATTCCAATTCTACTCATATTATTTGTGTGCTTCAAAGCATCTTCCCCCAAGAATAAGAACTAGACTACTTCTATTCCCTGCTGAAATTATGGACACTGATTTGCCACTCCACCTAAGAGGCCAGAGTCCCAAAGACCACTTGTATACCTCTCCTTTCAAACAAAATTACAGTCTAGTGGAAAGTATCTTAAAAGGAAGTATTTTTTAAAAAACATTAATTCAGGTAAAATTTTTATACCGTAACATTCACCTGTTTTAAGTTTACAGTTTAATGATTTTTAGTAAATTTAGAATATTGCACAGCTGTCACCACCATCAGGTTTTAGAACACTCTCATCATACAAAAACATTCTTTTGTGCCCATCAGTAGGCACTGCTGTTCTCACAACTAGCCACAGATAACTACTAATATACTTTTTGTTTCAACTGACTCATATTTCTAGACATATCCTAGAAGTAGAACAACACAATTTGTGCTATTTTGCATCTGGCTTGTTTCACTTAGCATAAGGCTTGTCAGGTTTATCATAGCATGTATCAGTAGTTCATTCTTTTTATTGTTGAATAGTGTCATTATAAATTATTTTTGTAGGGATTTTCTTTATTAATTCATCAGTTGGTAGATATTTGATTTGTTGGTAGATATTTGATTATGAATAATGCTGCTGTGAACATTCACTTACACATTTTAATGTGGGCATAGGTGTCCAATACTAACAAGTAGTTATGTAGAAGTAGAATTGCTATTGTTTTAGTCCATTTTCTGTTCCTATAGAAAAATACTCAGTGATGGATACTGTATCAAGAAAAGAGGATTATCTTACTCACAATTTTGGAGGCAGAAAGTCCAAGATCTGGCAGCCCCACTGGTTCAGCCATTGGTGAGGGCCTTCTGGCTACATCAAAACATGGAATATGGCATCATGGTGGAAGCACATATGAGAGGAAGGAAGAAGTCGCACAGTGAGCAGGGAGTGAGGGGACAAGCTTGCTCTTTTTATCATAGTTGTCTCTTGAGAGAACTAACTGGGCACCTATGAGAACTCATTAGTCCCTTCTAAGGATGGCACTCCTGTCGACCTAATTAGCTTTCACTAGGCCAGACCTATTAGAGATTCTAGCTCCTCAAACTGCCACACTGAGGACCAAGCTTCTGGAATACAAATATTTGGGGAAGACAACTAAACCATATCCAAACCATAGCAGTTGGGTTGTATGGAAAGTTATGTTTAATTCTTAAAATACTGCTGAATTGCCTAAATTGCTGCATTATTTTACATTCCTACTAGCAAAAGATGAGGCTGTGTTCCACTGTGTCCTCAGCAACACTTGTTATTTTCTTTTTTTAGCATAGCCTTTGTAATTGGAATGAATTGAGATCCACTTGTGGCTTTAATTTACTTTTCCCTAATGGTTGATACTGTTAGCTACATATGTATGTGCTTGTTGACTATTTCTGTAGCTTCTTTGGTGAGATGTCTTTTCAAACCTATTTCCCATGTCTTAAATGAGTTGTTGTATTACTGAATTTTAAGATTCCTTTAAATATTCTGGATAAAAGGTTTTTTTAATTTAAAAAATAGGCTTATTGCTTTTTCCTCCCAGTATCTGGGTTACCTTAACATTTAATATTTTTAAATGACCTATCCCTCCCGATCTGATACCAGGACCATGATACACAGGTGCAATTTTTTTGAATGATTTGTTAGAAATCTTGACAGCATGGAGGCATAGAAGCACATTTTTAAAAGACTTATTTATTTATTTATATGAAAGTCAGAATTACAGAGAAATATGGAAAGACAGAGAGAGAAAAAGAGAGATCTTCCATCTGCTGTTTCACTTCCGACATGGCTACAATGACCAAGGTGGACCAGACCAAAACTCAGAGCCAGGAGCCAGGTGCTTCCTTTGGGCCTCCCACCTGAGTGGCAGGGACTGAAACACTTGGGTAATCTTCTGCTGTTTTTCCCAGGCCATTATCAAGGAGCTGGATTGGAAGTAGAAAAGCTAGAATATGAACTGGCACCCATATGGGATGCCAGCATTGCAGGCAGTGGCTTTACCATCTATGCCACAATGCTGGCCCCTAGAAGTACATTTTTAACCATAGTACTATTTTGCTGTACTTTAAAAATAATATACAAAGAATGCATTTATTTGTATTTTAAAAATAAGTGAGGGTTGGTGCTGTGGCTCTAGCAGGTAAAGCCACCGCCTAGGTGCGGGCATCCCATATGGGCACTGGCTCAAGTTCTGGCTGCTCCACTTCTGACCCAGCTCCTTGCTAATGTACCTAGGAAAGCAGTGGAAGGATGGCCCTAGTCCTTGGGTCCCTGCACCTACCTGGGAGACCCAGAAGAAGTCCCTGGCTTCGGATCAGCTCAGCTTTGGCTGTTGCAGCCATCTGGGGAGTAAACCAGCAGATGGAAGACATTTTCTCTCTGTCTCTCTCTCTTTCTCTCTGTCTGTCTGTCTCTGTAACTCTGTCTTTCAAATAAATAAAATAAACCTTTAACAAAAAGAACTGCAGTTCTTTTACAACTTCAGTTGTAAAAGAAAAAAAGTGGCTCAGGTGAATAATGTACTGGTTGAGAACATGAAATTTTGACTTTAACTTTGGTTTGTAACTGGGCTTGTGTTATTACATTGATTGACCATCTAGATCAATGATAACGATGTGTACTTAAAATAGTATAATATATATGAAATCTAAATAAGTGGAAGTAGAAGGTAGAATGACGGTTGCTGGAAGCTTGTCGGGGGTGAATGTGAAGAGGAGATAATGATTGGGGATATGTAATTTCAGTTAGGAGAATACGGTAGTGACCTATTGCATGGAATGGTGACTGTAATAATAATAATACCATGTATATTTCAAAATCACTAAGAGAATAGATTTTAAATGTTTTTACCACCTGAAACATGGTAAATATGTGAGGTGATGCATTGAAGAGCTTAACTTAATCATTCCTCAAGGTAAACATATATCAAAATATATTATACTCCATAAATATAAAACATATAATTATTGTCAATTATAAATAAAAAACAAACTGAAGACTAAAATGTTAATATGTAAGGAAAACCAGTCCCATCTCCTGTCATCTAACTGATGCACCCACCACATTTTAGCTACCTAAACAGCTGAAGCAATGAAGAATTTAGTACCCTCCGATGAAGCACATTTCATTTTTAAAAATTTTTTTTAGCAGTGGGCATTTTTTTTAGAAATTTATTTATTTGAAAGGCAGAGTTACAGAAAGGCAGAGGCAGACAGTAGAGGGAGGGAAGAGAGATATTTTCATCTGCTGGTTCACTCTTCAAATGGCTGCAGCTGCCAGAGCTGTGCTGCTCTAAAGCCAGAAGCCAGGAGTTAGGAGCTTCTTCTGCGTCTTCCACGTGGGTGCAGGGGCCCAAGCACCTGGGCCCTCTTCTACTGCTTTCCCAGGCCATAGTAGAGAGCTGGATCAGAAGAGGAGCATCTAGGTCTGCAACTGATGCCCATATGGGATGCGGGCACTGCAGAAGTTGGCTTTACTTGCTAGGCCACAGCTACAGCCCCGCTCATTTGATTTTTATGATAACTCTGTTTAGTGGAATGTCTTATGTTTGACCAAAATCTGCTTTCCTGTGGTTTCTCCCTATGGTCTTTGTATTGGTTTTTCTGCTGTGTAACAAATTACAAAAAACTTAGTGATATAAAACAACCTACATTTATTATCCCTCAACTTCTGTAAGGAGAGATTCATGAATAACTTAGGTAGGTTCTTGGCTCTAGGGCCTTCCTGGGCTGAATTCAGATGTCAGAATCTGCTGTAGTCTCCTCAGAGGTTTGAATGGGAAAAGATCCACTTACAACCTCCCTTAGATTGTTGACAGAATCTATCTTCCTGCAGTAATGGAAATGTGATTCCTGTTCCCTTATTGACTATTAGCTGGAAGCTGTTTTCAGGTCCTAGAGCCTGCCCACAGTTTGCTCGCACATGACCTTCTCCATAGGCTATCTCACAACATGTCATCTCCCTTTAAAACCAACAAGGGAAAGAAACCCCTCTAATTGCAGCCTGCTGATGCAGAGCCTTTATTATATAGAATAACTACAAGAGTGATATATATCATCACCTTTGCAAAATAAGATATCCGAGTCAGGGAAGCAGCATCCCTTTACCTTTGCCTGCTGTATCATGTTCTATTGGTTATAAGCAAGAAACAGACCTTGTTTACACTCAAGAGAAGAAGATAATAAAGCTTGTGAACTCCATCAGATGGAAATCAAGGGTAAATTCCAAGGTTTATAGGCAGGGTCTTAGTGATGAAATACAAACTCTTCTCTTACTAGCCTTTCAGCTATTCAAAAATGATTATTATGATCATCATTACCCCAAATCTCTCATTTTATTTGATGGCCATAATGACTCACTTGTGAAGTTGTCAAGGATATAATTAAATCAGATTTATGAAAAACATAGTTACTTAAGGTACAGATCATAGAGAAAAATAACTATCCTTTTTAGACATCTGTGTGTGGAAAATAATACTCGAGTCTTTACATTCATGGTATTATTTAAGTATCCATAAATATCCATTAATTCATTCACTATATTTAAACTGAAGGCATCTCTATTGACCTGTACATCCTACTCGAAAATCTGAGTTGACTCCACCCCAGTCTTTATCCAGGCCTTACAATCTGCCTTTTCTTGGAAACTTTTACTTGAAAGTCAGAAATAGATATATAGATGGATAGATGGATAGATAGATAGATAGATAGATGATCGATCTTCTGTCCACTTATTCATTCCCCAAATGCCCACAATAGCCAGTGCTGGATCAGGTCAAAGCCAGGAGCCTCAAACCCAATCTGGATCTCCCATGTGGGTGATAGGAACTCAAGTACTTAAGCCATTACCTGCTGCCTCTCAGGATTGTGCATTAGCAGGAAACTGGATTGGAAGTGAGGCTGGGCAACAAAATAAGCACTCCAGAATGGGATGTATCTCAAGTGGCATCTTTAACCCTGAAACAAACACTTGCCCCACATCCCGCATTAATGTAGAGACATCCTCTACAAACTTAAATCAGTACTTTGCTTCAGATTATTATTTCTTACTTGAATTTGTAAGCTGCTTACAAACCGGAATTTTTGTCTTCAGCATAACCTCCTCCTAATCCATTATATATGCATTATTATCAGGCTGATTTTAAGTATATGTGAATTAAAGACACAAATGTCTGTACCCAATGCAGCCACCATACAATGTTAAAATATGAATGTTGTACAATAACTGCATGTGCCTCTTCCAGGAGAGAAAATTTGGAGGTACTGGTTGATTCTAGTTTTGAAATTAAGCTGGAAAAATGTTGGAAAGTTCATGATTAAACCTGAGTCCTAAGCTTGCCTGTGGCTTTTGGCTCTGTTCTCTGAACTATTGACCCTTACCTCTAAGTTTTCTTTTTCAAGAAAGGTAGCATGAGTATACTGATGAGTAACTTTCTGGGCTTGCTTCCTGCCAGTCAAATTTTAGGGGTGCAAGAACCTTTTCATTTAACACTGTCTCTGAAAGTACCTTTGTTGATATAATACTTGTAAAAACTTTGTAAGTTCACTGTGAAACTTAATGGGGTAACTAGAAAAAACAAAATCCATATCCACAAATTTCTTAGGGATAATTCCATCTGTCTCTTGGGTTTCTGTTGAAGAATTTCACCCTTGAGGTTCATCCAACTTAAGTTTTAACAAATTTCACAGCTCCACCCTTGGCTTCATCTTTAGACTACCTTTTTCTAGCAATCCCCTAGATGTGATGTTTGCTTGGAGGCCATTTTTTATTTTCAGCATTAACTGCCATTTAGAGGAATAGAGAATTTTCGAAATCATCAAAGCCTGGCTCATTAGTCTTTAACAGTTTTACCTTCAGTTCATTTCTCTACTCTCTCAATTTACTATAAGGTTCAAAAAGAAATCAGAAGGCATCTTCAACACATTATTTGGAAATTTCGTTTGTTATATCATCAAGTGTTTTGGGTACATTTTAAAAACTTTCAACACACTACAGCAATCAACTTTCTGCTACTACATACCAAGCTTCCCACTCCTCTAGTTTCTAGTAGCATGCTCCTTACTTCCCATTAATCCCTCTCAGACTGCCTCATCGAAGTTCACAAGTTCTGCTTGCTATCTATGTAAAGCAATTTGTTTATTTAAATAAAAAAGCAATTTTCAAGGTATTTGCTGCTTCTACCTACTACCTTCTTACACAACTATTCTCAAAGTTTAGGATTTTATTTTGGTACCAAAAATCTGTACTAGCTATCAATTGCATGTAACAAATTATCACAAACCTTAGCAGCTGAAAAGAAAAGATATTTATATCTCACATAGTTTTTGAGGTTCACAAATCCAGAAACACCTCAGCTGGGTGATTGTGGCTCAAGGTCCTGAGATTTTGTCCAGGGCTGCAGTCATTGGAAGGCTTAACTGGAATAGAAAACCTACTTTATTTCTTTATTTTTAAGATGTATTTACTTATTTGAAAGGCAGAATTACACAGAGAAAGGGAGAGAGTCAGAGAGAGAGATGTTCCATCCCACTTGTTCACTCTCCAAATGGCCGCAATGGCTGTATTTAGGTCATGCCAAAGCCTGGAACTCTGTCTGGGTCTGCCACATGGGTGCAGGGGCCCAAGGACTTGGACTATCCTCCACTACTTTCCCAGGCACATTAGAAGGGAGCTGGATCAGAAATGGAGCAGCCAGGACTCAAATTGGCACTCATATGGGATGCCGGTGCTGCCGGCCAGCTTTAACCAAATCTGTGCCACAGTGCTGGCCCCTGGAGAATCTACATTCAAAGTCACTCAGATGGTTGTTGACCAGCGGTCTCAGGGTCTCACCATCTGAACCTTTCCATAAAGCTGCTTATGACATGAAATTTGGGTTCTCTCAAAACAAATTAACCAAGAAATAGAGGAAGCAACCAAAATGGCAGCCTCAGTGGCTTTCACAACCCAATCTCTGAAATGACATACCATTACTTCAGCTATTCTATGAATCATTCCAACTCTAGTACAGTGTGGGAGATGACTACACTATGGTGTGAGTATCAATAGGTAAGGCTGTCTTGGAGGCAGGCTATGATAAGCAATAATTCTGATAATATTTTTACCCTAATGTTATATATTATTATGGATTTTTCTGTAATTTTCTTCACATCAATTATTGATCATTCTTAATCCACTAATTCTGCTTTATACAAATTCAAAAAAATTTTATTTTAATTTAGGATAAGAGTAAGTAACATCTTACTTCAAAGACCATAATGCTGACTTTTAAAAAAATAATTAAAATCAATACTGGGATAAAAAGCTTGTGTTTCTTCCATAATATTTCCTAACTTTAGTAAATATTAGAAATTTATAAATAAAAACAGTCACTGATGTTTGTTTTTTCTTACAAAATCAAATGTTAATGGTTCCAACCTGATTTGCCAATAAAAATAAAATCAATACAATTTTCAAGATTTTCTTTGTGGAAGAGCATTTTTCCCATTCTATAATGTTGTTACACCCAAAAATGTTTATGTGTGTGAAATGTTTATGTGAAATGATACACACACACATATCATTTCTTGACACATATACACACATATACACCTGTATGCGTGAACCAATGGCACTTTGGGAAAGTGAACTGCATCTTCTCTATTCCTAGCTTCAATGGCTGGTTGCCATGGAAATAATGCACAAGGTAGAGCTTTGATAAAATGTTAATGTTAATGGTCTTCATTGGAGGGGTTCATGTACTAATCAGAAATAAAGAGAACTTTAAGAACAAAGCAATACAAATATCTTAGCAGCAAAAGCTGTCTGCTTGTATCAAACAAATGCAATCCATCATCTGTTTTGCTATAATCTGTACTGAAATGAACATCGTTCTTCCCTGCATACTACAGACAGTGAGCAGGTAGCTAGCTTTTTACATTAATGTGACATTTCATCTTTAATTACCATATGCATGGACTTAATTTATGCTTCATTAAATACTGCATAGGGTCAAGGCTGATTTGCATCGTTCTCTTCCTCCATAGATTATTTGCTATTTCCAGAGTGCTTATTATCCTTGATGCTATCATCTTCCAACCCTGTTTAATTATAACTTGATTTCTTAGAGCTATAGTTACTAGTAAAACGTATTAACGCAACTGTTACCCTTTTAAAAAACTTTTTAAATCACAATATGTTATTTCTTCTATGCATATAATTTGTATAATGTTAATAATAGAAAAAAATTAATGTATGAAATATTTAAACATAAGCAAAAATCATCCATATGCTTATCAGATAGATATAAACATTGTAACTTTTTATTTTATTTTACATGCAAGTATATCATTTTGAAGAAAAGTCGTATTCACATTCTTTCATGACATTTTCATTTTTGCCTGCTAAATAGCTTATAGAATTAAAAAATATTACAGTTTGAAAGACATTTTCTATCACATCATACGAGCTTCCTAAATGCCATTTCTATCTGGTAATAAGTTTGCTTCTAACATATTGATTTGTTATTTAAGTAAAATTATTTTATGGATTAGTATTGGATAAGTTGATTATATCTGAAAGTGCTGTGCTAAGTGAAATAAAAAATACTTACTGATCATTCAGTAATTCAGTCCAGTACAGCTCACACTTTGAGTCAAATGAATTAGTCCTCAAATAACACCTTAAATATAAATACTTTATGTTATAAATCTTTGCTACAAAATCTACAAAATGTTTTGTTAACTCATTGTTTAAATGGAGTCTCTTGCTATTAAGCAATTGAAATGTGAATTTTCTTAAATTTTGATGCATAGGTTACAGACATGGTGTTGGTCTCTGATCACAGGCTCATTTTGATGGAGTCTTGCTGTTCTGAAGTCCACCAGCAGCAGAGCATCATCAGGCTCTGTGGAAAGTAGTCAATGCCTATGGAGCTCAACTGTACAGTTAGTAGTTACTTCCAAGCAAGCAACAGCCGTGTGTACAAAAAGTCATTCAGTGCTCTCAGCAACAAATTTTTTTTAAAGTATTGATTTATTTATTTTAAATGCAGTGTTACAGAGAAGCAGAGGCAGAGACACAGAAAGAGAGAGAAAGAGAGAGAGAGAGGTCAATCTTTCACCTTCTGGTTCACTTCAATGGCAGCAATGGTGGGAGCTGGGCCGATCCAAAGTCAGGAGCCAGGAACTTCCTCCAGGTTCCTGACATGGGCCCAGTGGTCCAAGGACTAAGGCCATATTCCACTGCTTTCCCAGGAGCATTAGTGGGGAGCTGAATCAGAAGTGGAGCAGTTGGCCGGCGCCGTGGCTCAATAGGCTAATCCTCTGCCTGCGAGTTCTAGACCCAGTCGGGGCGCCGGATTCTGTCACGGTTGCCCCTCTTCCAGTCCAGCTCTCTGCTGTGGCCTGCGAGTGCAGTGGAGGATGGCCCAAGTGCTTGGGCCCTGCACCCACACGAGAGACCAGAAGCACCTGGCTCCTGGCTTCAGATCAGCACAGTGCACCGGCCACAGTGTGCCAGCCACAGCGGCCATCGAGGGGTGAACCAATGGAAAAAGGAAGACCTTTCTCTCTCTCTCTCTCTCTCACTGTCCACTCTGCTTGTCGAAGAAGAAGAAGGAGAAGGAGAAGGAGAAGGAGAAGGAGAAGGAGAAGAAGAAGAAGAAGAGGAGCAGCTGAGACTCAAACTCATGACTGTGTGGGATACTGCAGGCAGCAGCTTTACCTACTACACTACAGTGCCAGCCCCAAGAACAAGATTTTTACCTTGGCATCCCAGTTACAGTTTTTCATATAGGAATTGCTTGGGGGTAGTGGCCTTAAAGTTCAGAATCATACATTACATGTTTTTCTAGGGTAAATATCCTCCAGGCTTATTAAATATATTTAGAGAATACCTGTGGATGTTGTTTAAAATAAAGATTCCTGGGGCACATCTTCAAAAGTTATGGTTTAGGATTAAGATCTGAGTGTCTGCATTTTTAGCAACCTCCCCCACTTCCTATCCTCTTTGGAGTTCACATGGAAATCATCCACTCACATTTCATAAGGAACACTGCTCTATGGATTAGAAATAAATTATGGAATTTTCTTATCTAATTTACTGACTACAGATATTTGGAGATTCTAAGGTTTCTGGCAGAAAATAAGGGTAAAGATAACTACAGTTAGTCCAATGGGGGAGGGAGACAATTCTGTTGAACACTGATACCTGCCTTAATTACAGCAGCCTAGTCAAAAAAAAAAAAAAAAGTCTTCATGGGCTGTTACAATGAGTCAAATAATTGTCACAAAGGCTTGAGGACCTAAAATTACCCAGCTGGTAGCCAGCCAACCTCATACTTTGTCTTTTCTTTATAAATCCAAGAATACTACACTGAAAAAAAAAGTCTATTATCTTGGGTATAAATGATAAGCTGGGAGGAATGGGCTGGGTCATCCTTCTTTAAGGAGAAATGGGGTGGAGGAGGAGAAGGAAAGAGCTGCGAAAGTTTATTAGGAAATGGGTAGAAATGATAATCAAAGTTGTTACTTCCCCTCAAGCTGATTATAGAAGTATAATTGGCTGGGGCTTCAGGGGAAAACAAATAGCATACTGGACAATTTGAGAAGATATTAAAATAGATATTATTTACCAAAAAATGATGAGTATGGAGCTCAGAGGTTATATGTTGATAACTGGCACACCAAACAACCATAATAGCAAATGAGGTTGGAGTGGTTGGCAAAGGCAGGTTATGCAGGCCTTGCTGGCTACTGAAAAGAAATTGCATTTGAGTCTAAGAATGATGGAGCAGCAGGGTGGGGGAATGAAGAAAAAAACAGTAAGACTAGTAGGAAGGGATTGCATGTCCCTGATGAGAAATGTGGGTGGCTTTGGAATGGTGGTATCTGCTGAACTTATGGGAAATATTTGGAAGAATAACCTGAAGTTGCCATGCAGCTGATATCCAAAGATTATTCTATCTCTTTGGAGAAAGGACAAACTCTGGCATACTATATGTGGGAACCTACGACATTGTAAAAAATGTCTCTCTGTATCAGCTGCCGCCTCAGTTAAATAATTAGTATTACAGCACCTTATGTGGTTGAAATTTAACTTATATTTTCTCCTGCTTGTAAATTAAAATATTCAAAAGTACTAGACTATAATAAAGCATTGGAATTGAAATCCAGGATGTATATGGGCAGTTGACCTTCTACACAACCGACAATAATAAGAGAGTAGAAATAGCAAAGTATGATATATGTTTTGACAGAAGAGTAGAAAGTCTATAAGAATGGTTTACGGGGCACCAAACATGACCTGGGTTTGTATTTTTGAGCTTTTTACTGCAACTCACAGTAAGAAATATATTTTACTAATGACATGACAAACATGTAACATGAGACAAACATTTTACCAAACACACAAATCCTTATTCCATTTGTTTCATTCTGATAGTTTTTATTCTAGTAAAGAAGTTCATAGAAACTATGTTTAATTGAATTAATTTCATGAACCACTAATCAGTAATAATGTTGAGTTCTTCTCACTCTCAGTGGTTGCATTTTTTTTTCTTTCTGCCAGTGTTCTTCATGTGTGGATAGTGTCATTTGCTAATTGGTAGCAAGAGAAGCGGGATACACAGCAGACTCATAGAATGGCAGATGTCCTAAATAGCACTCTGGCCTCAGAATCAGCCCTTAAGGCATTCGGACCTGGCTGAAGAGCCCATGAGAGTATTTCAGGCATGGAAAGTCAAGACACTTAGGCAAAAAAGAAGACCTAACTGAAAGATCTCTGTGAGTGAGATCCCAATGGAAAGAATGGGGTAATCAAAGAAGGAGGTACCTTTCTCTGAAGGGAGGAGAGAACTTCCACTTTGACTATGACCCTGTCGGAATAAGATTGAAGTCAACAAAATTCCTCTTTTGCATTGTCTAATTCAGAAGCATATTGTGCTTAAGAGTTAGAGTAATACAACATCTTCCATTCCAGAATTTCTGAGTTTTGTCCTTATTGTCTATCTTATGAAACCATGTTTCTCACAATGAAGAAGTTCAACCAACCTTCATATCTGCTAATTTCTTAGTCCCTTTGGGCTGATATAAAAAATACCATATATTCAACAGAAGCTTATTTCTCACAGTTCTGGAGACTGTGAGTCCAACATCAGTGTCCCAGCACAGTTGGGTTCTGGTGAGGGTCCTCTTCCAGATTGCAGACTTTGTTTTCTTGTCATATTCTCACATGGCAGAAAAAGAGCAAGAGTGATTTCTGGGTCCTTTCTATAAGGGCATTAATAGCATTCTTGAGGACTCTACTTTTATCACTTAACTACCTTAAAGATTCCCACTTTGCATGGGAATTAGTATTTCAGCATATGAATTTGAAGAGTCACAACATTCATTCAGTACATTGCACCTAAGACATCTAAGAGGTTGTATTATATTGAGTAATTTCTTAAAAATATTTTGTAGTGGCTGGCGCTGTGGCTCACTTGGCTATTCCTCCACCTGTGGCGTCGGCACCCTGGGTTCTAGTCCCAGTTGGGGCACCGGATTTTCTCCTAGTTGCTCCTCTTCCAGTCCAGCTCTCTGCTGTGTCTCGGGAAGGTAGTGGAGGATGGTCCAAGTGCTTGGGCCCTGCACCCGCATGGGAGACCCAGAGGAAGCTCTTGGCTCCTGGCTTCGGATCAGCATAGCTCCAGCTGTAGCGGCCATTTGGGGGGTGAACCAGCGGAAAAGGAAGACCATTCTCTCTGTCTCTTTCTCTCTTACTGTCTAACTCTGCCTGTCGAAATAAAAAATATCTTGTAGTACAATTCACTTGGATACTAAATGTTGAATGCATCAAGTGTTTACATTGAATAATAAAATCACAGAACCTGAGCATTCTACGCATGGAAAACCAAGACACTCTGGGGAAAAAAAAAAAAAAAAAAAAGGTCCTACATAAAGAACCCCTATGGGTGAGAACCCAGTGTAAAGAAATGGCTACCAAAAGAAGAGGCCATCAAAGAAGGAGGTACCTTTCTTTGAAGGGAGGAAAGAACTTCCACTTTGATTATGGCCTTGTCTAAATAATGTCGGAGTTTGTGAACTCAAGAGGCTTCCATAGCCTTGTCAGCTCACAACAAGAGCCTTGGGTGATTACTGACGTCATAAATAAGAGTGTCAGTTGTTAAATGAACAACAGGAGTCACTGTGCACTTACTGCCCATGTAGGACCTCTTTCTTTAATGTGTAATACTATGAGAATTAGTGGTAAAAATAGTCTTCAAGCAGTACTTTATACTTTGTGTGTCTGTGTGGGTGCAAACTGTTGAAATCTTTACTTAGTATAGAGTTGATCCTCTGTATATAAAGATAGTGAAAAATCAATCTTGGTGAAGAATGGGATGGGAGAGGGAGTAGGATATGGGATGGTTTGTAGGTGAGAGAGTGGTTATGGAGGAAAGAACCACTTTAATCCAAAAGTTGTACTTTCAAAATTTATATTTATTAAATAAAAGTTTTCTATAAATAAAAAAGAAAAAAATGACGGCCAAAAAAGGATTATTTTCTCTGAAGAGAGGAGAGAATTTCCACTTTGCTTATGGCCTTGTTGAGCCAGTGAATTCAAAAGGTTTCCATAGCCAAGGCAGCTCATGTCAAGAGCATTGGGTGATCACTGATGTCATACATAAGAGTGTTACTTGTTAAATAAACAATAAGAGTCACTGTGCACTAACTCTGTCTCCAAGAGTTGTTTTGTGAGACTTACTAGTAAATGTTGTTCTCACGAATCACTTCCAATTAGTGTAGTAAATGGAGGATAATACTATGTCTCATAAGTTAAAGTTATGTCTAAGAGCTCACAAGAGATGTATCTTCCTTGGTTTCTTCTCTAAAGACAATTAAGCTTCTAAAAGGATAGAATAGGGAGGAAGGAAGGGAAAAGAGGAAGGGGGAAAAAAGCAAAATCACCTTCGAGGAGCAATAAGATATAACAGCCCTTGTCTAGACTGTTGAGGAACAGTTCTCTTAGTTTTTTAAATTCCATTATTTTTTTCTCTTTCTTTCTGTTTCTTTTTCTTTCTTGGACAAAACAGAGAGAGAGGAGGAAGGGGGAGGGAGTGTGTGGAAGAGCGGGTACTGTGGGAAGAATTACTGTGTTCCTAATGCTGTATTTATGAAATACATACACATAAAAAATGAATTTTGCTAGATACTTGGTTATATAACTTCAGAATTTTCAAAATTATTTCTTTTTACTCATCATAAAACTTTGTTTAGCTTTTTGAATTTTCCTTAGTTCTTTCACTTGATGTTTTCACACTGGAAATTTAAATAGCTGCATGAAATAGGCAAGAAAGTGATCATTCCTATTTCTGTCAGGTAAAAGTGAAAAATGATAGCGTCATACAAAAGAAACATCATGATGTAAACGTCATCTATTTCTGATTCTCATCATTATCTACCACCCAAATTACTCATTAATTACTCTGTTTACTTATGACTCCCTCCCAAACCTATGATTTTTTTAAACTTTTATTTAATGAATATAAATTTCCAAAGTATAGCTTATGGATTACAATGGCTTCCCCCCTCCCATAACTTCCCTCCCACCTGCAACCCTCCCCTTTCCCACTCCCTCTCCCCTTCCATTCAAATCAAGATTCATTTTCAATTCTCTTTATATACAGAAGATCAGTTTAGTATACATTAAGTAAAGATTTCAACAGTTTGCCCCCACATAGCAACACAAAGTGAAAAAATACTATTGGAGTACAAGTTATAGCATTAAATAACAGTGTACAGCACATTAAAGACAGAAATCCTACATGATATTTTTTTAAAAATTAATTAATTTTCTATGCAGTTTCCAATTTAACACCAGGTTTCTTTTTTTTTTTTCATTTTCAATTATCTTTATATACATGATATCGATTCAGTATATACTAAGTAAAGATTTCATCAGTTTGCACCCACACAGAGACACAAAGTGTAAATATACTGTTTTAGTACTAGTTATAGCATCACTTCACATTGGACAACACATTAAGGACAGATCCCAGATGAGACATAAGTACACAGTGACTCCTGTTGTTGATTTAACAATTTGACACTGTTGTTTATGGTGTCAGTAATCTCCCTAGGCTCTAGTCATGAGTTGCCAAGGCTATGGAAGCCTTTAGGGTTCGCCGACTTCAATCTTAGTCCAACAGGGTCATAGTCAAAGTGGAAGTTCTCTCCTCCCTTCAGAGAAAGGTACCTCCTTCTTTGATGGCCCTGTTCTTTCCACTGGGATCTCACTCGCAGAGATCTTTCAGTTAGGTTTTTGTTTTGTTTTGTTTTGTTTTGTTTTGTTTTGTTTTTTCCAGAGTGTCTTGGCTTTCCATGCCTGAAATACTCTCATGGGCTCTTCAGCCAGGTCCGAATGCCTTAAGGGCTGATTCTGAGGCCAGAGTGCTATTTAGGACATCTGCCATTCTATGAGTCTGCTGTGTATCCTGCTTCCCATGTTGGATCGTTTTTTTCCCTTTTTGATTCTATCAGTTGGTATTAGAAGACACTAGTCTTGTTTGTGTGATCCCTTGGACTCTTACACCTATCAGAGTGATCAATTGTGAACTGAAATTGATTACTTGGACTAGTGAGATGGCATTGGTACATGCCACCTTGATGGGATTGTATTGGAATCCCCTGGCACGTTTCTAATTCCACCATTTGGGGCAATTCCGATTGAGCATGTCCCCAATTGTACATCTCCTCCCTCTCTTTTTCCCACTCTTATATGTAACAGGGATCACTTTTCAGTTAAAATTTAAACACCTAAGAATAATTGTGTGTTAATTACAGAGCTCAACCACTCCATATCTGTGCAGGTATTGTTCCATTAAATTGAAATGCTAATCCACTCTCCTGTTCCGACTTCAACTTTGCTTGGCTAACTCCTCCCCATCCTTCAAATTTCTCTCCATTTCTCTCCTTTGAAAAAGTGTAGCAAAAGTGGAATGAGTGAGGTCAGTGAGGAGGGTATTAGAGTAAACCAGACAACAGATTAGTAAGTGAATAAGTGAGTGAGTGAGAAAAACAGGGCACCAGACCATGTTGTGCTGCCTTGGAAAGCTTGACTGCCCAGGTAATCGCCTTTTTTCTGGCCCTGGGAACAGGGTGTCTCTTGTGATACCTCCATGCCAAAGGTCCCGCTACGCTACCTACTTCGACGTTGCTGTTCTTCGCTGCCTGCTCCAACCACACTGGTCTGAGGAGGGCACTCAGTGGTCTCTGATGTACTATCTACAAAGACTGCGACACATGTTGGAAGAGAAGCCAGAAAAGCCTCCAGAGCCAGATATCCCTCTCCTGCCCAGACCCAGGAGTAGCTCAATGGTGGCAGCTGCACCCTCACTGGTGAACACCCACAAAACTCAAGTAAGAGAAATGGTCCACTGTCATTGGAACCAACCTGGTCATAACAGAGTCTCCCTTTTCTGCATCCAGCTGTTATTTGCTCCAGCACTGTTGCTATAGTTGGTAGATTAGCTGTTGCTCTTTTCTTTACCCACCGATCTTTCACTGCTGAATCATTTTGCTTCTCTTTAACATTTAACCAACCATTCAAAAAAAGTGCACCTCCTGTGCATGCTAACTTAGTGTAAGCCTTTGTTTACCCAGAATAGTGGGAACTTAGTATTAGGTAAGAGAGAATTGTGACATTTTATGTGATTACCTGTATCATAACATGTGACAGGAGCATTTTACCAAACATGATTTAATTTCTCTTGCATAAATCAAAACTTTTCAGTGTCTCATTGTCATCATTAGATATATTGGCTTTTGATACAGTCTTACTATTTATTAAAGATGTTTGGAGAAGTAAATTGAGTATGTACTGATGTGGCAACATCCCCATGAAAATTACTTTTTGATAAATGGATGTCCTATTATCAGCTTGAACACTTGTTCTTTCCCATTCTCCTCAGAACCATGTGTTGAGGATATAAAGAAAAATGTGACTTACAGTTTGTTCCAGTTGTTTGAGTTCCCTTAAATATTAATTGGGTGGGTCAGAAATTTTTTTAATATTCTAAAAATAAACATGAATAATATCAGTGTGAAGAAAAAGAAGCATACTCTTATTCGTATATGCTCTGTCCAAAGTAAATATCTCCTTTGATGTATAGTTAAACAGAAAACTATTGCTTTTAATTAAACAAATCCATCTCCTCCCTATGTTCCTGATATTCTGGATTTGGAGGTTCATGATCTTACTGGTGAAAATGCCAGACAGAAATTACAATTAATACAAAATATATCTCCTCAGCAGCAGAATTCAAGTTAAACACCGTGTAGATATTAAAACAACAGGCATAGCCCTATTAAAAATGTGACATTTCTGTAAGAAAAGTATTTGGATATAAAGCCACAGGGTTTTAACCTTGCTCATTGTCTGCCTTTTGTATTTTAAGGATCTCACCATGAAATGTAATGAAGAGGAAAAATCTCTAAGCCCTGAGGCCTTTTCCAAGGTTTCACTAACCAATTTGCGTAGGTCTGCAGTTCCAGATCTTTCTTCAGACCTGGGCATGAACATTTTTAAGAAGGTGAGTGGAGCTGCTTATGCTGTCTGGCATTTGGGCAATTCAGAAAAGTCAGTATGGAACAGGAAGTGCTTGGATCATGCAGTGCATTGGTGTGAGGTGGGGTGGGAAAGGAACTTGAAACAAAAGTCAGATCCTAGTGATGGCACTGGCTTACAGCATAAGGGTGCAGGTCACGCTGTGTGCCTGAGTGTGCTTTCTAGCCTAAATTTTCCACTAGTTTGTTACGACGCTCCAACCTTGCAATGTTTGTAAAGCGTTTGCAGCCTGTGGCGTAGAGATGGTTGTTGTAGCAATAATGGTAACTTATATTTGTGTGGTTCAACTAATTTTTTCAAGTACTTTATATAAAATTTGTATCATATTATTTGATCCAATGAGATCCTTATTCTTCCTGTTTTGCAGATAATAAATTGGCCTTTAGAAATGTTAGGCAATTTGTCCAACAAACTTAAATTCAAAAGTGAGCCTTCTAGTTAAATAGTTCGTGTACTTGTAAAACCACCACTACACTCTGTCTCCTATTTTTATGTTTATTTATTTTCATCTATTTGAAAGAATCACACACACACACACACACACATGCCCATACACACAAATGGATCATCCATCTTCTGGCTCACTCCCCAAAAGCTCTCAACAGCCATGGCCAAGTCAAAGCTAGGAGCCTGGAACTCCATCCTAGTCTCCCACATGAACAGCAGGGACTTGAGCCTTCTGCTGCTGCCTCTCAGCATTACCAGAAAACGGGATCAGAAGCAGAATAGCCAGAGTTCAAAGCCATACTCCCATATAGCATGCTGGCATTCCAAGCGGCAGCTTAACACACTGCATCACAACACCCGCCCCACACTTCATTTTTTTTGTAAGTACATGGTACTAACCACATAGAAAATAACATGTGTAAACTGAAAACATACAGTTTTCTCTTTTTCAAAATTATTAATTTAATGTGTCAATGTAGAACCATAGAACATATTAACTTATGTATGAGCTTAGAGTATTGCTAAGTAAACATCCCTGTCTTCATTAATAGTGCACCATCAGCAATGGCTTTCATTTCCCAAAAAACATTGCCATTTGAGGGGTAAAAGACATTTTTGACACTTTTGTACCTGAAAAACGTTGAGGAGTTTTTAAAAATGTAAGTGCCCCTGCCTAATTCCAAATCAATTAAATCTGAGTTCCCAAAAGTTAAGCCCGGGTAGTGGCATTTTTTTGAAAGCTTCTCAATTGCAGTGTTAAACTTCTTTTTCATTTGATCTTGAATTCTTTTGCCTGGCAGGAATGATGGATTTGTACCAGTGAGTGCTCTGTGTCTTCTGTGGCTCCCCCCATGAACAGTAGCACAGATTTGAAGTTGGCTGACAAGACAATGGATGTCAGTTTTGAAAAACAGGACAACAAAAAGGCTCCTCCAATTATTTACTCAGGAATCCCTTTCTCTGGCCCAGTGGTTCTCAAATTTAATTGTGCATCAAAACCACCAACAGGCTTCTTAAAGCACACATTGTTGGGCCTCACTTACTAAGTTTCTGATGCAGGATGTCTGAGGTTGAACCTGAGAAATTGCGTTTCTCCCAGGTTCCCAAGTGATGCTGATGTTGCCAATCCACACCTAAAGGACCACCACCCTTGATCAATCCTAATTGAAAGATTCATGGCATGTGTGACTTTTGCTTCATTTCTTTTGTTCCTTTAGCACATAGGGGAAAATCCCCTATTTCTGTTGGATGATATTGAATGACTTTCTGGGTCTTGTCTTCCCTGAATATTTCCTGTGTTCTCCAGTGGATCAAGGAGCCTCTTAGGAAGCAAACTGTAACCCTTCCAGTGGCTAACCCTCCTTCTCTCATTGTTGTAGTTCAAGAGCCGCAAAGAAGACCGGGAGAGGAAAGGCTCTATTCCATTCCACCACACGGGGAAGAGGAGGCCACGAAGAATGGGAGTGCCATTCCTGCTTCACGAGGACCACCTGGATGTGTCTCCCACTCGCAGCACCTTCTCCTTTGGAAGCTTCTCTGGACTCGGAGAAGACAGGAGAGGCATTGAAAAAGGAGGCTGGCAAACCACCATTTTAGGTGAACACAAAGATCTTTCAAAATAGGGCAGACCTCAAGGGAACTGTTCAGGAATTTGGATCTAGAGCTCCTGGGCAAATTTGAATTTTTCTTAAACAGTTTAGACAAGAAATTTGGGCCCAGACTCAGGCTCCCCAGCACCAAAACAATGTTGTGTGTTCACATTCAAAGAAATGCAGAGAATGTAGCTGATTCTGCAAGAATGCTGTATAATTAGGTAATGGCCCTATTTCTTAGATCATTCTAGATGCAGAAACGGCATCAGAGGGTACTGGGAATTGCCTTTCATTTTGAATCTAAAGACAAACTTTTATTGAGCTCTTTTATTTTTAAAAAAAGGGAAAAGCAAGCAAAGAAAATGAAACATTTCCCCTTTATTGAAGGCATATCCAGCAGACCAGCTTGAAATCAAAAGTTGACAGCTGGGAGGCCCACGGCAGATGGTTTCTGACAGTTGACTTAGACTGGGGCTGACCTTATCACAGGCAACTTCATCAATCATCTTGCCCCCTGAATATCCCCAAGGCAAATTTAATTCTTGCTATTTTGGCTGTGCTTCCTGCTCTTCCTAATATTCACTCACTCTCACTGCTTGTCCTTTGGAAAGACAAAACCCGGGCAGAGACTCTTTCAGGTATTACAGTCCTCTTGTGTTGGTCTTGTTCATCACAGGGAAATTGACCCGGCGGGGAAGTTCAGATGCAGCCACGGAGATGGAGAGCCTGAGTGCCAGGCACTCCCACTCCCATCATACGCTGGTGAGTGACCTGCCAGACCACTCCAACAGCCACGGAGAAAACACCGTCAAAGAAGGTGGGCAGGAACTCGCACTTGTGTTCCCATTTCTCTTTCCTATTCTTACACCATGTTCCACTTTCGTTGTTATCCACTTTCTTATGTTTTTTGAAAACATGTATCTTGCATGATATTGCTTGGTAATTTACTTGTGAGCCATTCTTAGCATCTTGTTAGTATCAGGCTAGCTGAGACCTCGGAAAGAGCTACACGGAGTGCTTTGATGCCTCTAATATATCCCTCTGAAAGGCACCGGCACCTCAGCAGGAGGAAGGTCACTGACTTCCAAGGCCACAGTGTCTATTTCAGAGAAATGCCTTATTTACTTTATGTGGAGCAAACATGTGTCTCTGGGTGGAATGCAAGACAAATTCTTAATCTACATTTTTTCTTGAATAATGCATTATTTTTATTATTATGTATAACCTTAACCTCCTTTTCCCTGAATAGTTCAAGTATTCAATGACATTAGTTAGTACTATGAATTTATATTCCCTTACTCTATACTAAATGAGAATAAATGTTTTCCACTCTGTTGTTCTTAATTCACTAAATAAAAACACATATTTTAACTGTCATAAACATAGGGAGGGGACCCATGCCCTGGCCATTGCAGCCATTTGGGGAATGAATCAGCAGATATGATATTCTCTCTCTCTCTCTCTTTCTCTCTCTCCTCTCTCCTCTCTGTAACTCTGCCTTTCAAATAAATAAAATAAGCCTTTTTAAAAAAACATACATGAAATACTTCAACTAATCTAGTTTATGCAAGTATTGTCTGTCATCTATCAGTGGGGTCAAATCCACCTATTATGATCAACCAAACTAAGTCAGTGTTAGACAAAAGTTAAATGCTAACCTTAAGAAGCCAATTGGAATCCATACATTTCTATAATTATTTATCAGATTACATGGCTTTAACAGCTTTGGCAATTTCAGGGAAGTTGAAGTAGTTTTGAGACTATGAATCAAACATGTACAAAAGCTACAGCTCTGATTGTCAATAATAGCGTAACTGTTGAACTGATGTTGCAGATTGATGTGGAGAAAACTAAGACATTGCTTTCGTTTTGTTAGTACGATCCCAGATCTCCACGATAACGGTTGCAACCTTCAACACCACATTGGCATCATTCAATGTAGGCTACGCAGACTTCTTCAGTGAGCACATGAGGAAGCTCTGCAACCAGGTGCCCATCCCAGAGATGCCACATGAACCCCTGGCATGTGCAAACCTTCCTCGAAGCCTTACAGACTCCTGCATAAACTACAGCTACTTGGAGGACACAGAACACATTGATGGGACCAGTAACTTTGTCCACAAGAATGGCATGCTTGATCTTTCTGTAAGGGGCAAGATTCTTTCCTACCAAACCTTGAAAGATATTGACTCTTTAGCCTGATTTCTGTAATGTTGAACAAGTGAGCACATAGATTCTTAGAAATGTTGAATTGTAAAATGAAAAAGCAATACTCATATAAAAATGCTGCAAATGTATCAATTGTCATAGATGAACCTTCTCTTTCTTCAAGTGTCCTATTAGATTTGATCTTATCTTAGAGTATTTTTATAACAAAAAAATTAGTGAATCCCAAATATATATATATATAAATGTACATACATATGTGAGTGCTTGCTAGTCATTTTTCTCTAGAACAAAAAAAGTAAAAAACTTTTATTTTCTTTTATTATATAAATCACAGGACTACAAAGTGCTGTACAGCTGGGAAAAAAGATGAATCAAAGTCCTTAAAAGATTTATGCTTGCATTCTCAAGAATGCTTGTCTTGAATATACTTATTAGTAAATGAAAAGGTTTTTAAGTTTTGCAATTATATCTCACAAAACTTTTTGTTACACATTAGGGAACCTAGCTCAGCATATAATTTAAAGCATTAAAATTGCTAAGGGACATAATCTAAACATGCAAATATTTCCTATTTAAGATTTAAGTGTAAGAATGACATAGACATGAATGAGCAAATGTTCTATTATAAGCTTAAGGAAATCACTATTCCTTATTATTAATGAAAAGTAAAAGCAGAAGATTAAAGCACTTTGATTTTTAAAAAATCAGTTGAACAAGTTTTCATTTGGACAAAAATTCTCTCTCCTATTAACTCACTATGCTTCAGTAACACCATTAAATGTCTTTCATGGTGAGCACTGGAGAACTTAAATGAGATCATACAAGCACACATTTTTTAATTCAGAGTAATTTTTTCATTTTTATTAAGCACACACACAAGGTCCCCAATACAACTTAGGTAGGAAAATCTAAAAATTGAATTACTCAAAACCAAGGGACATAGGGTAGGCTAAGGAAGAGTATTAAATGGAATAACCAAAACTATTTAGGAAAATGGAATGCAAGTGAGTTAATCATTGTGTGCTTATCTTTGTCTTTCCCAGGTGGTTCTGAAGGCTGTTTATCTTGTCCTCAACCATGACATCAGCTCTCGAATCTGCGATGTGGCACTAAACATTGTGGAATGCTTGCTTCAACTGGGTGTGGTGCCCTGTGTAGAAAAGAACAGAAAGAAGAGTGAAAACAAGGAAAATGAGGCTATGGAAAAGAGACCAAGTCAGGGGACTTTCCAGTTCAAAGGAGTCTCTGGAAGTTCTTCCTGTGGATTTGGGGGCCCTTCAGTTAGTGGAGCTGGAGATGGTGGAGGAGAAGAAGGAGGAGGTGGAGATGGAGGAGGTGGAGGAGGTGATGGAGGAGGAGGTGGAGGTGGCCCTTATGAGAAGAATGATAAGAACCAAGAGAAGGTATGATGAAACCACCTTCTGTGTCCCTCATGAGTTGCCGCCCTAGTTGCTTTCCAAAGTTTGCCTGCCAGCAATTTATTGACTCAGAACAGCAAGTAATCACTGCAGTAAGAGTCACGTGTTGAAATCTCTTTACTGGGGTCTCAGCAAGCGTTAGCAGAAATAGATACAACGGTATTCTGAATCCAACAACCGTTATCATCTGAGTAATATAGAGGGATTTCTCTGGTCATGTTATTTCTGCTGAAGAGCACCTAAGGTACATAATTCTTAATCTGTGACCATGGATAGCCTCTTTCTCAAGACTTTCAGGTTTGACCTAAGTGAATTACAGGTTACTTTTTAGTCTGTTCAGGCTACCATAACAGAATTACATAGAGTGGGTGACTTAAACAATGGACATTTACTATGTTTCTCACAGTTTTGAGCCTGGAAGCCTGAGGTCAATGTGCCAGCCAGATTGGTTTCATTCTGATGCCTCTTCTCTTTGCTTGTAGGTGATAACATCTTACTGTTACCTCTCTTGCACATGTATAGAGAAAGAGGAGGTTGGAGAGAGAAAGAGAGAGAGAGAGAGACCCTCTTGAGCCTCTTCTTATGTGGGCATATTCTTGTTGGACCAACACCCCACCATCATAACCTCACCTAACCCTTATTACTACCTCCAAAGCCCCACCTGCAAATACTATCACATTTGGGGTTAAAGCTTCAGCATATGCATTTGGGGAAGTCACAAACATTCAGTCCATAGCTAGCAGTATAATTTTTCCTTAATATAAAATCATTTTTCATGATTCATGTCACACATTTTTTAGCAGCCAACTTTAACCACAACTAGGAAGAAATCAAGGGAAGAATTTTTCTTGGTTAGCTGCTAGTTTGTTTGGTGATGGTATGGAGTGACAACAGCTCACACAACCTCAGCCCTCTCAAGTCTCAAAGTGTCAGATCCCAGTTGCTTTAGCTTTCCTATTACTGATTGTTCCTGAATTTAATTCCCTTTGCTTTAGCACAATCTAGTTTATGATCTTAATGTCAAAGATAGTTTTCTTAATTCAAGTTTTAACTATAAATTACAACAATGAATTCACATAATTTACCCTGATTTCAATTTGGGGTTTTGGCTGGAAAATGCTGTTCAGAAATTGAAATCAGCAAGAGATTTTTGAATCTAACAAGTAACAATCTACACATGGTGTCCAGTGTTTACAAGCAGCGTGATTACACTGAAGAACTCGACCATCAACATATATATTATAAAACTAGAAATTGTCCCATTTCTTTTCAACCAGGTATTAGAAATTTTCATCTGAATAAATGTTGTGAGCTCCTTTTTCTTTTATAATTTCTTCCTCATCTCTCTGCAATCCCACTTGGTATATATTTAATGTGCATTTATCATCTGTATTTCTTCATTTCATCGTCTTCTATCTTTCCAAAATTTGTGTTCTTGCCCAATATTCTTGAAGTCCTGAACTTTCATCTTTAGAATTTTTTCCTTAGGCTTAATTATATATGTTTCAATTGTAATGGAATCTTTTGGTTCTAAGATTTCCAAAATTCATAGCTCCTCATGCATCACTAAGGACAAACCAAGGATCCTCAGATCTCATATAAAAATTATCTGAATAGTGGTAGAGATAGCAAGGAATTTGATCTTTGATCTAAGATCTAACAAATTGCCCAGTCAGCAATTATGTACTAGTCAGCAAAGAAATACAAATTATAAGGATCAAGTTTACAAATACACCAAATGATGAGATTCTTTTTTTTTTTCTTTTTTTCTTTTTTGACAGGCAGAGTGGATAATGAGAGAGAGAGACAGAGAGAAAGGTCTTCCTTTTGCCGTTGGTTCACCCTCCAATGGCCGCCGCGGCTGGCGTGCTGCAGCCGGCACACCGCGCTGATCCGATGGCAGGAGCCAGGTGCTTCTCCTGGTCTCCCATGGGGTGCAGGGCCCGAGCACTTGGGCCATCCTCCACTGCACTCCTGGGCCACAGCAGAGAGCTGGCCTGGAAGAGGGGCAACCGGGATAGAATCCGGTGCCCCGACCAGGACTAGAACCCGGTGTGCCGGCGCCACAAGGCGGAGGATTAGCCTAGTGAGCCGCGGCACCGGCCCAAATGATGAGATTCTTAACAGATCAATCCTGGCTGGCCACTGAAAGAAATGGTGGATGGTATTGTATGTAGTATAATGCTCAAGAGGAATTATAAATAAAAATAAGACAAAATTATAAAATACTAGTTTTTTGTCAGCAAAGCTTAGATATTCTAAGTAAATTGGCTTTGTTATTATGCACGTTAAGGGTCTCTAACATTCATTATTAGTATTTTTGTTTTCCTCTTTTTCTTAGTTCTAAATTTATACCTAAGTGATACTTTTATCTAATTTTTCTTGAAAATATTTATGTCTCTTAGATATCTAAAATCTAGATATCATCTTAGATACTATAGCTTGATACTTTAAATGTTACTTTGACCTAAGTCATCACTTTGGGGATCTTTTAAAAGTCAGATTGTGAGGTATCTAAAACAGTTAAGATATAAATGTCTTGAAGTTACTTTTTGAGCTAACATTCTCTTTATTACAAGGAATTTGTAAAATAAAACCTAGTAGTAAATCAAGTGCTTTGTGTTTGTGATTGACACTGGTCTGTTCTGCCCTAAATCCATCTGTTATTTTCAGTGGAATCAGAGGGTTTATCTAATTTTGCAACATCATAATACCAGAAGCATGGAAAATTGATTGAAACAGAAAGGAAGAGCTAGCTTCTTTTTCTGAATTTGCCACTAACTTTTAAAGAAAGCTTAAAGTGTTATTTAATATCTGTGAATTCTGCATGTAGCTTGATACATCTGAACATCTCCTAGGGAGCAATCTAAATCCCAAGAACATCTGACCATCTAAAGAAATAAAATTTTGAATATATATTTACATAGCACTTTCAGAACTAGAGAATTTTTGAAGGGAGCATATAGTAATCTAAAAAATATAAGTAAACCAATCTTCCAAATAAACCCTTACTCAGAGTGGTTTTTACTGAGGTTCTACTGCATGAAGTTGGGTAGCTTGTGCGCTACACAAATCTCCTCATCTAAGGGGCCATGGAGGACTGAAATTCAGTTCAAGCTCTCCTCTGGCAACAACTCACCCAATGACTGCATCTGACCAGAGGGCTTACCTTTTTTTAATTCACCACCAGAGGAGGGCCTTTTCTAACTTGCACAAAGAAGCCCCAGAAAGTAACAGTGCTCTACACCTACACCTAGAAATAATACATAGCATTTGTTTTGTTATTATTACATGCCTTACATATTTTGATTCACTTAATTCTCACAGCACTATGAAATAGGTGCTAATATATATGATTCCTATATTTTAGGGCATAGAGTGACTATGTACCTTTCCCAAGGTTACATAGTTTATGAATGATGGAGTTAAGATTTGAATCCAAACTGAAAATGATTTCTTAATTGATATCTCTATCTATCTATCTGTCCATCCATCCTATCTATCTTTCTATCTATCTATCATCTATCCATCTATCTATCTTTCATCTCCAGATGCTGCAAGGGGACCTTTATAACCCTCCCCTTTGCGTCCCTGACCAGTCGTTGAAGGTATGCTCTCCACTTGGACCCTATCCCTTAGAGGCTCTCAGCTGAGGATTGTCAGCTATAAATACTTCCATCAGAGAATAAATGTTTTCATTCTGAAGGGAGCCTCTAGGGCTGGCACATCCACAAGATAAGTTTACAGAAAAGAGTGGGAGTACCAAATACATAGTATTAAGTAGGGAGATAGTCTACCCCACCACATTAAGGTGCATGATAATGTCTAGATAATACCTTCACCCTTACACATCCTACCCATTTTTAAGTACTATGAGTGGCCCCAAAGTTTCTGTGTCAACTTGATCATATGACCACGGGAAAGTCCCTTATAATTTGTAGAGTACTTTTTGTCCACTATTCCATTTGCTGCACACATTAATCAAATGAAGTAAGAAGAGAGGCTTTTAGTAGCTTTAGTTTGTAAGTGAAGAAACTAAAGCACAAAGAGACTAATTGACTTACCTATCATATCCAATTAAGGGCCAGAAGCTGGAATTCCAGATCCATGGTGTACATGTTGACAATAACATGTAACTAGGGGGACTGAGATGGGTTACAGCTTCCCAAACTTAACGGTTCTTTCACACTGTGTTCTTCATCATTCTTTAGCAAAACTTCCTTATACTTCTTTGGAAAGAATTCAAAGAAGTTTGTTTTTTGGAAACTGTGTTCTCCGTTAACAATAAGAATGCAATGGTGCAAAAGAGAAGATGATAACAATCCTCATGATTCATCTCAGAAGGACTTTTACTTAGCCTCAGGGGGAGAATCAAGCTTAAAGTTTATGAAGATCTGGATATTTGCACTTTGACCATGCAGTTGCATTACAATACAGTGAAAGTATACAATTAGCAGAGGCAGACATTGCCATGTGATTTCCGAGTTCCAGACTTGGATCCATTCCAAAAATTGAGCAGTAATCCTTGCCTGTCAGAATTAGCAGAAACTTGACAATATGGGTAATATTTAAGAAAATCTATCTGCCTTCACCACTGATAGCATCCACTGTCTGTCTCTAGGTAGCTATTCTGATAATCTAACACAGATATGAAAGCATGTCTTCTAGCCAGCGCCGTGGCTCAATAGGCTAATCCTCTACCTAAAGGCGCTGGCACACCGGGTTCTAGTCCCGGTCAGGGTGCCAGATTCTGTCCCGGTTGCCCCTCTTCCAGGCCAGCTCTCTGCTGTGGCCCAGGAGTGCAGTGGAGGATGGCCCAAGTGCTTGGGCCCTGCACCCCATGGGAGACCAGGAGAAGCACCTGGCTCCTGCCTTCAGATCAGTGCAGTGCGCCGGCCGCAGCGCACTGGCTGCGGCGGCCATTGGAGGGTGAACCAACAGCAAAGGAAGACCTTTCTCTCTGGCTCTCTCTCTCACTGTCCACTCTGCCTGTCAAAAAAAAAAAAAGAAAGAAAGAAAAAAAAGCATGTCTTCTAATAAAGAAGTCTACATTCACATTCTTTATCACTAGAGAGTGTTTAAAACGCATAGCTTTCTTTTCTTTTAAATAATGTACCAGATGTTTTAAAGTAAGCTTGTTTATAAAGTCTTGACAATTCTCTTTCCCCAATTGCAGGTGTTCACTGTAATAATATATAAATCTGGCTTAATCATAAAATAGAATCTTAGTAGAAAACAGGCCTCAGTGGCAAGATAAACAGACTTCTTTCCTGTTCCTGGGCACTAGGATGAAAGCACTCCTGTAAGCAACCATAGGCTTGCCCTAACCATGCTCATCAAAATAGTGAAGTCTTTGGGATGTGCCTATGGTTGTGGAGAAGGACACCGAGGGCTCTCTGGAGATCGTCTGAGACACCAGGTATTCCGAGAGAATGTAAGAGAATTAAAGTAGATTCCATTTCCTCTCCCCCCTTCCCTCTCGCCAACTGAGTAATGAGTCCTTTGACAATGAGGGTCAATGTTCCCTGAAAATTGTTCTGTTTCCAAGGGGATACTTAATGCTGTCTTGGGGTGGAAGGAGTTCCCAAAAAATCTCAAGGCATTTAAACCCCAGGCATAAGAGAGTTTAACTGAGAAAACAGTCTTGCCTCCTGCCTATTGCCTCCAATTGGTGAAGGGATTTAAAATTGCAAGATGTGAATTGCATTTTAAAAGAGCTTTGCACAGATGACTCCATTTAGCAAGCTTCTGATGGCCCATCACCAATGACTTTTTAATTATCTGCCTGGGCACAGCAGAAATATATTTTATATCAGAGAAGGAGGTCAATGTCTAGAACTTCCTTTGTTGTTCTCACTTAAATATGGAAAATGGCCCTTATTGGGACAAAACAGGACTATAAAAATAGCCGATTCTTGTGTGCCTGCTTTGTTTGAGAATGAATCTTGACTTACAGATATCTGAGATCATGTCCCTTTGAACTGTGTGAAACTTGAAACTCTGCACTTGAGCTTGCCAAGGATAATTCTGTAATAGAACATTCCAGCTCAATTTCAATTGCCTCTGCTAACTGCTACTTTTTCCTTTGACTTGAGCAATAACCCAGCTTCACAGCAAGTCCAAACTGAGATAGTTGCCTCATAATCTGTTTGAATTAAAATGAGAAAATCTGCCATTAAAAACAAAGAGTCTGGTGAAAACTTGAGTTCGGCAAATCCTCTGGCGTTTCTTGACAGAGTTTTAAGATCATGTCAAAATCTAATGCCAGCCCATTCTTTCCTTGGTATTAGCTTTTGTCATGAAATGTTCACACAGTATCAGCATGCTGGGTTTATTGCTTAACATATCATCCACCCATCCTTTTCCCTTTTCTTTAATATTCTATTGTGTCATGTTATTTTAGTTTATTATATGTATATGGGAGATATAGTCACAGTAATTAACTTTTAAATTCTGAAACTTAAATATTTGACCAAGATCTGGATTTTGAGGCTAAAGTATAATAATTAAAATAATAATTAAGAAAGCAATAGAAAGCTTACATTGCCTCTGCTTTGCATATGTGTATGTGATTTTTTTGTCTTTGATTTTTAATTTTGTTATGATATCAAAGCTTAAAAAAAAATCATCACTCCTCATGCACAGGACCAATTTCATGAAAATGAAGTGCAAAAATGTAATTAAGAAGTGTCATGGTTTAGTTGGAGGTGTAAACTTGATCTAACAACCAGATCCTGTCTTTCTGGATTCACAGGAAACAGGGCTAGTTGGATCAGAAGCCAATGACAGGGTGTTGTTACTGTTTTTCCACCATGCTTTCTTCCCCAGGAATATGGAATGATTTCTATTAGGCCATCAGCAAATTTTATATCTGCTTTCTCAGCTTGGCTTATGAGGCAATTCCTCTTGTATTCTCTTGTAGCACTATTAAACACCCATTTCAAAGATTTTACTCATATCTATTTATCCATGTTCAGTAAACACATCATCCAAGAGATAAAAATTTCAGAAATTTTTTCTGGGAACTATCTGACATCAAAAGCACTTTTTTATCTAGATTTCCTAAACATTAGGTTTTCAGAAGTTATTTCATTTTTAAGAAATTAACAGTTTTTCTCATCTTTACTAGATCATGTCTTCTATACATTTTTTAAGAGACAGGAATGATGATATTCACCAAAGTATCTACCAATTGCATCATTTAATCCCTCAGTTCTTTTTAGCATGTTAATGTAATCATTAATTGGTAGTCCCAAATTGTTAGAAAGGAATTCACTCTTTAATAGTTTTATATCTCAAATAAATTTAGGATGTTCCACAAGATCTAATATTTAAGGTGTTTTATTAATTTTTAAATTTATTTTATTTATTTGGGAGGAAGAGAAACAAAGACAGTCAGAACTCCCATTTCCTGATTCATTCCCCAAATGCCTGAGCTGGGTGAGATGAGGAGCCAGGAACTCAGTCTGAGCCTCCCATATGTTTGGCAGAGACTAAAGTACTAGAGCCATTACCTGCTACCTCCAAGTTGGGCATTAGCAGGAAGACAGAATCAGGACTCTGAATCCAGGTTCTTTGATATGGGATGCCCAAGTCCCAAGCAGCATCTCAACCACTACATTAAATACCCACCCCAATTTAAGGTTTGATATTCTTTCTCTTGCTGAACACCATTAAACTCATTCAGACCAGGAGAGTATGTTTAAAACTATACATTTTGGTGTATTTTTACAGAACATATTTATAAATTGTACTTTAGGATTTTTCAATCCAGGATTTTAAAGTGATTTTAAAATACTACAGTGAATATCTTCACAAATCACCTATGATAATAAAAAAATACCTTAGTGCTAGGCAAATTTCATTTTATACCAAGCAGCATTTTTATTTTGTAAGAAAGAAAAAATAATTTGCTCAAGACCTGGCAACTAATAAACTCCCTGGAACAAAAATACCCAGTTTCAAATCTTGTAGGACACAGGAAGGGAATATGAAAAAAAAAAAAAATTAATGCATCTGACTTAGTGTTACAGATGGAGACATTATAACAAGGTTATACAAGAAGCCTATTGCTAATTCCAAGTTTCAGCCTTTTATAATCTTTTCTTCTTCCTTAAAATTTCCAGGCCTTAATTTGTCAAAATGTGATGAAACTTAAATTTCCTTCTGGACCACCAATTAAATCCCTGTTTTCAAGGGCTGCCTTTCCTGACCTGACTTCCATGTCTATGCCTGGTTACCTAAAGTTCTCCAATCCCAGTTAGGTGGTCTTTATTCAGCTCCCCCTGCTTTATTGATCCTTAGCCCTTTCCCTTCAACCCAGATGCTCTGTCATTTCCCATTTCATCCCCTTGTTGTGGACTTTGCTATATGAGAGATCATCAAAAATTTGTGAAAATGTGTATTACAAAAAAAAAAACCTACATGAATTTCAAAAATATTTTGAGCCAAATTTAAACTCTTATTTTTATTCCATTTTCCACAAACTTTAAAAATTTCTCTTGTATCTCTTTTATAACAATATCATGTTCTCAAAATACAAACTAGTCTCTCTTACCCGTCATTTAAAATGCTTTTAGGAAGTGGACGATATTTAAGTATATTTCCTCCAAGTTACCATCATCTGAACTATTTATGAGATAGCTGTATCAAGAGAGAAATAAGTACATATTAGAGGACAAGACTCTGATTTCTAGTCTTGGCTCTTCTGTGCAATTTGCAGTATCAATTTGGACAAAATCTTTGATCCTCAAATTCCTCAGTTGCAATATAGGGGAACTTGTCAAATCATAGAGATGGTATATAACTAAAAAGTCATGATACACTTACATACAAGAAACATTTTAAACAGCAAAGCACCAGGTAAATGTGATTGTTCTCTTGATGGTGGGAGAAGGGTGGAAGACTTAACACTGTTAGGTGGTATCAGAACTTTCTGTCTGTTGTCTTCTGCATCCAATGGTTGTGCCTTCACTAGTTCTGATGCTGGAAATTATTACCATTTATTTTTCCAGTTGTAAACATTGTTAGATAATAAGAAGTATAATCTTGAGTAGCAGGACATAATCAAGCACTAGGTCACATGGTTTTCATATACATGAGGCCAACTTCTATTTCAATAGCTTCACATTCCAATGCAGACACAACTTAGTTTTTATTTTGTGTCTTATATGTTTCAAGGACTTTTCTCTCTTGTCCATAAAAGAGAACACTGAATACCCACTGTCTCCCTCCCTCTCACCCCCTCCATTCGTCTGTTTCATTTCCAAGTGGCCTGAGCATGTGAGTGAAATGCTTCTTATTGCACAAAGCGTTTGAGTTTTCTAAACATGAATTGCCAATTTTATCACTTACCTAAGATGCACATTTTGAGGGTTTTTTTGTTAAGATTTTAAAATGCTGAACTTGGTGAACATGCTGAGATTCTGGAATCAGCATGAAACCTTCGCTTTGGTTTTTTTCTGAGGAGCAGTTCTTCTCATTGTGAACTCCCTTACACCTACTCAGTCTATCTCTGCCCACTTCTTACATTGACAAGAGGGCTGGCTGGTTTGTTTGGCACAAACCAGTGGAATGGATGGAAATCTTTTGCCATCTGAAGGTTTCTGTCTTAAACTGATGGTATCCGTAGCTTAAGCTGGTACTTGTGACTTTTTCACCTTTCTTCCTTCATTGCAGGCCCAGAACTGCCTCACTAAGCTATACAAGCTAGATAAGATGCAGTTCCGACAAACCATGAGGGACTATGTGAACAAGGACTCTCTCAATAATGTAGTGGACTTCTTGCATGCTTTGCTAGGATTTTGTATGGAACCAGTCACTGACAGTAAGTAAAGCTGCACCCAAGTTCTAGGAGAAATCACGAGATGGAGCAGGTAGTTTTTCAGGGCATGCTGTTGGGATAGAATTTAGAGAAAAAGATTCTTGCACATGCCTGCGTGTGTGTGTGCATGTGCATGTGCGTAACAGAGTACATACAAGCAAAGCCTGCACGTCATCTTGGATGACTCCTTTTGGAGGCTTTCTAAGAACAACTTACCTCAGTGGATTGCAGTTGGGAAAGCTTGTGGCATCCTCACCTTTGCCCCTCAATGTTTACACTGCCACTCATGGGATTCCTCTCTCTCCTATGACTTCCTGTTGTATGAGAACTGAGTCAGCAATCAACAGACAGGGAATATGCTCATCCATATTTCAGTAGGAAATGAGTGCTGTCTTATGTGCCAGGCACAGTGCTTTGAACTTATTTTCACAAGCTAAAACAGGAAAGAAAGAAAACACCATATAATTACAGTAAACATAATAGTAGTACAATTTTGATGTACAAGCTATATTTAATTTTTAAAAACTAGGAAAAACATATATGCTGTAATTAATTTTTAAAACAATGGAAATAGATTCATAGGTGGATCTACAAGTGATTTTATAGTTTCATGACTTTAAGAAAACTCTAGTTTAGATACTTAAGTCACAGAGGCAGACCAATTTGAATCTAAGTTATATTCAACACCAACTGAATACCTCCAGATCATTGGAGTACAAATGCAGTAATGAAATAAAAATGATGCATGATGACTGCATTGAATGAAATACATATTTAATTTGAGTCCAGGAAGAAGTAACTTCTTAGTATAGACTTTTATGATTCCTATGACACATGTATAATAGTGGTTGATTAATTTATAATGGAGATGTAGTTATATATATGGGTTTAGAAGCTATTTTCCTGTTTGTAGCCCAGACTTTATTGTTTGGTTATTACATCAAAAGAAAATATTGTTTTGAACCAGTTGACCATATGGCCCAACCACCAGTGTCAGCTCCACCCCCACCTTAATGGGATTTGCTGCCCCTACTTCCCTGCCCACCCCCTATCCCACCCCCTCCAGCAAAGTTTAAGAGGACCTGTTCCTGAACACATGGCTCTCTTTCTCTCCGTGTCTCTTTCTCTCCGTGTCTCTCTCTCTCTCTCTCTCTCTCTCTCTCTTTCTCGATCTCTCTCTTACACTCTCCTTCTCCCCCCTTTTCTTCTTTACTCCTTCCCTCTGGTCTGTCGGGTTCCCCCCAGTAAACCCTTTCCCTAAAAAAAGAAAGAAAAAAAAAAGAAAATATTGTTTTGCTTCAGAATCAATGGAATATTCTGTTATCAGAATTGCTTTAAGTCAAATATATCATAATATTTTAATGTAGAAAGGATTGTAATTGAGATGTTACAAGAGAAATTATTAAAAACTAAATCTTTTTTTTCTTTTTAAACAAGTGAGGAGCCATAAGCATAGGCTCAAATATTTCTCTTGGAAATGTGAAATGTAGAGATAATCCCTGTTGAGAGGCATAGAGGGGTTTGTGATAAAGGGTGTAACTCTCAAGAATACAGTCTTCCTGGATTCTTGTGATGTGGAAGTCAGTCACAATGAGGCAGAGACACAAGGGCCTCTTTCTGACCACTTTGGAGCTTCACCTGCTCTTTCCCATAGTTCCAAGGTGGTTCAGAAGTCATGAGGAATCCTCTGGCAAGGCCATAGAATACTCGTGTGTCCCCTATGAAAAACCCATAGACATGTGGGACAATGGGCATAAAATGTAATGGAGGGGAGGTTGGTGGCCTCACTTCACTTGCATTTCAATATGCATGAATCAGAAGGAGGTGGCTGTGGGGGAGGTGGAAGGTTTTCCCTTTCCACTGGCCTAAGAAGCTTCCAAGATAGTCTACAATTCTAGGCAAACTCACTGAGAAACCAACAATTCCTCATGACCAAAAATGTTGGATCAAATTTTTAGTTATTAATCTTTTTAAAGTGATCATCTGCATAAAAACCACTCTAGGCCTAAGTCTTTCTTGAAGTCCACAATGGATTCCCTTTCCTTTGTGGAGATTTATCAGTTGAAATAGTCCACAAACACAGTAAAGACTCTGAGGAAGAGTGTGATCCATTTTTGCCCAAGCCTGCATAGTGATTATTAAACCAGGATAATTTAATCCTCTATTTCTCTATGTCACATAGACCTCCCTAATTCCTGGTTGCCAAGTACTTCCACTCTTTTCAATTGTGCAGCGTAATGGAAATATTGTCTTTAACTTGTGCCTTTACATTCCAGACAAGGCTGGGTTTGGAAATAACTTCACCACAGTGGACAACAAATCCACAGCCCAGAATGTGGAGGGCATTATCGTCAGTGCCATGTTTAAGTCCCTCATCACACGCTGTGCTTCCACCACACATGAGCTGCACAGCCCTGAGAATCTGGTGAGAAGCTCTACTCTTCTTCCTACGGGACTTCTCGTCACTGTCCTGAGAAAAGGCTTCATGTCATGGGCATGAAAAGACATATTACAGGTGGAAAGTGTACACTTTAAAGCTAAAATATCTACTTTCCCCAGTGTCCCCAGTAATTCACAAAGAAACCTAGGCAACACTTTTACTCCTCCTTGTTCTTCATTTTCCTACCTGCCAATTAACTTGTTTTTCTCTTCCAGCTCAAAGGTTATGAAGTTTTGGGTGAAATAGTTACAAGATATTTTGAGCCCTTCAGAAAGAAGATGATAGAGCATAGTTTGTTGCTTCATGAAATATTAATATTAGGCCAAGCAGAATTTGAAAGTATATTTACTTTTTAAATTAAGGCAAATATGTTGCTCAAACTAGTTTTGTTTTCTTTTATTGAGCATTATAATCTTGTAGCTATTCTTCATAAAAGTCTTTGCTAATTAAGCCACTGAAGCCACAAGTAATATGGGAAGAACCAGGCTATAAAAGGTTAGTGCATAATTGCTACTGAGGAGTTTGTGGTTTGGGGAGCTGAATGTAGATTGAAGCTGACAAATCTGACACAAATAGATGAACAGTATTGGGAAACAAAAGGACATTTCTGTATCCTGACAATCTGTTAAATATTATGACCCCTATACAGAGATAGTACATTTGCATATATGGGTACTATCTGTCAACCTGCCTAAGCCAAAGAAATGATTTGAAGCTATTCTAAACCATTAAAACGACTCTCCTCCCTTGAAATAAACAGAACAAAACCCCAAACCAAAGGGGATTTGCCTTTGCTAAATGGTCAGTGTTTGTAGAGCATGAGTATAGCACAGATAGCATCCATGCATTCGGTTTGGGCATGTCAAAAAGTAACTAAACAAATTGAATATAATATATGTGAGTGCTCATAAATCTTTGTACACTTACTCATGTATAGAAGAAATACTGTTTTAATTAATTTCTTCAAATCTTCTTAAACTGGACTTTGAACCTCCATCCCACCAGAATGCCCAGAAGTCAAATATCAGTCATCCCTACTTTAGTGATATAAAACTATCCAAGTATTAGATAGCACCTAGGGTCTGGGGGTTCCATGGGTCTCAGTCCTTAGACTGAACTAATTATTTCACATAGTGCTCACTTCTGCATGCTGAAATATAACTACCTTCTTAAAGGGGAAAAAGAGACAAGGAAAATACTGGGTGCAAAGCTCAACATAATGGCCAGTGCCATGGCTCACTAGGCTAATCCTCCACCTGTGGCGCCGGCACACTGGGTTCTATTCCCGGTCAGGGCGCTGGATTCTGTCCCGGTTGCTCCTCTTCCAGTCCAGCTCTCTTATATTGCCCAGGAGTGCAGTGGAGGATGGCCCAAGTGCTTGGGCCCTGCACCCGCAAGGGAGTCCAGGAGAAACACCTGGCTCCTGCCTTCGGATCAGCGCGGTACGCCGGCTGCAGCGGCTGTTGGGGGGTGAACCAACAGAAAAAGGGAGATCTTTCTCTCTGTCTCTCTCTCTCACTGTCCACTCTGCCTGTCAAAATAAAAAATAAATAAATAAAAGACAAAAAAAAGCTTAACATATTGCCATCACAAGAGTCCTGCTTACAATTTAAAAATTGACCTATCACTATACTGGTTATGATATCCCTACCTAGTCTTAACTTTTTAATCAAGTTCATGATTAAGTGGGCTACAACATACAGATTATTTACTAACTCTGTCCAGCAAAATGCATAATCTTTTGAATAATCAATTTGCTAGAAGTGTCTGGAGACCTTAACACATCTTTGTAACAGTAATGGTGAAAATTTGGAGACACTCCACAGCAACTAAAATATCTAGTCTAAACAAAATTTTGACTACCTTTTTTTTGCAGGCATATCATCAGAAGTGACAATTAAGAAAGGACATTAAAACTTGGAAATCCAGTCATTAAAAATGTAAATTGATGTCTTTCTAATGATAAAGCCAACTTTCTGAATATGAAGCATGGTAACCATCCTTTTCATACTAAGGATGACTGTCAGGGTCCTTGGTTATGTTCTCTTAGAGGAACATACAGAGAAAGTATACTATCAGTTTGATCAGTATAAATTGTCTTTCTGTTATAATTCTGATGTTCATGTAAGCCTAAGGAATTACCTCATACCTCCCTTCCCATGAAAACTATTTAATCACACAGTTATCTTTCTTTCCCCAAACTTCCTTCTTGACTCCAAACAGGGGCTGTACTGCGACATTCGTCAGCTGGTCCAGTTTATCAAAGAGGCTCATGGGAATGTCTTCAGGAGAGTGGCCCTCAGCGCTTTGCTTGACAGTGCCGAAAAATTAGCACCAGGGAAAAAGGTGGAGGAGAATGAACAGGAATCTAAGCCTGCAGGCAGTAAAAGGTTGGAAGCTTGAGCTCTCTGAATACTAGCATTTGTCTTTTGTCAGTACAGTATAATCTGTGGCTCTGGAAGTGGTGGTGTAAGTTCTGTGCAGGGATGATAAAACTATCTTGTGAAAATGCTATCGCTGCTGTGGTGGAGCTGTGGTTTAGGAAAGGAATGAGTTACTGTCAAATAAATGCCATGACTATTTAAATCAGAGCTCCATTGTTCTCAAACTTCCATATACTTAAACTTCATTTCAGAGCTCTTAATTACATGGTACAATGTTATCTGTATTTTAGCCTTTTCTATATATAATCTACATTTTTGTCCAGAAGGGAAAAGCAATTACTGATACTCTATCATCCTTATTCAGTGAGTGATATGCTAAATGGGGCAAAAGACAAATTGCTAAGAAGTACCATTTTTTCTTTTTAGTAAACATGCATTTGTTTTATGCCTGTTATATGTTAAATACCACTTACAAAGATGAAAAGAAACTCTTAAACTTAAAATCCTTCTTGCAGCTGATGATTCTGTTTACGATATTGGTAATATTGTTAAGCCATAAGGAATGGGAATCATGAGTCAAACAGAAGAGTATAAATTCCATGCCACATAGACTCATGGTTTCAAGCCTCACAGGTTGTCTATAACAGAGAGGTTTGCTTTATGGAGCATAGGAAGTACATGAATGTGATGTCCTGCTCTGCTGTAATTGGTGGGATGTATCAATTGCATAGGTCTGAGGCAGGAAGCGTTGTGGACAAAGGCCAGGTGCCCTCTGCACCTGAAGAATGCCGCAGCTTCATGTCTGGTCGCCCGTCTCAGACTCCAGAGCAGTAAGTAGCTTTGACTTCGCTCCAATTCAGAGAGCTAATGACTTAACAAATTCTGTTTTCTAAATTGTTGTCTGTTTTCATTTTCTTTGAAGATTTCTCATTCCTAATGCCACTGATCTCTTCAGGGTAGGCTAAATAATCACTTCGTGCATAGAAAAAGCTTTCCTAATAGCATTTCCCATCTTTTCTCTTCCCTTCCTCTGCCTTTCTCACAATTGCCCCAATATGTATGTCAAGTGAAGTAGCAGTTTCATTCATTTCTTGATTAAAATCACTTACAATTTTTAAAAATAACTCTAAAAAATATTAATGTGAAAGTTCTGTGACAAAATAACCATAAGACTAGTTTAAAAGCCTTATATGCAGTCAGTTCCAAAAAGGAAAAAGGATTTTTTTCTTCCCCAAATAGCAATGCCAGTTATTGAGATAATCTGATAGATGGGAATGTTCTAAAATGTAAATTTGATTAAAACATAAAATCATCTCTTCAGAGGTGATTAAGTTTTCCAGATTCCATGGTATCTTTGTTCAGTGTTCTGTAAACACAATCTCATTTCTCAACATTTAGCACATCTTTTCTTTCTACTCTGATGAAGTACATGTTTTAAGATGCCTCAACATAAATATTTCCATTTAAAAGAATGTCATAAAATGTCAGATATGGAGTGTTTCCATGATCCAGGTGGGCACTGATGAGTAGATGTGCCATCTGATTGGCACTGGGGAGAGGTGGATGGTTACCTTGGATGATCCTGGCTCCACCTCCATCTTATCATTCTGTTTCTTTTCCTCCGCTTCCTGCCTCATCTCTCCTCTTTCCTCCTCCTTAAATAATAGTCACATTCTCCAACTAATACACAAAATATTTTATGTGCTCATTGCTCTGAAACTCCTCACTGACAGCACAGCCATTAGGCAAAGCTGATGTTGCATTTTATTGAGAAAGCATATAAATTGTAGCCTTCCTTGATGTTTTCCCAATCAGAACACAAAGTCATCCACACCTCACTGTGCCACAGATTCTCTGAAGGTGAGAAATGCTTCATACACTGTGATCATTTGATAAACAGTAACTGAAAAGTCAAATTCTAGAAACTTGATATAAATTCATACTAATTTGATAAATGTCCTACTTTAAGATAAGAATTAAAAAGCATTTGGGGGGCCAGCGCCGCGGCTCAATAGGCTAATAGTCCGCCAGCGGCAACGCCACACTGGATACTGTCCCGGTTGCTCCTCTTCCAGTCCAGCTCTCTGCTGTGGCCTGGGAGTGCAGTGGAGGATAGCCCAAGTCCTTGGGCCCTGCACCCCATGTGGGAGACCAGCAGAAGCACCTGGCTCCTGGTTTTGGATCAGCACGGTGCGCTGGCCGCAGCGGCCACTGGGGGGATGAACCAACAGCAAAGGAAGACCTTTCTCTCTGTCTGTCTCTCTCTCACTGTCCACTCTGCCTGTCAAAAGAAAAAAAAAAGCATTTGGGGCTGCCAGAGCCGTGGGATAGTGGATAAAGCTGCCACCTGCAGTGCCAGCATCCCATAGTGGCTGCTCTACTCCTAATCCAGCTCTCTGCTATGACCTGGGAAAGCAGTAGAAGGTGACCCAAGTTCTTGGGCCCCTACACCCACATTGGAAACCTATAAGAAGCTCCAGGCTCCTGGCTTTGGATGGGGAGTGAGCCAGCAGGTAGAAAATCTCTCTCTCTCTCTCTCTCTCTCTCTCTCTCTCTCTGCCTCTCTGTAATTCTGCCTTTCAAGTAAATAAATAAATCTGTTTATTTATTTGGCAGGTAGAGTTACAGACAGTGAGAGAGATAGAGAGAAAAGTCATCCTTCCGTTGGTTCACCCCCCAAATGGCCACAACAACCAGCACTGCACCGATCCGAAGCTAGGAGCCAGATGCCTCTTCCTGGTCTTCCATGCGGGTGCAGGGGCCCAAGCACTTGGGCCATCCTCCACTGCCCTTCCTGGCCACAGCAGAGAGCTGGACTGGAAGAGGGGCAACCGGGACTAGAATCCGGCACCCATATCCTTGCCACAGGCAAAGGATTAGCCATGTGAGCCACGGCGCTGGCCCCAAATAAATCTTTTTTTAAAAAAGTATTTGGTATTCTGCTGAGAAAGAAAATCTGAACCACCATATAAACATCTCCAAAAAATGATTGCTTTACACAATACTTTTGAATTTCAGAATAGATTAGGATTCGTTTGAAAGCTTTTAATTAAACAATCCCCAAAACCCCACAAACAAATTTCATCACATTATGAAATAATTTCTATAACATTATCTTTCAAAAGTACTAAAATCATATATGCTGTTCAAGCTGACAAAAATGGAAAACATAAAAAACATAGAAAGTCATTAAAAATTGAAATACTACCACTCTGTAAATTATGAGTGCATTTTGAGCATACATACTTACAGACTCACACTGGGACACATGTGTAGTTTTTATTTTCCTGTTATCCTGATTAGACTACTTAACCATTGCCTTTTAACTTTGTAACAAGTCATAAACATTTTCCAATAGTCATCTAAAATAAGATTTTAATGACTACACACTATATTGCCGTATGGAAGCCTCATAATCTATTCAACTATTTCCCTAGAATTGAACATTTACATTGTTTCCACATTTTCAGTGTTTACCAATAATAATACCTCGGGGCATATTTTACTTGCTTGTATCTACAACTTTGTATGTTGTCCCATCATTTCCTTGAGATTATTTCCTGGAAATTGAATTTCTCTGTCAGGGTTAATGATACAAGCTTTGAATATAGTACTATCAAATTACCTTCCAGAAATATTGTATCATTAAATTTCACTACTGGTGGTTATGATAGTAACCATCCTTAATTTGGTAAGTAAAATTAGGGAAGTCATTTCACTGGCTTTATTATTATTATCAATCCTAGGAAGATTAAACTTTGCTTGTTTTTGGCCACTTGTCTTTTCCCTCCTATGTAGTGCCCCAGTCAGAAATCTTCTTGCAGGTCCTCTGTTTGTCCTATTGGGTTGCACTTATTTTTCACTTTTAAACCTCACCTGAATTTCTTTGACTTCTTGATTGTAAGATGATGCATTTCCTGGGTATGTGATCATGTTTCATTTATTTATTCATTCATTCATTTAAATGTGTTTGTGAGCTTATTTAATATCAATGTTCATACTATACTGGAGGGAGTGATAGGGAATGAGAAACAATACTGCACAAGCCTCAAGGAGCCATAAGAATGGTTCAAATTTACCGACATTTTGAGTGCTTCTGATATTATGACTCACACTTGCAGGTGAACACCTGCAATAATATTTAATCTTTTTTATTAAGTTGGAAGAAAGTGATCACTTCCATTTGACAACTGAGGCATGATTGTTAGAGCTGGGGGAATCAACCTTGATCTCCCATCTGCCACCCCCGTGCCCACCCTTCCCACAACCCAGCCCATCAAAAATCAGTCTGCATGATTTGCATATATGTCATTGATAGAAGGTTCAGAGAAATTTAGGAGAACTTCATGTGTTGTTCTTTTTTTTTAATCAGACATTTAACTCTGTCCTCTGCTTGCTTACAGCGATGAGCAAATGCAAGGGGCCAACCTGGGGCGGAAGGATTTCTGGCGCAAGATGTTCAAATCCCAGAGTGCAGCAAGTGATACCAGCAGCCAGTCTGAGCAGGACACTTCAGAATGCACCACTGCCCACTCCGGGACCACTTCCGACCGGCGCGCCCGCTCACGGTCCCGCAGAATTTCCCTGCGGAAGAAGCTAAAACTCCCCATAGGTAAAAGTATGTCTGTATTTATTTATGGAGTCTCTTTCTACTTGCCATGACCTCAAATCACCCCGCTCACGATGTACGGAACAGAGAAAATGAAAGCTTTAGAATCAGGAGACCTAGACATCCTGCTTTATTCACTCACTCATCCATTCATTCATTATTTTTTTAATTATATATAATTTCTTTTATTAAACTTTTATTTAATGAATATAAATTTCCAAAGTACTGCTTATGGGTTACAATGGCTTCCCCCCTCCCATAACTTCCCTCCCACCCGCAACCCTCCCCTTTCCCGCTCCCTTTCCCCTTCTATTCATGTAAAGATTCATTTTCAATTCTCTTTATATACAGAAGATCAGTTTAGTATATATTAGGTAAAGATTTCAACATTTTGCCCATATAGCAACATAAAGTGAAAAAACTACCATTGGATTACTAATTATAGCATTAAATAGCAATGTACAGCACATTAAAGACAGAGATCCTACATAATTTTTTTTCAAATTAATTAATTTTCTATGCCATTTCCATTTTAACACCAGGTTGTTTTTTTTTCATTTCCAATTCTCTTTATATACAGAAGATCAATTCAGTATATAATTAGTAAAGACCTCATCAGTTTGTGCCCACACAGAAACGCAAAGTATAAAAATACTGTTTCAGTACTAGTTATAGCATCACTTGGCTTTAGACGACACATTAGGGACAGATCCCACATGGGGTGTAAGTACACAGTGACTCCTGTTGCTGATTTAACAATTTGACACTCCTGTTCATGGCGTCAGTAATCTCCCTAGGCTCTAGTCATGAGTTGCCAGGGCTATGGAAGCCTTTAGAGTTCGCTGACTTTGATCTTATTCCGATAGGGTCATAGTCAAAGTGGAAGTTCTCTCCTCCCTTCGGAGAAGGGTACCTCCTTCTTTGATGGCCCTGTTCTTTCCACTGGGATCTCACTCACAGAGATCATTCATTTAGGTCTTTTTTTTTTTTTCCATGATATCTTGGCTTTCCATGCCTGCTATACTCTCATGGGCTCTTCCGCCAGATCCGAATGCCTTGAGGGCTGATTCTGAGGCCAGAGTGTTGTTTAGGACATCTGCCATTCTATGAGTCTGCTGTGTATCCCGCTTCCCATGTTGGATCTTTCTCTCCCTTTTTGATTCTATCAGTTAGTATTAGCAGATACTTGTCTTGTTTGTGTGATCTCTTTGACTCTTAGACCTATCAGAGCTATCAATTGTGAGCTGAAATTGATCACTTGGACTAGTGCGATGGCATTGGTACATGCCATCTTGATGGGATTGTGTTGGAATCCCCTGGCACATTTCTAACTCCACCATTTGCGGCCAGTCCGATTGAGCATGTTCCAAATTGTTCATCTCCTCCCTCTCTTTTTCCACTCCTAGATTTAACAGGGATCACTTTTCAGTTAAAATTTAAACACCTAAGAATAATTGTGTGTTAATTACTGAGTTCAACCAATAGTACTAGAACAACAACAACAACAACAAATACTAAAAAGGATAAAGTATTACATTGTACATCTAAAGTCAGGACAGGAGCTGATCAGTTCATTGTTGCTTATAGTGTCCATTTCACTTAACAGGTTTCCCCTTTGGCGCTCAGTTGTCACCGATCAGGGAAAACAAATGATATTTGTCTCTTTGGGACTGGCTTAATTCACTCAGCATGATGTTTTCCAGATTGCTCCATCTTGTTGCAAATGACTGGGTTTCGTTGTTTCTTACTGCTGTATAGTATTCTATGGAGTACATGTCCCATAATTTCTTTATCCAGTCTACTGTTGATGGGCATTTGGGTTGGTTCCTTTCATTATTTTTTTCCTGAAGATATTCCACAAACCCCTATTGTGTGCTTCTACTAGGTACAAGTATGCGAGGCATCAGGGATTGGACAGTGAGCAAAACTATACAACCCCTGATGTTGCTGAACTTGCATTGCCATAGGAACTAGTCACTAAAACAGACAATCATACAGCTAAGCACAGTTGCAAACTCTGAATTCTCTGGAGGAAATAGACATGGTGCTATGAAGGCATGCAACAATGAGACCTTATCTAACTGGCAGGAGGAAACAGCAATCAGGGAAATGTTTCCTGGCAGTCACATTAAGATCTGTAGACTACTTTGAGAATGAAAAGGGGGAGCCCAGGTATTAGGACGCAAAGGTATTAGGATGGACAGAATTGGAAGAGTGGCTACAAGAACAGTATGAGCCAGAGCATGTGGAGCCTTGCAGGTCAAGGTGATTCTTCAACCTGGAGCTCTTGACAATCAAGGTATGATGTTGGAACAGTAAAGTAGCACATGTAGGTAAATTTGTACAAAAAAAAAAAATCACTGCTGGGAAATAGTACTGGAGGAAGCTTGAGTAGACAAGAAAGAACAGATGGAAAGCTACCTAGTAGTCCAGGAATAAGTAAATGGAAGCTTGGCTTGGGTGGTGAAAATATAGACAAAGGAGAGTGGAAAGATTTGAGAAATATTTAAAGGATAAAGCAATCAGGCTTTAATGGGAGATGTGAGAGGTGGTAAGAGTAACTGGGTGGATTATACTTTCATTCATTAAGAGAACCAGATTCTTTAGTCCTGGCCTTACTCGTTCACATAATTTCATACTTCAGCACTGACTGTTTTGATTCAAAGCATGTGCATTGAAAACAATTTGTTTCCATTTCTATTTATATCAAGGCATGAAACTTCCATTGCCTGTTGAGCACATTCTGGCATTTCTGTTTAATCCATTTGAGAGAAACTGCTGTAACAGTTTAATTTTTAAAAATTGTTGAATAGGAAACTGGCTGAAACGATCCTCCCTCTCCGGCCTGGCAGATGGCGTTGAGGACCTCCTCGACATCAGCTCTGTGGATCGCTTATCTTTCATCAGACAAAGCTCCAAGGTAAACAGGGCACACTTGTAGAAGTGAATGTCAGAGTCACTGGGAGAAAAAGGTCAGGATTGAGAAATGCTCAACACCTGAAGGGACCAAAGCAGGAAAAATTGAAGAAACTCTCAAGTTGGATAAAGTTTAGAAACGTAGATTAGCAGCAGAAACTAAAATGTTTTAGTGGTATGCTATATCATAAGAAGAAAGGGAAAAATGTACCAAAAAACTAGGAAAGTCATAGGGCAGATACAGGGATGTATATAAATATTATTTCCAAGCTATTTTTAGCTTTTTTTTTTTTTTTTGACAGGCAGAGTGGATAGTGAGAGAGAGAGACAAAGAGAAAGGTCTTCCTTTTTGCCGTTGGTTCACCCTCCAATGGCCACTGCGGCCGGCGCACCACGCTGATCCAAAGCCAGGAGCCAGGTGCTTCTCCTGGTCTCCCATGCGGGTGCAGGGCCCAAGGACTTGGGCCATCCTCCACTGCCTTCCTGGGCCATAGCAGAGAGCTGGCCTGGAAGAGGGGCAACCGGGACAGAATCCAGCGCCCCAACCAGGACTAGAACCCGGTGTGCCAGCGCCGCAAGGCGGAGGATTAGCCTGTTAAGCCACGGCGCCAGCCTATTTTTAGCTTTTAATATGTATGAGAAATTATTGATATCTCAAGCTCCTTTTCAAGGATCCAGTAATTTTAAAATTCTAGAGTGATTTCTTTTACATATTCTCTCTCTCTCACTCTCTCTCTCTCTTTCTCCCTCTCCCTCTCCCTCTCCCTCTCTCTCTCTCTCTCTCTCTCTCTCTCTCTCTCTCTCTCTCTCAATCTCACACACACACACACACACGCTTACACACGCACTAATCCTTCTACAACTACTTTTGGCATCATCAGAATCATTCTCCATATTGAAAAGGGTAAAGTAACTCAAGATGTCTTTTCTCACTAAATGCTTCTTCATAATACTTTCAAACACTGCCATACTCACAGCATACAATTTGGAAAAGGTAATGATTCTCAGTGAAGTCTGTCCTACAGACTACAAGAGTCCTCCCTGTGGATGACTCATAGCTTGCTCACTTGTACACCTACTTTTCAGTACATAGTAAGAGTCATGGTTCTTTATATTCAATTTACTCACCTTCTCTCTCAATCGCACTAAAACCAATTTCTTCAAACTAGACTGTTTTAAAGATAATATTTTGAGATCATCAAAAAGAGGATAGCAAAGTTACAGAACATTTAGGAGATATATTTGTAATTCCTCCTTCACATTCTTTTTGCTAAAAACAATCATTCAAGATTCAAAAGTCTGTGTGCCCCAGAGCTTCCTTTCTGTACTAAAATTTTGAGTATCGTTGATCTAACTAAAGACATGACCAAGAACACTTTGATGCTTAGGAAGAGAAGCACATTATTGTACTTTAATGAATGTACTCTATAAATTAATTTGTACTGGTTCTTTCACAGAGTTTTGAAGAATTCTGACTATATTTAACTTTGGTCAGATTGTCAGTTGTAATGTTGTTTGTTAAAGGACAAATATGACTTGCTGCTCATAAATTTAAATTGTACTTTATCAAAATTAAACTGTAAAGAGTACCTTGATTATTCACGAAGTGATTTTCATAGTACCTGATTATTTCACTTTCAATCTGTGACCTCAGTCCTCCTTCCATTCATTGGTGTGGTGATGTCTTGTTTGCCACATAAGAATGAGCTACACTGAATAAACTAACCACAAGTGAAAGCCAGCAGAATGAAATAAGCGTCATAATATAAACAACTTGTTTTTCAAATCCAAGGTTAATCTAAGCACCAACATTGGCCTTTGAATTTGGATGTCTGACTACATTCTTTTTTTCTGTTAGGTCAAATTCACCAGTGCTGTGAAGCTTTCTGAAGGTGGGCCAGGGAGTGGAATGGAAAATGGAAGAGAAGAGGAGGAGAATTTCTTCAAGCGCCTTGGTAAATATCATGCAGACTAAGAATTTTGTTCAGTGTTCATTACCCAGGATGAAAATCTGAATAGATTAAATGGTTCTTTTATATTTCCCTTGACTTTTCACTCAATTATTTCTTACATGTCTTTTTCTACCATCTATAACTTCTCTGTCTGTTATCAGATGGATTCAGCAAACATTTATAAAAAACTTTACTATGTTCCTTACTCCCTGATGGGAACTGGGTTTGCAAAGAATAAGCTACAACCTTTTCTGCTGTTTTATCCTTTATTAAAATCTGAGCGTTTTACAGAACCTTCAAAGAGCCTTTTTATCCACCCACCTATCTATTTAGGAATTCTGCTTGTTACATTCCTGACAGGTGGCCAGCCACTCTCTGCACACTTGCATTAAGGGGTGTTAAAACCTTGCAAAGCCACCTGTCCCAGAGCTAGAAAACTTTGATTGCTAGAAAATCTTTCCTTATATTCTGAAAATATACTGATCCATAAATTCATTTGTCCTAGTTATAATATCTGTAGCAACACCCCCCACCCCCACACACACATACACATATATAATGCTAATTCCATCTATTCCATGTTTTCTCTTTGATAATTTTTCTGCTGGCTAAACATTTCTGATTTCTTTAGTTTTTCTTACATGAAGGTATCTACATCCATCACCATTCTGATTCCTTTTTACTACATATCCTAATTAGATGGTATACTGTATAAAATGTAGAGATTCTGGTGGAGTGCAATAATGAATTAACTCAGTGTAGTAAATATTACAACTATTAATTATTAAGGGTTTTAGCATGTGCATGAACACAAATTAAAATTACAATATCCATTTTCACCTAATATATTTGACTTGTGTTAATCAGTTTTTACCAATAAAATGTGCTCTCCAGGTATGTGCTATCCTGGCTGAATTCACTTTACTGATGCTGTTAATTGCATCTCTAGATTTTTTTTTTTTTCTGCACATCAGGATATAATTTGATGAAGTTGAGGCTCAAACTCAAAGAGTGTAGGGTCTCTCAGATTTGGAGGATACTCGCTCTTGATGAAACTTTTCTGTATGCTATGTATTAAATGCTTGTATACTCCCCCCACCCCAGCCCTGACCCACACCCAGCATTCCTGTATCAAAGCTCTAAGTCCCAAAATTTGGAAGGTCATTAGATTTAGATGAACTCATCTGGGTAGCACCAGCAATGGCATATCAATGACTTATAAAAAGAAGAGACACAAAATCTCTACATGTATGCGCCAGTGCACCAAGGAAAGATCCTGTTGAGGCCATAAACAAAGAAGAGAGCCACTATTAAGACCCCAGCAATGTTGGTATCATGTGCTGAAGCATTTGACTTCCAGAACTGTGAGAAATGGATGTTTGGTGTCTGAGTTACTCAGCCTTGGGTATTTTATTATAACAGCCCTAACTAACCAAGGCTCTCGTTTCTAGATTATTTTTCTCCTTGGCAGAAAAGATGAAAGCATGATTGAGCAATTGAGTTGCTAGCACTCCTTTTTTGAGGAATAGGTCAACATTTTTATGGTTATTCTTGTTCTAAACATGTTATATTTGGTACTCCTCAGAAACATTATTTAATTCTAGATTTTGTTTGTTTTCTCACTACCATTTCTACAAGTGTTAGTCATTGATTCATATATTCTTTAGATTCCATTCACAACAGCAAAGACCTGATATGGAATATCACTAAAACCAGATTCTGACATGAGTTTACATCAGTGCCTGAATACAAACAGTCTCTTTCTGCATACATGCACCAAGGAAAGATCATAATATCTGAACGAACAAAACCATAATATCTGAAATTGATATATCTGTCATAATTTTTGTGTTCTTGGCTGGCAAGAGGACATAACTTATGCTCAACTACTCTTTGCCTATCTTACCTGGCTTGTTAAAAATTATACAAAGTAATTATAAAATTTGTAATTATAAAATTATGAAAGATAATCTGCAAGACAATTCTTTTGAAATCTCTTGTAGAAGATGGGTATCTCCAACTGTTCTAAAGGAAACAAAACAAGATTATCTGATAATAAGTACACTGTGTTTTGCAGCAACTATTGCCCTTGACTATTGAATATCTTTGTATCTTTGAGTTTGCACTCCCTCCCTCCATCCTTCTTTCTTCCTCCCTCCTTTCCTTCCTTCTTGCCTCCCTTCCTTCCCTTTTTTTTCTTTCCCTTCTCCTTCTTTACTTCCCTTTGCAATCTATGTGTATATATGATCCTTCGGCATCCATTATAAATGGGATGTGCTTTTTTTCTCATTTAAATTATGTTAACTACATAACTTTCTTTCTCTCTAGAAAGCTGTTAAATGAAACAAACATTAAACATTCTTACCTTCAATTTAAATTTAGTACCAGACTTCATTGACTTAGAATACTGGTAGAATTGTATTGAAATCTAAAAAATTATTCAATAAATGAAAAATATATCTGAATATATATCTGAAAAATATAGTGAACATTTGATAGAATTGAAATAATATTCATAGATTATGTTTTTGTGTGCTTTTATATTCACTGAATTTAATTTATTTTAGAAATCATGTTCTCTCTATTTAAGGAAAGATATTAAAAATGTTGAAAATATTTGAGGGAAGATATTGAAAATATTAAAATGCTTTCCAGCCAATCAATAAAATTTATTGCATATCTTCATCAACTGTATGGAAAATGTTGCTCAAAGAAATTCTAGATATTCTATCTTAAATTATATACCTTACATTCTTACAATTGTTTTGTACCAATAAAAAAATAACATTTTTAAAAAATAAATACTAGATTCTCAGGGTCACAGTAAATGCATGATAATTACTCCAACACAGTTTTCATCATTTCTCATGTTAATGTGGTAATACAAAGAGAGCAGATTCAATGTAGTTCTTCGATAGAATTCTAAGAAAATAGTGATATTAAATCATCTTTAAAAATCTATCTTATAGGACTATTACAAATAAAGGAAATAAATTACAAATTTTTTCATATAGTTCTTGTCATATACTCTTGCTCACAAATAGTGGTAAAATTCTGCCATTATCTATTAATATTGTGTAAAAATTGGAAATTTTGCATTGTGTATATCTTTTATTTACAGCATGTATTTCACATCCTGGGCTTGTAGGATTCTTTAATCAGTGTACACCATACTGTGAAGCAAAGAATATAAGTTCTTGCTGACAAATACTGGTTTGAATACTACTCTTGTTATTATTTTCTTACACTCCTTAACTACATTACTTATGAAGATGTTTCCATCAAAAAAGCATTTCCTTTAATGATAGTAAATGCATTTTGTTGGGCAGTGGCCATCTTGTCAAATAAATATGTAAAAATAAAGAAAATACTTATTCTTAATGCTTCCTTAAATAAGGTGATGGTGACTGTTAGTAAATTGTATAAATAACTTCATTGATTATTCACTAAGTGTTATGTATCACTCCGTTTACAGTTGAAGCAATTATCACCTATCATATTCTAAATCTTATTTATAGTAATAGATTATAAAACAACTGGATTCACTAAAAACAAAAGTGTTATTATTTGAGTTCTAGTCTAAGAGACTGTTATAAAACTATTATGTTTTAATAGATGAGATCCTCTGTATATAACTATTAAATGGCTGTGCATAAATAATCAATAAAGTGGTATGTGTAGCTATGAAAAATGGTAACTTTCCTGTTCTAGAAGCTTTGACAATGCCCTTAAGTAAACAGAGTAGCATTTTGAAAAGTAGATGTGCGAAAACAAGACTATCTTGAAAATGTTCATTCTTCCTCTGTAGCTTTTCTTCCTTGTACCATTTGAGATTTTGTCTTTTGAGATTTTTGACCACACATTCTTCTTATGGTACTTCCTTTTGCATTTGACACAAGACAACACTAACTGGAAAAGACACTGAAGGTACTAAATTTGGAGTTTTTGAGCATGGACTATTTGCATGTGAAAAGGAAAAACACCCATAAAAAGCAAAATATGTGAAATTTTCATAGTGATATTTTAATTATATATAATGAGCCATTTTTATACTTATGAAAAGTTTTAAGGCTAGACTAACAGTAAAGAAAATAATTTGATGAACCCCAAAGGTCCATCACTTCCTTTTTGATTATCAAAATTTTGCTGTATTTGTATCATGTATCTTTTATGGATTTTTAACTATGTTTTTAAACAAATTCCAGACATGGTTTCACTTTGCACCTACATACTTCCTCATTATCCTAGTCATTTTGAAAGTTTCAGACCAGGAATCGGTAAATTACCTTAATGCCATGCCATAACTTTTTATTTGATGGTAATAAAACCAAAAGGAATCTGTGCCCCAGGTTTGAACTGCTTCTAAAAGATGTGTTCCCTGAAGTAGGTGGCCACCTTTGTCCAATAATGGATCTGATAGTTGACATCCCTGAGTGTGAAACCTCCTCATAGCGTACCCAGCAACATAACTGTCAACTTCTCCATCTATCTGTCATGAATAAAGTTTATTAGAAGAATGACCCTAATATTGGATTTGAGCTTTAAAAGCCAATTTGCAAGCATTAGAGTTCATTAACAAATGGACAACTTATTCACCATGCATCCTGCTGCAACCAGTGGTAACACCCTTGTGGGTGGGACACTTCAGTTGAGAGCTATCACTACAAGAGACAACTTGCACTGTACGGTGATAGCAGGTGGGAAAGTGAGGCAGTGAGCTTCATGATCAGTGTACTCCAGAAAAAGAGATCAGGAAAGCATTCTTGGAAATCAGATCAGTGACGTCTCAGTGACGATCAGGAGGTTTTTTTTTTACCTTTTTAAAATGAGGCTGGAAATTTTTTAAGATGAAAAATCAATAATTTGCATTATTCTTCCTCAATGTGTGATGTTCAAAATCATGTGACTGTTTCTTAAAAATATGCAATGTCCCTAAACCTATGAAATCAAAATCTCTAGCATTGTGACCTGATATTCTGCTTTTTAATAAGCTCCCAACTGATTGCCAGTTGTAGGCAGCCAATTAGTGGTTCCCCTATTTCTCTCTGTAGTCTAAAGTTAGGTCGGCTGCTTTGGAATTGACTGGGAAACTTCATAAAGTACAAATTCTTAAACCTCATCTTCAGAAATTCTGAATACTAAAGTCTGGATGAAGTTGAACAACTTCCCAAGTAATCTGATGTCCAGCCAGATATGGAAATCCTAAAATTAAATGACCAGTCTCGAAGGGCTTTATTCTAGTAGTCAATGATTCTTTGCACTGTAACTGAAAAAGTAGTTTTGCTTTCACCATGATATTATCCTTGATTTGAACTCATTATAGCAGATCTGAAACTACACAATGATTGCATCTTCCATAAAAGCAGAAGTTAGTAAATGATTATAAGAAGAATCATTTAAATATACCAAGAAATCTAACTGGTATTAAAGAGGCTTGGTAGAAAAATTATCAAATTCTATATTTAAGTAGTTAGGTGAAATGCTGAATTTTACATGTGTTATAAGATTCCCAAAAGGCAAATCTATTCAAATTAAGCATAAAAGTAGAGAGGAAGGAGATGATGTAGGAGATGAAGTTTTCAGGCCAGAAAATACATTGATATTTCTGATAAGCTCTTTGAAAATCTGTGACCGTTTCATTCTCATTCTTCTACCATGGCACAACTCCTACAGGTTGCCACAGTTTTGATGACCATCTGTCACCCAACCAGGATGGTGGAAAAAGCAAAAATGTGGTGAATCTCGGAGCAATCCGACAAGGCATGAAGCGCTTTCAATTTCTGTTGAACTGCTGTGAACCAGGGACAATTCCCGATGCATCCATCCTGGCGGCTGCCTTGGATCTAGTAAGTTATTCAAAGAATTTGCCCAACCTATCCCCCATTCCAGTTAACACTATGACAGAGGTAAGCTGATTCCCTAATCCTAACCCCATCTTTTAAGATCATAACTCTTTTTCCTTAAAATTGGAGCTAAAAGAGGAAATAAAGCTGATGAGGTGAGAAAAGAAAAAAAAAAATATGTCCTAGAAAGTAGAATGTATAACAACATGATTTAAAATATGTGAGGGTTTCTGAATCAGAATATGTGAGTCTGTATCATTCAGATATGCATTAGCTTAATATCTATAAAATAGGAGTAAATATAAAAATATTATATACATAATAGTATAATAATACTATGCTTCATAGGGCTGATGTGAAGTTTTTTTAAAAAAGAGATTTATTTATTTATCTATTTGAAATGCAGAGTGACAGGGAGAGATAACTTCCATCTGCTGGTTTACTCTGCAAATAGCCACAACAGCTATGTCTGGCCAAGTCAAAAGCCAGAAGCCAAAAACTCCTTCAGGGTCTCCCACTTGGGTGGCAGAGGCCCAGATACTTGGGCCATCGTCCGTTGTTTTCCTGGGTACATTAGCAGTGAGCTAGTTCATAAATGGAGCAGCCTAGACTCCAACTGGCACTCTGATAAGGGATTCTGCCTTGCAGAGGTGGCTAACTCACCGCGCCACAATACCGTCCCCAAGGCATAAGGTTAAATGGCCTTTCAGGTAACTATTCAGTAATGTAGGTCATGATTATATTATCATCCCTTAAACTCTCTGAGTCTTGCTTACATTATCGACTGGAGGAAAAATGAAATAAATAAGGATCAAGTGAAATGAATTGCACAGAAGCACTTTAGACAGTGTATGGATTTATACAAGGTTAAGGGACTAAAGAATGTAAAGTGGGCTGGCGCCACGGCTCACTTTGCTAATCCTCTGCCTGCGGCACCAGCACCCTGGGTTCTAGTCCCAGTTGGGGCGCCAGATTCTGTCACGCTTGCTCTTCTTCCATTCCAGCTCTCTGCTATGGCCTGGGAAGGCAGTGGAGGATGGCCCAAGCACTTGGGCCCTGCACCCGCATGGGAGACCAGGAGGAAGCACCTGGCTCCTGGCTTCGGATAGGTGCAGTGCACTGGCTGTAGCAGCCATTTCGGGGGTGAACCAGCAGAAGAAAGACCTTTATCTCTGTCTCTCACTGTCTAACTCTACCTGTCAAAAAAAAAAAAAAAAAAAAAAGAATGTAAAGTCTATCTTTTAAAAAGTGTTTTTGTCAGGTAAAGTAGACCCACATGTGATTTTTGAACCCAGCCCCTCTATATTCTAATTTACCTTCTGATTTACAAATTCTGCATACACTGCAGAAAATGGGGCACAGATTACCAAGTAAGTATCTAAAATTGTTTCAGTCTCACTTAAAGAAGCTAAAATATACCTTTATTGCAACAATAAACTTTAGGCCTGCCATTAAATTATCCCTTTTCTCATGGTCACATGAGACAGTGACCATGGGTTTCCTGTGTTTTTTCATGGAAAATCATTCACACTTTGTATAGGTGTCCCTCTGTATCCATGGAGGATTAGTTCCAGGACCCACTGCAGATACCAAAATTCGTGGGTACTCAAGTGTCTTACAAAAAATGATATAGTATTTGTGTATAACCTATGCCCATTCTGCATACTGTAAATAATCTCTTGATTACTTACAATACTGAATAAACTGTAAATGCTTTGTAAATATTTGTTAAACTATAAGGTTTAGGAAATAATGACAAGAAACAAAGTCTGTACATGTTCAACAGCAACGCACTTTCTGAGGTTGCATGACTCCACGGATGCATGACAAGCAAGGAGGTGGGCTGAGTGTAAACAAATTCATGACATTTCTCTGTTGACATTTTCAGATTCTGGTCCTAAGATATTTAGTGACCAGTAAGTATGTGACTACACTTAAGCCTGAAACATAAATATCACTTATAGTGCCCCCAAACTATGACATCATTATGTAAGTTTCCCTGTGCTGGATGTTGTTCTTTGCAAATATTTTTAATTGCAAAATGTTCCATGTAAATTGGTGTAAACCACAGTGATTAAAATATAGAGACTCAGTGGTCTTCAGGGCTGGTAGCACTTAAACAATCAAAGAAAACTGAGATATCTGTCTAAGCAAACATGCTTGACAAGGCAAGGAGCCAATCCCATGTTATGTGGGTGGAGAATGGAAGCGAACTTGCCACTCCTTTGAGTCATGCATGGTTGTTCTTAATCACATCCTGATCTGTCCCCAAAGTAGCAGATTAAAATAAATAAATCTTAAATGCAATAAATTCATGAAAAAGCAGAAGCAAAGCAATCAAATATTTTTAAAATAGATTGAAAATATGAACAGCTATTTCACTGAAAATATTAATAGTCAATAAAGTATGCCTCATCTTGCTTGTACATTAAGAAATGCTTTGTCAGTATACAATTAAGAAAAGAGAAATGAAAGTAGAAATTTTCATCAAAATATCTAAAAACTGCTATTTTGTAAGTATGAGATTTGCAATAATTGGAAAGTTAATAAGGGAATAAAATAGCAGACACCACTGCACAGTGTTGACAGCAGGATTTGATTAGGGCACAGAAGAAAGTCTTGGGACCATCAGGGTGATAGGGAAAGAGCAGTATTGATGAATGGAACACTTCTCAGTCGCTCCCTGAGTTACAGCTAATTCTGGACTATGCGTAGTTTGGGGAGGGAGACACTGTTCTGTACATACCACATATACTGAATGACAATGGTGGTAGAATTTAAAAGCCTAGAATCAATGTGACTTACAAATACCGTATAGTAACCAATTAATCAACTCAACAAATGTCTATTGAGGACTTACGGGCTAGGCATGGTGCTAGCTTGAGCAGTTGGATCACTGCCATCCATATGGGAGAACTTGCTAGCCTTCAGCCATTGAGGGCATTTGAGGAGTGAATTGGCAAATGAGACCACTGCCTCTCCCTGCTTTTCTCTGTCTCTCATCTCTATATCTCTATCTCTATCTCTATCTCTATCTCTATCTCTATATCTCTATCTCTGTCTCTGTCTCTATCTCTGTCTCTGTGTCTGTCTCTAACTCTATCATCTCTTTCCTTCTGCCTCTCAAGTAAAAGGAAAAAATCATGTGAGATAACTTTAGGAACTTACATCAGAACGTATAGAAATAACAAATTCCATATTTTATATCCAATAGCTTGAATATGGTTAAGAAAATAAAGATAACAGAAGCTAGCTGAACAGTTGTTAAAAAGAAATAACAATCATATATTGTCACTTTAGAGGTGGTAAGATTCTATCAATGTCCCTCTTTTTTTCCATCCTAAAGTTAGCTGCTTTTGGAAAAATTTTAGATGAGTGAGGCATCAAATTTCTGAGGCAACTGCCTAATGAGATTAAGGAAAGCTATTAAAACACATTATTTATTTCAACTTGTTGAAAAACTGAGTGAAAAATATAAGCACATGTTACAATACAAATTAGAAAATGAATTTTCTCAAGGTCATGTAAGTTAGTTGGTGCTAAAGCTGGAATCAGAGAAGAATCTTCTGATTCTACTCAGGCCTCTTTTAGCAACACCATATGCTTTCTCTGTAAAGAAAAAAAAAAAAACTAAAGATTTAAATACACCACAATGAGTATCTCTTGACGCATTGAAAATATTCTTAAATCTATATGGTCTCCTGTAATAAAGAAGTTTGTGAATGATTTTAATGGTCCGAAAAGCACCTGAATCCTTAAAAATGCTCCTTATTACACGAATACATGATGAATTCATAATAAGAAAACGTAAGAAATTCTGAACTTTTAGTATTCACACCATACATTCACTCTAAAACACTCTGTTAACATTTGGAAGCATAGATTCTTTTAGAATTGGATTAAAGTTACATGGAAACTCTCCCAAGAAAAGTTGTATATATAGAAAAAATTATCATATAATATGTGAAAGTTCATGGATTCCTCCCAATCCAGTGAAACAAAAAGTGTTAAGAACTTAAACTCAATTAATGTGTTATCATTAGCAAAAACAAGACTCTAATCATTGCTTCTCAGCCTTTTGGCTAAGATCAAGTGTGGAGACTCTAATCAATTAAATTGAAATGACTTTATTAATATTCACTGATGATATAAAAACATAAGAGATCCTGTCATAGTTACTTCCTATGTGGAAAGCTTTCAGCATTTATGTAAGATATGTGGACAAGGAGACACACAAGCTTGTTACAACATACTTAGGTATTTGAAAAATAATCTCAACAGAATAAATTAAGACTGGCTTCTGAATGGGGCCTATTTCAAGGGAACTATTTTTGAACACTTTGGTAGTCAAATGTCTTCTGTGTTAGAACTTCAGTCCCTCTCCTCAGTTGATTCCATACCTATCTGATTTCTAACTACTACACTACCTAGATTTTCTAAAGATATGATACAGGAGTTTCCAGCTAATCGTACCCTGCATTCTAAGTAGTTTGTCTCCTATCATTAAATTGGGCTGGATCCCATAGAAAATTTAAAATAAGCCTAAAACTAGATAGTTATCGGACCACTAGATTCTCTTTTTACCTTTCTTCTAGAACTTATCCTAGCCTTACTTGGCCTTTTCAATATCTTGGCAAGAAATAAAATACAAGGGAGTTTTGAGTTTTGATACTTTTAAGTAGTGTGTTTTGAGCTTTAAAACAAATAGGCATTTTCTGATCATGGAAGATGGCCACTGATGTAGGTGGCCTAATTGGGAATTAATGAGCCCTTTGTCACTAGACTAGAACCAGTGAATTCGTATGGGCAAGGGGCTCAAGCAGTAGGTGGGTAACATGAGTTCCTATCACACCTGAGTCTTTTATTCTCATTCAAGAACAAGACTTGTGCAAAGTTCAGCGGTCAAATTCTAGAGATTAGAATCTGTCAGGGTTTAAAAGGCTGACTTGTTACCGTTATCAAGCCAAGACAGAATTGGGTTAGTCCTGGCCAGCGCCGCGGCTCACTAGGCTAATCCTCCGCCTTGCAGCACCGGCACACCGGGTTCTAGTCCCGGTCGGGGCACCGATCCTGTCCGGTTGCCCCTCTTCCAGGCCAGCTCTCTGCTGTGGCCAGGGAGTGCAGTGGAGGATGGCCCAAGTGCTTGGGCCCTGCACCCCATGGGAGACCAGAATAAGCACCTGGCTCCTGCCATCGGATCAGCGCAGTGCGCCAGCTGCAGCACACCTACCGCAGCGGCCATTGGAGGGTGAACCAACGGCAAAGGAAGACCTTTCTCTCTGTCTCTCTCTCACTGTCCACTCTGCCTGTCAAAAAAAAAAAAAAAAAAAAAAGAATTGGGTTAGTCCTGATGGGATGAATAAAAAGCATAGGTGATGATGATCATGATGATGATGGTGGATGCTGGTGATGGGGGAGGGGAGGCATGGCTGGCAGAGGTCATAGTAGAGGACAATAACAGTAACATTTTCATTACATTAGATAGTTTGCATAGCATGTTCCCGTGCTTTATCTTATTTGTTGTTATGAGAGTAAAAAGATCAAGCCAGGATATGATCTCCAAATGAAAAAACACTTAGAATCAGTTATGTAAAAGTGAAGGAACTAAAGTCGCTGGTGAAATCTGACCAGCAAACTGAGAGAAGAGGAATACAGATGCATATCCTGCGTCCAAAGTAGCATGGAGCGTCTGCTGTCTTCTGTGCAGCTGAGACACCTGCACTTGTTGGTTGCTGTTGATCTGGGTTAAGAGCCTCAGGATTACCTACCCTTCACAGATGTCTTCTGCTAACTGTTTCTTTAGGTGTTCTTCTCTCTCTATTGGGTGTCACCTAATATCTGACCCATTTGCTTCCTATCCTCTGGGATTGTCTCAGGTTTGAATCTATTTCTTATATTTTCCAATGCACCTATGATTTTATTAATATATCCGTATGTGATATATATATAATATGTACAAATAATCCAGATACAGATACAGGCAAAGTCAGAAGACATGCAGATGTGGGACAGATATAGACACGATGTACAGATACAGATAAGGATACATACATAGTTACAGATGCTACTGGTGCAGCAAACAGGAGGGAAAGGAGTAATTCTGCTCATTCCATTACTGTATTCTAGTCCAACACTCTCTTTTGTTGTTTTGTTACACTTATTTTTTTACGCCTGGATAAAATACAATTCTTACATTATGATGTAAATTTTATTTTAGAATAGTTTCATTGCTGTATTTCTTTTATCACAGAATTTAAATGTGATTTTTTTGGAAGTTTGCAATTTTCTTCGATTTAAAAGTTTTATTAAATGAAGGAAACACTAGAAACATCAGTGTTAGAAGCTGTGCCAATCTGATAGCTTTTATTTATCTTAGACAATCCTCTTGTCACTATGTCTGTGATCACTAAATTCAGAGATCATTGTTTCTAATTTAAGTCTAGCACACCTCTTCCCTGCATCTTTGTTTCATATAAATTTTCAAGATACAACTGTAAGACATTTTCAAAAAGTATGGTTAGAATGAACTCATTTCATCTCTAGATTTATATAATCTACAAAATCAAAAGAAAAAATTATGCAGCTCAAACAAAAGGCACTTATGTTTTATATATGTTTCAGGTGAAATATTATATCCTTATTTATCCAACTGAATTTTCAATATATGCAGACACTAATTCTCATTTACTGGTAATTTACTAGCACAAATACACTGATGTTGGTTGACCTTGGGAATAAATCAATGAATGTAAGTATATCAATAGACTCTTAAAATTCTTCCTATTTTTTGGATAGGGAAAATCTAATTCATGTTAAATTATTTACTCTCACAAATAGATCACTGTAGGAGGAGTGAATATGTAATTTTTATCTAAATTGGGGCACTTTAAGAAAGAAAGAAAGAGAGTGCTATTAGTAATAGTATCAGGAAAACAGATATGAATCAGGCCCACCTGGGGGAAAAAAACTCTCTCAATTGTAGTATCCTTATTCTCTAGTTCATTAACCCTTCCTCTTATTTTTCTCATTTCTGTCCCTCCTGCTATGAATTTACTGTATTGTTCTTTAGCTTATCAAGTTGGTTACTTATTTTCCCTTTTCTATACTGATCATTTAGATTTTAATTTCCCTCTAAGTATTGCTTTAACTGCATGCCATAAATTTTTATAAGTGCTATTTTTGGTATAGTTTAAGTACATTGTAAGTTACTGTTGTATGACTTCATTTCCAGCTCTGATTCTTTGAAATTAATTTAAACCTGTTTTATGATCTAGAACACTATAATTTTCATGTGTCCCGTGTACAGTTGAAAGCATGAGTATTCTCCAGTTGTTATGTACAATAATATATATATTAGGTTCTTCAAATCTTCTAAACCTTATTTTATCTCATTGCTTGATCTACTTCTGAGTGAATTGTATCAAAATTTCTCACAATGATGACAAATTTTCCCATATATATGTGAAACAATGACAAATTTTGTTTTATTTATATTGAAGCAGACAGGCTTACAAGTGTTACTTGTTTCTGATGAAATTAATATTCTATCACTATCAGATGTCCTAGTTAATCTCTGACAATGCCTTCTACTTTATGATACTGTTTCCTCTGACACTAATAATATAGCTACACACATTTTATTAAGTCAGCATTGACCTGGTTTTGATATCAGAAATGACCCCCTAAAATCTATACGAAACTGTGGCCCCTTAAAATTCCCCAGAAGTGCCATCTGGGCTGCCGCATATGTTACCGGAATTTGGAGTGCCATATGATATCACAATATGCTTATTAATAAATTCCTAATATTAATAAGCCCGAGAGGGTTCTTGCCTAATATTTACAGAAGAATTCTAAATACTGGCATAAATAAACGAGGCAGCATGGTACATTTTAGGCTTTTATTCAGTGGGCGAAATCATAGGAGTGTGAGAGCTTTATCTAAGAGAGGAAAATCTGGGTTCATACTGAGCACCAGGAACCAGCCATGTGGAGGAGCATCTAGGCCAGGAAGCCCAAAGGCCACGTGCCCTGGGGGCGCAGGGCTACAGCAAGCCCCCTCCTGGCAAGAGGCCAGGAAACAGAAGAGAAGGGCTGACACACTATGTCCCAGGCTTTTAACCCACTTCCAAAGAGGAGTGGTGAATTAACCTGATTGGCTGGTGGGCACCCAGGTATGGCCAGGTAGGGACATGAGGTCACAAGGGCATGGTGAAGGTATCAGGTAGGGCGTGAGATCACACAAGGGCTTGGCTTAGGCATGGTGTTCCAGCTCACAAACCTAATCGATTTTAACCTCAATGCCTGCCTACTTCAGTTTCTTTTGGCCAATATTTCTATATCCTTATATTTTAGGTATCTTATGTCTTTACAGAAAGCATATTTTTAATTTTTTATGCCATGTTGATATTTTTCTTAGAAAATTTAGTCCAAAAATTTTCCCAGGTTATGAATACTGATATGTTTAGTTTCATTTATGCTACTTATGTTATCTTTTGCCTATTCACATATATTTCATTTCATATTGTGTTTGTTTGAAGGTATACCCATTTTGTGCCTGCCTATAGATTATATTAGGATATGTGGTTTATTTATCTTGCTTTGGTGTGGGTTAGCATTGTAAAACTTGTTTTTTATTACTAGTTTGGAGATTAATATGTTTTATGATTATAGAAATTACATAAATATCAATCTAAACAACATTTAAAGTTAATGAATTCAGTTAGTCTTCTTTTTCTAAAAAGTTTTAACTCCAACTGTTACCCAAGAAATAGTTGTATCTTTTGTTTTAATATTCAAAAAAGTAGACATTATTTGCATTAATATTTAGAAAACTGATTTTTAAATTTACACAAAACATACTCTTTGTGGTTTTTTTAAGATTTTATTTATTTATTTGAGGGATAGAGTTACAGACTGTGAGAGGGAGATACAGAGAGATAGAATTACAGACAGTGAGAGGGAGAGAAAGATCTTCAGGTTGCTGGTCCACTCCCCAGGTGGCCACAATGGCCAGAGCTGCGCCCATCTGAAGCCAGGAGCCAGGAATCTCTTCCAGGTCTTCCATGCGGGTGCAGGGGCCCAAGGACTTGGGCCATCTTGTACTGCTTTCCCAGGCCACAGTAGAGAGCTGGATTGGAAGAGGAGCAGCTAGGACTAGAACTGGCGCCCATATGGGGTGCTGGTGCTGCAGGTGGAGGATTAACCTACTGTGCCAGGGCGCCAGCCCCAACATACTCTTTGTTTACCATTTCTCCTTGCATCTCGAAAGTACCCTGTGGGATCATTTTCTTCTGAAATATACCTTTCAGGAGTACCTTTAATAATGATCAGTTGGCAGTATCTCTGTCAGCCACAGTTTTCTTGCAAATGTCTTTATTTTAATCTCAACTTGAAGATGTTTTTTTGGTGATAGTATAACCATGGGGTAATATTTTCTTTCTGCAGTTCAAAGATACTATCTCATTCTTTTTTTTCTTTTTTTTTTTTTTGACAGGCAGAGTGGATAGTGAGAGAGAGAGAGAGAGGGAGAGAGAGAGAAAGAAAGGTCTTCCTTTTGCCGTTGGTTCACCCTCCAATGGCCGCCCTGGCCGGTGCACCACGCTAATCCGATGGTAGGAGCCAGGTGCTTCTCCTGGTCTCCCATGGGGTGCAGGGCCCAAGCACTTGGGCCATCCTCCACTGCACTCCCTGGCCACAGCAGAGAGCTGGCCTGGAAGAGGGGCAACTAGGACAGAATCCTGCGCCCCGTCCGGGACTAGAACCCGGTGTGCCGGCACCGCAAGGCAGAGGATTAGCCTATTGAGCCGCCGTGCCGGTCTCTTTTCTAGCTTAATTAACATTCCTTTGTTGGTAATTTCTCCATCCCCTGCTTTTTAGTATCTTTATTGTTGGTATTTTGGAGATTCACTAAAATGTTTCTAGAATATTTTTCTTAGTTGGGGCTGATTAGGATATTAAGCCATGTAATTAGCATATGATATGCATTCTAGAAAATCCTCAATTATTATCTCTTGGGTATTGTATCCTTCACATCCTCTCTGATCTTTCCTTCTAGAAATTTAAAATATATATAATAGATCTTGTCACTTAATCCTGAGCATTTAAAAACCTCTATTTCAAAATTCTTTGTTTCTCTCTCTACCTCTGCCTCTACCTCTACCTCTACCTCCTCCTCTCTGCTTTATCTGGGGTAATTTTCTCAGATATCTCTTCCATTTCAGTTTTGCTTTTTTCAGCTTTATCTTTTCAATGCAGTTTTACCCACACATTTATCAGTATCTGGAGGAATCCTTGGTTGTTACAACCTGGAAATAGTTACTGGTACCTAATGAATAGATACTAAAAATGCTGAGATAAACATCCAATAATGCATGGTGAACTCTTTCCCCTCCCCCCCAAATATTGATCTGGCCTGAGCGCTCGATAATATAGAATTGGAAACATCTTATCTAATCTGTGTTATGACCTATCCACTAATTTTTTAAATTTCAAGTACTACATTTTATTTGTAAAAGTTCTATTTTTCTTGTTTTTAAATCACCTGATAGACATTGCTGGCATAATTCCTTCATCAAGCTTTCAATTTTCACATTAACCTTTGATGGATTTGATACACTATGACTTTGTTAACTGCAGTCTTTGTAAATTTGATTCTGCACTTCATTATTTCTGCTGAGTCTTGCTCATAGTAGATCATTTTATTTTGTATTTCCAACGTAAGTGTGTTCCTTTGAACATAATTTATTTGTGGGAATGCTTTAAGATCTGTGTTCAAAAGAAGTGTTATTCAGTGAGTCATTAGCATTGGCACCACCTGTAAGCACATTGGAAATGCGAATTTTCAGATCCTCTGACAGAGCTACTGATTCAGAATCTGCAGACAGTACCAAGGAATCTATTTTATTCATCTTCTCCAGACTCACATGCACTGTTGAGTGCGAAGGTTTAAGAAATTCTGATTTAAAGTATTCTTCCAGAGAGTATTTCCATTTGGCAGACCCCTGGAAATATTACCAACCTAAAATTCTTTTTTAAACCACTTGTAGGAGGTCAAAGGACAAAAATTGGCTGAGAATTTGAATGAGAATATAGGATTTGGGTTAGGAGTTCTCATTGAAAATATTTTTTTCTACTTTACCCAGAGCCACAGTCAGACAAGTCAGCTTCTGTGGGGCCAGATTTTCATCTTACTCGTCCTCTGATGGTGGGTCCTGCCTGTGATTCTGACTTTTGTAAGTGTATGACCCGGCTTTGCCACTGTTCAGACTCAGATGTTTAAAAGTGGCCCATGCTCTGGTCTCTGTAGTCAACACCAATCTTCAGGGTAAATATTTCTACACTAGCTCACCTCTAACTTCACCTCCAAAATTGGAATGTCTTGTCATGTATACTGCCAGTTGTCTTTTATTTCACCTTAAAAACATAAGAATAAAACAGAATAAAGAAATGTTTGGATATTTTATCCAGCACTTCTAGGTGTTCCAACCAAAAGGAATTTATGTTCACACCTAAACCATCATATTGCCAGCTACAGCAGGCCTCATCTACTTTTTCAAATACTTACCCAAAATGTTATCTTCAGTGTTAAGATCATAGTCATGCAGACTAGAATAATGCCTGCCTGCAGCCTGACAACTCAACGATTAAGTTGCCCACACCTACTGTAGAAGCGGGCAGGGGCAGAGACAGCCCGTCCTTCTGTGAGTCAGTTACTTCATGATCTCAGGCAGAGAATTCAATACAGGCTGAGTAATAAATACTGACTCACAAGCATATGCCCTCGAGCAAAGAAGGTTCCAATGCACACTAAACCCCATTATAACTGCTTTCTCCCATTGGCTGCAAGTAAGGAGGTATTATGTGCCAGTAAGAACTTTATATTTTACTGTGGGACAATAAAAAAAATTATGTAACTCCCTAGGGGCCAACATAAAATATTTAGCCTTTATAAACAGTTAGTTCTTACCCAGTATTGTATGAGTTTTCAGGAGCAGTCAATTTTTCTTCTCACATAATAAATTTAGATATAGTTCCTCAGGGAAAGGAATGTATTGCAATTATAACCTTCAATTAACCATCGTATCTTGGTTAACAATATTTGCTAGGTCCTCAGGCAGAATAACATGCAGCTGTTTGAACTAGTATCCCAGTTCTCTGCTTCACTTTCATAAAGGAAACATTCAATATATGTAACAGTCATACAATTCGGGAAAAATTGGCAAATTAAATCAGCAAAGTAGGCAGTTGTGTGAAGTTTTCTAATTGTAGAATGTTAGGGAAATCTATGTGACACAATGACATTCTCATGATTTCTTATAATTTTAACTAGACAACACTGTAACCATAGCAGAAATATCTTATTTAATAATGGATCATACAAAATTGCTGACACCTGGCTGTTTTTGACCTTCAAATTTACAAATTCCACATGATTGAATCTAGTATGTTATGTTACCTTCACAATTAAGACTGATTATTTCTTATCTGTAAATTATGTATTTATGCATAATGAAGTAGAAATCATTCTGTGCATTACAAGCAGAAAAGGGGAACTGGGTGGACATGTACAATTCAAATTAAAAATAAATTTAAATATGTGTACTTTTCATTCAAAACCACCCTCCAAATTCTCCATGCTATGCCAATGGTGACAAATTTTGCTTGGGTGTTGATTTGTAACTGTGTGTCTGAAACTCTGTTATTATCTTCAGCCATGCAACCTTTTTCTGATTCATTTTCCTCCATTTGCACTGTTTTGCTCTGTGATGTGAATCCATCCCTATCCATGTTGTCATGCTTCCATCGTTCACTACTTTAGATTGCACTGAGCCATAAGAGGTAAGCTTCACTGAAGGAAAACTGACTTGACTTTATGACCAAGAAGAATCCCACGCCTTTCCCTAAAATCACTACTTTTTAAGCTACACTTTGAAAGGAACTTAAAAGAAAATAATTCTTCACAGCCCCAGTTAACCTTGAGTACTTTTGCACACATACTGTGAGTTCAGCACTTGTTGACTCTCTTCTACTAGGATGCACTTTAACGCCCTTACGTTTTTAACTCAGTGTCTCCCTCTGTTTTCTCTGTAATGATGTGCATGGTACAGTTTCTCAGAAATTGCTGTTATTCACTGACACCTTGAATACAGAATTCTGAATCCTGCCTTCATCTACCAGACACATGAGTTTAAAATAACAAGGCAGTGTTTGGATTATTTGGATGATTCTTCTATACAATCTGCTATTCAAACAGTGGCATTTCTAAATGCTACTGCACTTGACTATTTATATGGATCAAATTAATCAGATAACAACCAACCCTTTCTTTATTATGTACTGTGTAGTTTATAGATATTATTTTCATATTGATCTCAATTCAGTTTCCAAACTTAGATGATAATTTCCCAGGACCAATGATTGACAAAATGTTAGTTTTATCATGAGATGTTTTTGAGAGCAGAGAACTGAAGTCGCTTTTCATTCAGAAATGCCTTGAGCTTCCTCAGCAACTTCACATACCACAATTTGGATTGTACATTCATCTATTGCTAATCCTCTTAATTGCCATCTAATAGAGGTGGTAGCTTGATCTTCTACCACATATTTATGATCTAGGTAAGGTTTAACCCTTATTAAAGCTAAAGGATCTAGGACATACCACAGAATGCTATTTCAGTAGAGTTATTTCTGCCTTCCTGTCATTAAGCATTGAATTCGCATTGCTGTATATTGAGAATGTGTCACAATGTGACAGGCTAAGAATAAATTTACATCACTTGCCTTGCCCTCCAGACTGGCATTCTTTTTAGAGACAGATGTTCCAGCCTCTCACAGACACAGATTAGCATATCTGAGAAGTTTAGTTAATACAAGAAAGACCACTTAGTCGGTGTGGTATGGTATGGAACTATTGATGAGTTCAATGCAGGGAGTCACCCCACTCTGCAGTCTAAAATTTTCCTATCTCGGAGACCTCTTTCTCAGTCTTGAGACAAGTTGATGACAGATTCTCATCATTAGGTACACCTTGTATTAATAAATTCTCAACATTTGTGTTCATTTTGTGTTCTACATTTTCACAGAGATTAACATTTCATTGTGTAGAGATACATAATATGCTTTGTAAAATTAAGTCTCCATGTAAATACATTTCTTACTGGAATCCTTGATAGCTTTATTTAACATGTAAACTATGACAAAGTACTTCATGGGCTTATTTACTTGAATTCATCAGTGTGTTTGAGATACTGTAATACTAAAAAGTAAGTAACTAACTGCTTAAAAGTGGATGCAGCTAAGGAAGACTTCTGGATCATGAAAATGAGAGTTTTCCAGTTAGAAAAGGGTTTTAGGGCTCTCTAAGTCATGGAAACAGTGTATGGAAAGATATGAGATGTAATATATGGGAAACTGCAGCTAGTTTGATATAACTCTATCATAGCATACTTGAGACAGGAGGAGAAAGGTAGATGAGCCAACTCACTAGGGTTTTGTACCTTTTTTCTTTTAATTCTTTGTTTATATAAAGGGAATAGATCTATGTTTATCATGTTTTCTCTGATTTGTGGTAGCTAATATATAGAGTACAAAAAATATAATATAAATGAGTGAAATTGACATCTTGGGATATGATTATTGTTATAGCCCTTGTCTATACTCCTGAGGAACAATGGTCTTCCTACTTACTACTTGTTGAATTCTTTACTTAATGAAGGATTAAGCTTGAGATTATAAAGTAAATTGAAAGTAATTTACCCAAAAATTAAAAGAAAAACAAGAAAGGAAGGTGGGTGAGATGGAGAGAGAGAGGGTAGGAGATATCATTATGTTCTTAAAATTATGTATGAAATACATCAAAGTTTTTTATCTTTATTTATTACATTGTTGAGGTAGATTGGCCTTTGCAGTTAAAACTGATTCTTGCTTATCTGTAAATTATGTGCTTATAACAAAATGAAGTAGCATTTTAAATGGGAAAATAATGTGAACATATACTTGTGCTTTAGAAAATAATATCAGATGGGACTAATTATCAAATAATCAATTTCTACCTGCATTCTAGACAGCATATTTTCTTAAGGTTTATATGAGTATAAAATAAGACAATGTAGATACCAAAGAGGAACTAGCATAGGACTGAGCGTCAAAGACCTGAGGTTGAATCTCGTGTGAACCCCTTCTCAGCTATATCAGAGTGGAAAAATTATATTTTATTTTCAAAATCCCACACTGAAAATATTATTTCTAGATCACATGTTTGTTATGTATTATAATTCATGAAAGTTAGCTGTCACTTAATTTTCTGTATATGCATATATTAACCCTTATTTTAACATTATGTATCAATGCATTGTTAAGAATTTTATTGCTGGAAATGAAGAAAACTGTTCAATTTGAAAATCTATTATTACTGAGTAATCCATGTTTGTTAAGTAACTAAGATTGTGACCAATTTTGTAGCATCTATTTTAAAAAATTGGCACATATCAAAACACACATTAATAGTTGATGTATGTTTTACTTATGATCCATTAGCCTCCTATAGGAAATTTAACAATCTTTTTTTCCCTGAACATTTTCCCTAGATTTAAAAAAATTCAATAGAATATCTTATCCTCACCAGTTTAGGAATATTAATTCAGTTTATGGATAACAATTATCCTTTTTTTCCCTTGATAAAATATTGCCATATTTTATGAAAAAAAATGTACTATTTCCCATTTATCAACTAAAAAAGTCCTTCTTTGTCAAACATTTTCAATTGAAGCCCTGCCTATTTAAGCAGAATTTTGTGTAATTCATGACAAAGTTGAAAGGGGAAAAAAAGAGCAACTCAACCAATAAGCATTTCATTTTCTTGCTATTCAAAATGTACAAGAAGTAAATAGCACCTCCTTTGAACATATGAATGGTCATAGATAACAGATATTGTTAGTACCAAATCACTGTTGACACCATTGGCTAAAATACAACTAGTCCTAGAAATGGAATGTTTGTATCATGTTAAAATTTTCAGATTAAAAAAAAAAAAGCTTCAAGTTTAAAACCTTATTGAGAGTGCTTCCACTCTCACAGTCAAATCCCACATGCCCTGAAACATAAGAAGATACAGGTATGTGATTTTGTTTGAGATTCCTGAGGAAGAAAACAGCAAAGAAATGTGCTTAAATTTATTGATTCTTCAACATCCAAATTTCCCTTTATGTTTCATTTTCCAGATGTCCCTCTACTGTCTTGGCATGCTGAAGCTACCCTGGGAAATTTGTCCGAACTAAATCAAAACGTGGAGACTAAAATAAACTAACGATACACAGTAACTCTCTTTAAGGCCAGTTTGAAGTTATTATTTATTAATCCCACATTATTCTGTGCTTAACAACCCTATTTAGGAAGCCCCAGTGGTGGCCAGAGCAGCCTTGTTCCTGGAATGTGCCCGTTTTGTTCATCGTTGCAACCGTGGCAACTGGCCAGAGTGGATGAAAGGACATCACGTGAACATCACCAAGAAAGGCCTGTCCCGGGGAAGATCTCCCATTGTGGGCAACAAGCGCAACCAGAAGCTTCAGTGGAATGCTGCCAAGCTCTTCTACCAATGGGGAGACGTGAGCCTTCAATTCTCTGCTATCGAATGAGAATACTTGAGTGAAGAAGTTTTTAAGTTTTTTGATTAATATTGTTTGTTGTGTACCAGGCACTGAAAGAAACACTTTGCAGGGAGGTAGTGTAAAAACAGCTCATTTAATCTTCTCAATAAATCTATAAGGTTAGACATTGTTATCTTTATTTTACAATTAAGAAAACTGAAGTTTGACAGATCATGCAACTTGCCACAGTTTCCATATCCAGTAAATACAGGAATCAATATTCTGTCTCCCAGGTTGAATTCCAAAGCCCTGCTTTTAATAACTGTAGTCATCATGAGTCATCTTTATAATAAGTGTTATATATGTAAGTCCTTATTTGATATTCTATTGTAATTTTTTCCAAGACCTGATTTTTTTCCCATTTCTTAATAGAATTTTCCATTTTGTTGATGTGCATTGTACTAGTTGCCTGAAGTCTTGGAAATTATGCATACACACACACATTTATGAATAAGAAAGTAAATTTAAAATGAATGGATGGAGCTGGCGTGTGGCTCACTTGGCTAATCCTCTGCCTGTGGTGCTGGCATCCCATATGCCTGCCAGGTTCTAGTCCCAGTTGTTCCTCTTCCAGTCTAGCTCTCTGCTGGCAGTGGAGGCAGGAAGGCAGTGGAGGATGGCCCAGGAAGGCAGTGGAGGATGGCCCAGGTGCTTGGGCGCCTACACCCACATGGGAGATCAGGAAGAAGCACCTGGCTCCTGGCTTCAGATTGGTGCAGTACCAGCCGTAGCGGCCATTTGGGGGTGAACCAACAGAAGGAAGACCTTTCTCTCTGTCTCTCTCTCCCACTGTATAACTCTGCCTGTCAAAAAAAAAAATGAATGGATGAATCTTCTTTAGGAATTCTCGTAAAATTACTCCTTAAAATGATTGCAACTTCTTTACCAATAGTGGCAGAGGGGAATATGAGGAATAAAAAGAAACACAAGAGAACTGAGTTTTTTTCTTCTAATTTTTGACACCATGAATCCCAAACACACATAAAAGCATTCCATATATTATCCTTTCCTAAAAGTTCCTAGAAAATATTTTTATAATTTCCCTTAATAATTCAATTGACTGTATCTACTAAGGATAGTCTCCTCCAGGATACTCTTCCTCACACAAAATGTTCTTCTTCAATTTGACCCACATCTCTTTGGCACAATGCCAAAGTAATCCAAAAGATATGAATTCCATCCAGCATGTGTTCAGTCTGTCTATAAGAGCACAGAATTATTTCCCTATTAATTGTCACCCCATGAGCTTTCTTTCTTAAGGACGTCTTACGTTAAAGAGAAAGGTGTGTTCATAAATATGGACTGGAACACCTTATTAATGCCAATACCGATGATCAGTGCTTAGCACTGTCATTTGCAGGTGAGCATTGCAGATAGTATTTGTGAGAAAAAGATATTTCTCCCTTGTGATATCCATTTTCATAAATCAGTGACACAATTTAGTTTGTGATTCCCCTGTACTTATCCTACATTTCATTGTGTTTGGGTTTAATAGCATTAGTCACAAGAATTTATACAAGTCAATCAATGTATGTGAAATAGGTATCGCGAGGTACATAGACAGATCATCCATCATAGAAGCTGAAGGAATGAAAATCCACCATCAAAAATATATTATCTTTTTTTCGTGTCTTAAGTTTGAAAGATTCATCATACTAGAAACCAAACTACTGAACCTACATTCCATTTTTTTTTAACTGAAGCTGTGACCTGAAGCACATTGCATCCATTCCTCGCATCTCCATTTACTCAGTTGTAGAATAAATAACCAGCTAAAGAGATTTTTATTGATACTACTGGAAAGATGAGTTTTCATTTTACTATAAGAAGATTAAAATTAGCAGAGTATAGAAGAACATTAGATAAGTTCGAATGGTATAAAAACAAATGACAGCTATTAAATCCATAGAAGGCCCTTGGCAGTACATGAACACCTTGGCATCAGATTTTCATGTTAATTATTTATTACACTTCATTAGGAAGGTTTGTAACCAATTGTTATGTTTTTGCCACCAATATTTGAAAGACAAGATATGCGCATGATCCATCTGAAGCTATATTCCCTCCAAAACTAAATTCTTAATTAGCATTTGATAGACTTTTAAAGATTAATATTACATAAATCCTGAATTAGAATTAGGACTACATCAAATGCTCTATCTGATCTAGAGGACCATTCTGGTCTTCTGCTTCCCTAAAACATGAATTAGCCCTTCTTGTTTCTGGTCACCAGTGTTCCAATCTACCCCAAGATGTTCAAAATATGGTATTAATTATTGCTGCCATATCTTATTGTTACTTTATGGGGACGGGATATTTTATTTTCTCTCTTTGAAAGCTTTTCTTCACCCATGCATAAAGCTCCAATAAAAATCTATTCTTCATTGAGATAAAATTTTCCCTTAAATTTGCTTCACCAGTAGCTGTGCTATCTGAAATCTTAGAATCACACATCAAATGAACAAAACACCGGGCGAGAGAAGAAATATAGCTAGGGGAAATTGGGGGGGGGGGGGGGGTACAGTGTAATGAATGGGAGGGTTCTGCCCTTAAGCAAATTCTTCCAAGGTGACAACTTAAATGACTTCTAAAGCATGTATTTACATGAGATTGAAAGACTATAACAACATGTTAGAGTCAGAAATGCAAAGATAAGACCATGGAAAAGGTAGGGCACATGGTTAAAGGCTTCATTATTTTCTGGTTCTGTGATCTTCCTCCAACAAATTGAATATGCACAGCCTCTCCCACCCCCATCTCCAACAAGGCTTGTCCTATCTGAATGATAGAACCTGGTCACTCTGAGATCAGAAAATAAGTAATCAAGTTGCCACCCTGACTTTCCTGATAACTAAGCATACTAACTGAACTCAGTTTCTCTCTTTTACTTTTAATGTTTTTGTTTTTGAAATAGTAATATTTTATATTTACCTAGTTTTTGCATACTATTTTATGACCTTGCAAAATTAAAAGTAACTCTGTTTTTTTAAGATTTATTATTTGAAAGTTAGAGTTAACAGGGAGAGAGAGGGAGAAACAGAGATCTTCCATCCACTAGCTCACTCCCCACATGGCTGCAACAGTAGGGGCTGAGCCAGACAGAAGCCAGGAGCCAGGAGCTACTTCCAGGTCTCCCAAGTGGGTGCAGGGGCCCACACATTTGGGCCATCCTCTGCTGCTTTTCCCAGGCCATTAGCAGAAGCTGGATCAGAAGTGGAGCACTGGGATATGAACTGGCACCCCATGTGATGCCAGCATTCAAGGAGATGGCTTGACCAGCTACACCACATCACCAGCAGAGAAGTGCTCTTAAAGGAGATAAATTTGTTTATCTTAAAGTAAACTAACAGCTTAGATCTTAGATCTCCACATGGCAGAGAGTAGCTAAAGGGTTGTTCTCTCTCTCCTAATCCCTTTTATTTTCTATGGAAAACCACATTTAAAACATCCATCCCTCTGCTGGTAAAATGCCCTTCTATTTTTCCCAAAAAGTCAGATAGTTTTGAAGGTACCCTCCTTCAGAGAAATTGAAAGCATGAAGTGTTTTCTTCGGTTCTCCAGTTCTTTTAAAGGGTGGGGTGTTTTGATCCCTTTAATTGTTTCTTTATGAACAATAGGCAACTATAAATAACAATCACTACTGTTACTTCATCTGAAGAGGTTTGTCTAAACATACGCATCTTTCCTTATTAATAACTCTGAACAACACATCAGAATGCGTCTGGAGATTTCCTGCAGGAATTTGTAAATTACAAATGTATTTGCATCATATGCAGGATCTATTACTCTGGGGAAGGTGTTCACAGACCTTCATGTGACTCAGGGGAAGAAAAGACCACTTGTCCTATAATACCAGTCCCACGTGTAGTCCTCAATAGAGTATAAATAATTAATTGCCCAATTAATTTGAAGATTTGACAAAGGGTCTCTCAAGGCCATCCATCATTCAACTTTCCTAGAGAAATTCTTGTTTTGCTTTGTTTTGTTTTTTGTAAAGCTGGCCAAATTCTTCAATGCAGAGAGATGTTCTTGACCCTGTTTTATTACCTACCTCACTTGATTGGGCTTCATTGAGCTTCCTCTCTGAAATAATAGAAACAACTGTTAATCCCAAGGATTTCTGACAAGAAGGGAAAAACCATTAAGTGCTGAGCATTGGCTCAGGTTTACAAGGAAGTTTTGGCCCAGGGTCTTCTCAAGCAGCTGCCTTTAGGACAGGTGTGCTTTGATGACTTACAACATTGCACACCGCTGCCGCTCCAACCTTTCTCTGCTGTTCTGTCTTCCATTTCCTTCCCCCGCTCCTCCTACCTCCCCATAAATGTAGATATTCTCCAAGATCTCCTATAATTTCTTCCTGTATAATTTCCTCCAGGGTTACATTTTTTCCTGTGTTTCCGTTTGCTGGGTGCCAGTAGCACGTTCTTCTCCATACATAGCGCTTTTCAGATCCCAGGCCGGCAACGCCATCTGTACATCGGAGGCGTTCACTTAATATCATGAAACTCAATAGGATCAAAATAAAACCCTTGTCCCCAGATAAACTCAACCCAGCTCTTCAGCCTGCCTGAGCATTCTCTTCTTACTAGTGGCACTGTCAGCAAACACGTGACAACCTTTGAATACAGCCCAAACCTCCCTCCATCGACTCCACCTCTTTGGCGTCACTGAAGCCCCTGCGCCCAGATCTTCATTACGTCTCATCCAGATACAAAAGGGACCTCCTCCCCAGAGTCTCTTCTCATCTAATCCATCCCATAGCCTGCTAATCAAATGATCTTCCTGGGGCACAGCACCTCCAAAACAGAACACTCAGTGATCTCCCAGCCTACAGATATGCCCTGCACCCTAACTCATATTCCAAACTGCTATCAGAGTGACTAAGCTAAAATGCAAATTAGACTCTTTTTCACACATTTTAGTGTCTAACTTTTTCCCTAGGGATACACCTAAATTGCTTAACCTGATGACTCTGCCCTTTCTATAGCATTTGCTCAAACCATTCTCAAATTATAATGATGAAGTCATCTAAAGAAACTACTGTACCTAACAAACATTTACCTATCTTTGGTATATAGATAATAATAAGAGGTTATTACCTTACTTTTTGAAAAAAGGATACCTGGCTTATCTCTTCATACCTGGCCATCTAGCAAAAATATTCCTCAAATGAGGACCCAATCAAAAAGATCTGTCATCTTTCTTTAGAATGCAGGTGAAGTTCAGCTTCAAGAACTGTTATGGTGTAGTCACCAACTACCTTTCAAGTCTTCTCGTGCATTGTTTCCTCTCTTAAAATTGAGCTCCAACCAAGGAGCTACTTGAGGACTGAACACAGGCTGCATTTCTCTGAATACACGAGTCTTTGGAAGCCCCCCAGCTGAGGTTCTGCTATCCCAGTTCTCGATCAGACAAAACACTGATTCTTCAAAGTCTCCAGAAATCAGACTCTGATTCTCAGAGCTTAATTAAATCTATCTTGTGAATGAATAAAGTGTCTTCTATCTCTTCATCCTCCTGACACACTATTTCATTATGCTATTACCTCCCCAATTCACTCTAAGTTAATTTAGACAAGACACATATAGGCATATAGCCTATGTTTGAATCCCAATTCACAGCCTGCTGAGCAACCATAAGCAAGTCTTTCAACCTCTTAAGCCTTCTGATCTGCCAGAGATCTTTATGAGAGTTTATAAAATACTAGCCACATTAAACAAAGTTACCAGCAAACTATAACAACTTATAAATAAAACTTTGTGTTTTATTTAAGGTGCAGCAGATTACCTCACTTCATAAATGTCTGGTGAATTAAGCAAGAAAGGAATAAAAATAACCCTATGGGTTTTGTCTAGTCTTGGACAAAACATAAAGATCCAAATTATTATATAGACTCTTAGTATTACCATAGATAAGTTCATTTTTGAGTAACCTTTTAAGCTTTATAAATTGCATTTAATTTAAATTGTTAGTTACAATGTCCTTGAAGAATCAATAAAGAAAAATTTCCCCTTTGAGTATCACTATTCAGTTTCTTGGCCCCATTTCAGACTCATTATTACACATCTCCTTTAGAAGGGGTCTTCAAAATAGTACCATCAGGTCAAGGCCTTTTTTGGTGGTGGTGGCAGTTCTGTTTTAGTTGTTTAAAACTTCTCAGGTTAGCAGCTTAAATTTTAGGGTCCTGTGATATATTTTTATGTTGCTTGTCATTGATGTAGTTTTGCTAATTGGATTTAGTTCCTTACCTAATTTCAATGTTTAAGGAGACCTCTTGTTTCCAAACATCTAAGATATTTTTTAAAACTTGTGTTTTTATTTAAATAATTTTGGACATACTTTTGTATGTTTGCTTCCAGTAGTGGTTCTAGTTTGTTGCATGCCCAGAAGTTAGTAACCTTTATAAATATTTGAAAAAATGACACTGGAATAAACAATATTTGCTGTAATTTTGTTCCTATTAATGCACAGAATTACCTAAGTGCAATGCTCGGTTTAGCTTTTTTCCTGATTCTCCTCCCAAAGTTTTGTCTGATCCATTGTTGAATACACTATGTAGTTGGAATATAAAAGGAACTAGGTGGGGGTAGTGTTTTTTTGTCTCTTCTTGTGAAAATTCTGTTCAATAAATCGCACAATAGCACAAAATGACTCAGAACAAATAGCAAGGATATTATTTCATTCCTATCTTGTGAAAGCCAATGTTGTCCATATGCAAGGTTATGAAAAGTCATAGTTCTAATGTTGTTGTGGGTGGCCTACCAAAAGAAAACTTAGAACTTCTTACCAATTCCAAGAGCCATTGAAGAGAAGACAAAGTTTATAAAAGAAGCCAATAAGTGCATACATTAGGATAGTTATAAATAAAATTACAGTACCAGAATTCTGGCCAACCTGCAAACTCGACAGTGACATTCCCATAAAATAGTGTAATCAGAAGCACTCTGAGGAATTGTCTTCTTATTTTTTTTTACAGCAGCAAAATCTTCCATTAAAAATAACTGTCTATTCCCTTGCATCAAACCTATCAAACAAATGACATTTGAGCAAATTCATATATTTTCAGAAAAGCTTTTGTACAGGTACACCAAAGTATCGTTTCAGTTTCTGCAAGTCTTTTCAGGAATGACCCCAGAGACCACATCAATACCATCCATCTCTGGGTTTCTGTGTTGGCCAACATGGTGGTAACAACAAGATGGCATGAAGAAGCTTATGTGGGGGAGCATTACCACTAATTGATTTATTATGTACTCTAGAATTTGAGACTGTGTTCCAGTGTGACATACTTTGTGCTGTTTCATTCTTTTTTTCTCCTCATGATAGGCAATTGGCATCCGTTTGAATGAGCTGTGTCATGGGGAGAGTGAGAGCCCAGCCAATCTACTGGGTCTCATTTATGATGAGGAGACCAAGAGAAGACTGAGAAAGGAGGATGAGGAGGAAGACTTTTTAGATGACAGTAAGGAGACTCCCTTTACTACAAGAACCCCTGCTTGTAAGAACCTCTGCTTTAGGAGCACTTAATATTTCTCCTTTCTTTTTCATATTCTTACCACCTTCCCATGTCTCCCCACTGCATCTTTTCCCTTTTTCCCTGTGCATGTAAAACATGTGCATAACGCCATACAAAGAGAAGACAAGAGCAAGTACTTTAATTATTCTGTGCCAGAGTTTTTCCTTTTTATAAGAATAATACAACCTCTTAGGAGTGTTCAATGATATATAGAAGCCCAACATTGTATGAAACGTAGTAAATGTTATTTGTATTGATTACTCTGGTAATTCTGTTTTTTATATACTCCTGTAGATCCTACTTCACTCATTTATAAACTCAATTGATAGTTTAATGAGAGAGAGGAAGAGAGAGTGAGAAAGAGAGAGAGAGAGAGAAAGCGCAAAAGCCAGAAAGAGAAGAAAATAAAATATTCAAGGGCAAAAACCTGCAGGCAATTGTGGAAAACTACTACTTTTTAGCCTCTGGTTCTTGCTATTATACAAAATTAGTAATAGACATCTCTGCGAGAATCTAAGAGAATATAGATGTGGAAAATCACTATCCCAGAAGTTTATCATGTGTTTTGTTATTCTTCTTGGAAATGCAAAGTCAGACTAATTGAACATAAACTGCTATCCAAATCATTAAAATGTTGAAAACAGAGTATATTACAGAACTGAGTCTCATCATAGAAAAGTAGAGACAAATTCCTGTTACATCCACCAACATCATTTTGTGTATATGTGTGGTCTGTATCATACAAGTTTGTGTATATGTATATTATGGCTTTTTATACACTATAAAATTCCAGTTACGGTTATGAAATTCTTTATATAATGATGATAGTGAGGTCTCTTCCTCTTGACTTTCCCTGGTGATTTGAAATTCAATCTCCATGCTTATATTTTAATTTTATATTTTTAATCAGTTGATGCCAAACCTCCTGCAACCTTACAGTCACAAAATGTAAAAGAATGACTAGTGTAACATTGGATAGGACTAAATACATAAATGAGAACCCCCTGATATTCCTTTCTGCTTTCATGTCATAATATTTTTTGTCTTTTTTCATCATTAGCCCTTTTTAAGACTTTATCAGGTCAAAGCAAATCTTCTTGACTTAACTGTTGACAAAACACTCAATTCTCACATCTGCCTTTCAGTCTAATGGTGAAGGTTGACCCCAAACACAGTTCACACTGTCTTGGAACAACCCATGGGATTGGGTCCACTCCATAAGAAGCCTGGAGGATTATTCAGCAATCACAGAACCTAGTGAAGTCCTAACATAAGACCCATTGCCAAGAGTAACTACCCTACCTCTCAAAGGGGACCCTTCAGAACAGAGAGAAATAGAAACAATACTAAATGGCTGTATTCTCAGAGGCCAAAACAAGCTTGAATCTCCATATAATCACATAAGTATCATTTACCAATATGTTATGGATGACATGTTCTTTTTTGTTAAGACCACAAAGAACTCAATTTTTGTTCAGTGTAATATTTCATATTATAGGGCCTGGACTAAGACCAAGTTAATTGTTTGCAGGACTGATATGAATTCTATATGATAGCCTCAGGAGTAAAAGGACAAATCCAGACATTTATACTGAATATCTTACTTTTAATTACTATTTAAAAAAATTGTTGCCTATCAAAGAAATTTTTAGTCAGATAGCCACTACTGAATATAAAACTGATATGTCTGATTTAATTCCCACATCCTAGTCAATATAAAGCTCATCTTGCACTTAAAAGCTAATTGTTACTTGAATAGATTTCCATCTACAGGAACTTGTCTCTTTCATTCTTAATGAGTCAAAGTCTCCTGATATCTGTTAACTCTGGAGAGAAAATAATGGTTTTCATGAGGAAGTGATAGCCTGATAACTTCAGGAAACCATCATTACCACCTATTATCAACAGAAATTGTGACATGTGTGTTCTATTCAATTCAGAAAGCCTAACATCTAGCAAACATTTTAAGGAAAGTTTTAGAAAGTTGATATGTAATGATATCAAGATTGCTTAATGACTTGATTCATTCAAAATAGATAGCTTTTCTTTCTTTTATGAGAGGCAGAAATCTACATAACTTTGGTCTTCTTTCTGGGCACTGTTGAGTAATCAGTACATTTCTGCATGGTAAGGACTAATCCTGAGAATTTGGTGTTATCTTGGGCATTGTGTGTCTTTTAAGCCAAATCTATAAGTTGGCTTATGATGGATACAAAGTTTTACTAAACCAAAGACCAATATTCTCCATAGCAAATATTTTCATACTTTTATCATAGTCATGCCTTATTCTGATGGGTCAGTTCATATAAAACATGCGATTCAGGCAATTGTGTGTGTCTTGTCTGTGCTGCAGAAACACATCTGGACTAGAGCAGTAGCAACAACACTGCCCTCGGAGTATCAAGACCAACATCCTCTCAGAAAATGAGCTGACAGGAGATGTGTAGTTCCAAATCTAGCTCACTGCCATATACATAGACTAACTCTAATTAATAGCAGTGTAGAAACCTTGTGAAACTACTTCCCTTTTTTGTCTCCTTTAAAGGGCTTTCCAGTCTACTTGGAGCCCTATTTCATTGCTCAGAGTAACTTAGTTTTGCTCATCTGATGTTTTAATACTGAAACACTTGTTCTAGAATTGCAAAATGAAGGAAGAGAGATATGTAAGATTAAGTTTATGGGAGTAGGTAAATGAAACTTGCATATGTGATGTTCTCATATGCAATTTGATTTTACATATGTGTAGCTATGTCCATCACACCGTACCTCTTTGTATTTTTTATTGATTTTCTGCTTATGAAAGAACATTTTTATTCCCTAGGTACTGTGAATCCCTCTAAATGCGGTTGTCCCTTTGCCTTGAAGATGGCAGCATGCCAGCTTCTCCTGGAGATCACCACCTTCCTGAGAGAGACCTTTTCATGCCTACCGAGACCTCGCACTGAGCCTTTAGTGGTGAGTGAAAGTGTGAGTGATCATAATCAGACTACTTGCAGAGGTCAAACATGTGACTTAACTTCCAGTACCCACAGTTTCCTCAAATGCTCACATAATTCAAATGTGCAACAATTTAAAACTCAATCGAGGGACCTTCATACATAAAAAAATGCTCATTTCATCATTAAAAATAACCTCAACATTGGCCTAGAAATCACTAACCATAATTTCCAAGTACAATAATTGAATAGTCACTGTCGGCTGCGCTGGAAACCAATAAAGAGCCTTTAGTTTCTTTTACTCTGAAAACTATGAGAATTTTTATGTTCAATATTTTGGAAATCACTGGCAGATTTTTTTTTTGCACTAATTGCTTATCAATCTATATAGAAATTATTTCCAATGAATTTTTTCATTTAAATTCTGAGTGAAAATAATTCAATGTTTAGTGTTCAAATACCCTCAAACATCTATTATTTATTTATTTTTTTATTTTTATTTTTATTTATTTATTTATTTATTTAACAGGTAGAGTTAAAGACAGTGAGAGAGAGAGACAGAGAGAAAGGTCTTCCTTCCGTTGGTTCACCCCCCAAATGGCCGCTACGGCTGGCATTGCGCTGATCCGAAGCCAGGAGCCAGGTGCTTCTTCCTGGTCTCCCATGTGGGTGCAGGGGCCCAAGGACTTGGGCCATCCTCTACTGCCCTTCCAGGCCACAGCAGAGAGCTGGACTGGAAGAGGAGCAGCCAGGACTAGAACCTGGCGCCCATATGGGATGCTGGTGCCGCAGGCAGAGGATTAACTAAGTGAGCCACGGCGTGGGCCCTCAAACATCTATTATTACTTCTGTAGCATTTCCTTTGGATATGGATAGGCACAACAAATGATCATGTACACACAAATACATACATTCATATATATATATACATATGCAAACACATACGTGTACCTATACTCATGTACACACGCAGTCATGCACCAACCACCATTGGAGCCTGATTTATTTAACTGAGAATACAATACTGTGCCAGAGCTGGGAATCTGTTCCTGGTGATGTTAGGTACACATTGGATGTTCCTGTACTTTTAATTCCCTAATGGGTACCAAGTTTCCAATGGTTCTTTTACCACAAGGGTGAGGCAGTCAGAGTTGTGGAATAAGACAAATCCTTTTTCCCTCTTACACAAAGCTTATATACTCTCCCAGAAAAAAATGTTACACTAACAATTTATGTGTTTCCATTGAAGTGAATTTTTCTTTTGCCACTTCTCTTGCTTTTTAAATCAAACTTGGCATGAGCAAGGCCATGTCCCAATCCTGGGAATGGAGGCAAGAGGGACAGAAATTAAAACAGTCAGTGTCTGGGATCCCTGAGCAGTGCCTCTGCCTTCAGTTTCCCAGTGTTCTAGAAAGACCCTCCCCTCACTCTAAAACATAAAATGGAGACTTTTAAGGTAGAAATACTTATGACTAAAACATATGTCTTCAAGAGGAACATACCCCATTAGAACAGTGAAGCCATTTGAATACCAAAAAGGGAAGTTCCTTCTATCTCCTGTATGTCATTTCATATTAACCTGAGCCCTTAATTTTCTGAATTATCATTTTTACTGTTCCATTGAGCCCATTCTGTGAAATCAAATCAAGTTCACCAATCAACACAAATGTTTAAAGTCAAATATAATACAACTTCTGATCCATAGGCCTAAGGATCCATGGATATAGTGTTATCCCTCTCAATATTCTAAATTATACTGAAGTTTTCTTAAAGCACTGAGTACTTCTAAGTTTTTAGGTTTTTATTTGTTTTTATTTGTAAAATCCTTAAGATTTTACCTAGTTGTTTTTTTCTCTTTTCAACATTTTTTTTAAAAGTTTCATTTATTTATTTTGAAACTCAGAGTTACAGAAAGAAGGGGAGAGAGAGAGAGAGAGATCTTCCACCCTCTGGTTCACTCCCCTGATGCCCACCACAGCCAGCACTGGAACAGGCCAGACCCTGGAACCGGTAGCTTCATCCAGGTCTCCCAAGTGGGTGGCAAGGTTCATCTTCTGCTGCTTTTCTCAGGAGACTGGCAGGAGCTAGATTGGAAGTGGAGCAGCCGGGAATGATGCCTATATAGAATACTGTAATGTCCCTCATTATTATGACAAATTTAATTTAAAATCTATCAAATATTGGGGCCGGCACCTTGGTGCAGCAGGTTAATACCCCAACCTGAAGCACCAGCATCCCATATGGACGCTACTTCTAGTCCCAGCTGCTCCTCTTCTAATCCAGATCTCTGCTATGGCTTGGGAAAGCAGTAGAAGATGGCCAAGTCCTTGGGCCCCTACACCCATGTGGGAGTCCTGGAAGAAGCTCCTGGCTCCTGGCTCCGGATCAACACAGCTCTGACTGTTGCAACCATCTGGGGAGTGAACCAGCGGATGGAAGAACTCTCTCTCTCTGTCTCAACCTCTCTCTGTAACTCTGTCTTTCAAATAAATAAAATAAATCTTTTTAAAAAATCTATCAAGTATTTTAACTGGCAGACTTGTAGGAAATGCCAAGAATGAAGCTAAAACAGAATCTGTAGGGATTCAGTCAATAAGAGGAAAATTTTAGTTTCTACATTGCCTTTAACTGGGTCTCAGAAATCTTTTATCCATTAAACTAGGATTTTTCTTATTAAGTGTAGGTTTATCTATTGTATTGGAATGTGACTTTTCTAAAATAAAGGGAGAAAGATTTTTTTCTCATGTTTAGACTATCTAGCTCTACTGAATAGTAAAGAAAACTCAAGCCGTATTCTAACTCACTGTAGATAAAACAATGGATATCATAAAATTGCTTTAATAACAGAAAAACACTTAAATATAACAAGATAACTGACATAAAAAATCTTCTTAAAACAAATTGTGCCAGTGGCCTTGAGAAAGGGGAGAATCATGGCTGCTAAAAAATAAACTGCTGGGAAAATCCGGAGCTTTCTTAGAAGAGGTCATATTTGAACATAACTTTGAAAAATTAGGTGTGATTTTGAAAAGCAAATAAGAAGAAATTGGATAGAATAACTACCTTTGAGAATTAAAATTATTATGTTATTACTGTTTTCCCAACTTAGAAATTTCTCCAATTAAAATTTTCTCCCAAAATGGAAAAGAAAGTAGGTTATATTTTTCCTAAAAGGATTAATTTCAGAGAAACAATTATAATCTTACAATATTTTCACAATATTAAGATAAATTCCATATCATTTCTGTATTTTTCTACATGTGATAAAATTTTCTGAGTGCCAAACTATAACTTCTGTTTTTAATACAAAGAGAAAAAAAAGAGACAGCATATAGAGCCTAAAATTTAATTGTGTTGATGACAATCATAAGATTTTAGTCTTGGTGAAAATTGGATTATTAAAAATATTTTTATTTTCCACTTATTTGAATCTGAGGGTTTATTATGTCATAACTGTAAAAATAGTGTGTAGGATTGAAATCAGCATTTTACACATTTCTTATTTTTCTGGCCCTCTGAAAGAGATTTGTAGATCAATAATTGACTATGGTTCAGGATGGCATGTTGAATTTTAAATATGGAGCCCCAAAGACCAAACTCTTAACAAAGAATTATGCTCTGCAAGGCTTGCTTAGGCAATAGGAACGTTGTGTTTGTCAACAGAAGTGATGGAACACTGGTTTGCTCAAGTCCTCCTCAAGGGGAGTATGAAATCTCCCAACACATGATTGGTCTTGAGCTTCTGCCCCTCATACATGAGGTTTGTTAAACCTGAACCACCTCTCCACACTTACTTGCCAATATAACTCTACTTGATCCTGAAAACTTGCCTAGAGTGCCATCTCTATATTTATTTTCTATTTTGGCTGTAATAAACTGCCACAAATTGAGTTGTTTCCAACAATATAAACATATCTCCTGTAATTCCAGGAGTAGAAGTCTGAGATAGGTTTTACCAGGCCAAAATCAAGGTGCTGACAAGGCTGCCTTCCTTTCTGGAGTTCTAAGGAAGAATTTTTTCCCTGTTCTTTTTCCATCTTCTAGAATTCACTCATGTTCTTTGGCTCAAAACCTCTCTCTGCATCTTCAAGAGCAGTAATACAGCATCTCACAGATATCTCTGAGCATGGCATGGGAAGTTTCTCAGTTTCAGGATTGGTGTGATTTGATTGGGCCCATTTCACTGATAGGAGATAATCTTCTCATTTTAAGGAGATAATCTTCTCATCTTTACGCTTAATAACATCCACAGAATCATTTAAGACAACATATTCACAGTTCCCTGGGATTAGGGCATGGACATCTTTAGGAGGCCATTGTTCACTGGCCACAGTCTCCAAGTTTGATTTTGAAGCTCCTATTCTGTCTTTCAGCCTTAGAACTTATCATTAATTTGCCTTCTCAGTTTCTTTGTTGGGATCCTGAGTTCTTTAAAAGAAAAACACATTTCTTATTTACTCTGCAGTGCATGATTTTTAACAAACAGATATGTACCAAAGATGCAACAAAAATGGTGGACAAGTAGTTGGAAGGTGAGGAAGCTAGTTCTGGATTTGAAACAAAGACCATAAAAACCACGTTGGGAAAAATTTCACTTAGTTTTTAATCCAAGAATAGATTTTCATGGTCACAGTCTAAAAGTGGTGTTAGGTAAAGAAATTTGGCTATTTGGATGCAGTTGCATGTTATTCGAATAGTAGTGAGTTTCTACAAGACCACAACTGTGCTAGGGTGTTGCCAGCACTTACGCGCTCCTCATTGGCATTGCAGGACTTGGAGAGCTGCCGACTCCGTTTGGATCCTGAGTTGGACAGGCACAGATATGAGAGGAAGATAAGCTTTGCTGGGGTGCTGGATGAAAATGAAGACTCAAAAGATTCTCTCCATAGCAGCAGCCACACTCTCAAATCAGATGCAGGTGTTGAGGAGAAGAAAGGTATGAAAAAGTAAAGAAATATTTAACATTTCAGGATTACTCATAGGATATTTGGTCTGGGGTCTAAACTACAAATTGAGTGTCCTGTGTGTTGTTTCTTTTTGTACTGACAGTATAGGCTCAATGAGGTAGGAAACCATATTCTTTGGAGGTGGACTCTGCAGTGAGGCCTGGGTTCTAATTCCAGCTCAGTGACTCTCCAAATTCACTGAATCTAAGACACTGTCAGCTTTATACAATTATTTTGTTTACCAATGGAAAAGAAAAACACTTCCAATTTAATTCTTATATAATGCTTTCTTGTCACTTAGCTTGTGTTTTATTCTAACTGGAAGAAAACCTTCATACTAAATTAGATATAGATGATGATGATGATGATGATGATTACTAGGGGACTTCAAAATGTTCATGGAAAATGGAATTAAAAGATAGGTTTATTGTGGTATAAAAGAATTTTCAAATCCATGCAGTTTTGTCATAATACACATTCCCATGAACTTTTTGAAGACCTCTTGTTTTTATCATTATGTGCAACCAAAAAAAAAAGTGAAAGCATAAATAAAATAACTGGCTAAAATTTTTCTAAATCATCTTCAATTCATAGTTCAAATTTCTTAATTACTGTTATACTCAGTTGTCAGTATTCACGTCATCAGAGTATCAGTGATGCATCATCGCTTAAATGGACCCACATATAAAGTAGAGCTACTTGTACTGGTTATGTAAGCCAACGTGCAAATGTATGAGGCTAACTTATCTTCAATTCCCTTTCAAGAATGTGGTTAGTACATCAATTTACCACCTCACCCACTCTTTCTCCCCTCACTATCACTGGGCTCCTTGGGTTTAAAAGACATTGGCGTCCATGCTGTACATTTTGTGACTGGTGTTTTACATAGTGATGTGGACACAAACAATAAATAATGTATTGCAATTCCTATCTGGCCTAAGTGATAATAAAATACCACTAATTGTATAACAAATCCCAATTTTAGATGTTAAAATGTAAAAATGTGCATCTTTTAATGGGTGAAATATAGTAACTTGCTATATGATCTTGTCTAAGTTACTTAACTTTTCAAGCTGAAGTTTTCTTTTATCTAAAATTGGCTTAATACCAGTTACTGCATTATGGTGCTAAAACTCTAAATAAGATGTTGCAAGTAGAGCTTAAACTTAGTACTTAGCTAATAGTAGGTACATAATAAATAATTATTATCATTTTAATATCATGAGCATACACATTAGAACCAACATAGAAAAATCCCATGAACTAAAGACTGCAAAATTATAAGTTGCTCTCTAGTGAATTATTTTAACTATTGACTTCACTATCTGATTTTGATACTTCTTAACTTCTGTTGTCCTTCAATGCTTTTCTAATAAATCTCCATGAAAAGAACATCAGCACATTCATTAAAATTCAAAGATGATTTTATGCACTTAGTATTTTCTAATGTCCTACAGAACAACAAGTGATTCAAGAAATGTTGGATTACTTAATGAATGAATGATTCTCAAAAGGAATAGCCCTACAGAAAAAAATTACAAATTATTTAAAATTTTGTAATAAATGAGCATATGCTGGGAAAGTGAATATGTCAAGGTCAGAATGTTGTCAGAATTTAAATAATCAAACATTATATCATATTCTATTGATTTATGGAAACAGAGTCCATGTTGCAGGAAGAACAAGCCAAGTTTTAAACAAGTTCTGAGTTTGAAGAAGTATGAAGTCAATGTATTTTCAAATATTGCAACTTCAGGCTAGACTACTTGCATATGAAGAGAGACTTTCATCTTTTAAACATATTTCAAAGATATTTTAATTTAAAATACAGTCTTGTTTTCCTATTCATAGTTATTATGCTGATTACTATTTTTTAAGTAGTTGAATAAACATTCATAATACTGACGTGGTTAAACATGAACAGAATAAATTCTATACCATTTGAAAAATAAAACATCTGATTAAATCTTAAGAACACTAATTGCTTGATTATTATTATGTAAAATTTCTTTATTTTCAAAAACTGAAACACTTAGTATCTTCTTCCTTACAGAATGGCTATATTAATATATGAAGCTCATTTTTAAAAATTAAGAATGGAGGGGCTGGCACTATGGAGCAGCAGGTTATAGCCCTGGCCTGAAGCGCCGACATCCCATATGGGCAGCTCCTCTTCCAATCCAGCTCTCTGCTGTGGCCTGGGAAAGCGGTGGAGGATGGCCTGAGTTCTTGGGCCCCTGCACCAGTGTGGGAGACCTGGAGGAAGTTCCTGGCTCCTGGCTTCGGATCGGCATGGCTCCGGCCGTAGTGGCCATCTGGGGAGTGAACCAGCAGATGGAATACCTCTCTCTGTCTCTACCTCTCTGTGACTCTGTCCTTCAAATAAATAAAATAAATCTTTTAAAAAAATTAAGACTGGAAAACTGGAACTATAAGTAAAATTAGAATATATCCATAAAATGTCTTTAATCAGTTGGCAAAAATCTTCTCAAATATTCCTAAATTTTCCTTAATCCATATGACAAGCTAATGTATACTACTTAAGCCAATATGGAAATTGGAATGCTATAAATCCTGTTAATTAAGATAATTAAAATTTTACTTGAGGTTTTATACAATCTATTTTTTAAAAAGTGAAAGATGTGAGTTCCTGAAATAAACAACCTGAGGACAATTCCAGTTCTACCAAGGAAGATTAATATGAAATGATCCTTAGAACTAAAACTGTCCATCTAAAATTTCCAAGCAGAGTCTGTCAAATCATTTCACTCATATTTCAAATATAAACTGAGTTGTACTGAATTGATCATTCAGCATCAGCTATTGAGTATCTCTTATATGCCAGGAACTACTATAGCAATAGATTGAAATATTTCCCCACATATATTTTAATTTGTATTCTTAAATGGCTAATAATTAATAGTTTTCACATAGTGATAAATAGTATGAAGTAAAACAAATCAGGATCAGGGATGTAACCTAGAGTGGGTAGGGTTGTAGTCAGCAAAGGCCTTCATAACTGATACTGACCAGAAACCTGTGTGATGTGAAGCAAAGTCAGGCAGAAGGCAGAGAGAGGTTTCCAACCTGAGCAACAGTGAGAACAGGCTCTGATGTAGGAGTGAACTTGCAGTATTTGAAGGAAGACAAGAAGGCCAATGCGGATGCAGTACAATGAGTTGGAGAAAGAGTGGTAGGGGATAGGTCAGATTAGTAGGCCAAATACAAATTGTCTGGTAGATATGGTTAGAAAATTAATTCTATATAAGCCCATCAGAGAGTTATTAGTAGGTTTGGCCAGAAAATTGATATGAGTATTTCTGAATTGTGCCTTTAAAAGATTACTCAAACTATCAGAGTGGCGATATGGCAGAGCAATTAGGTAATTACATTAATTCAGGGAGGTAGTAAGAGGGCTTTCAAAATTCCATGATGTTTTGAAGTACAGAGCCAACAGGGCCTGCTAATGGATGTAATGTGTGATGAGAGAAAGAGAAAGAAAGATGTTTTATCCAATTTAGGTGAATTGTTTCATTTTCATACTAGGTCTCATTGTCATGGAAATGAAAGCTAAAATGCAATGCTGCACAAGTTTAGTTGATGCTTTGCTTGCACAATCCAAATCAAATTGCAACTGCCTTGTCTTATAAATAACCAATGCCATAATTCTTAGCTCTAATTTTTCACTGCTACAGAATGTCTCCATTTATCTTCATGATAGAACAAGTTCTCAGAATTTAAATTTCTTTCAGATCACATTGATTTCCATTTGTGGGCTGAGAAGTGTCATAGAATCAGGCGAAGAATGTTAGCACACCCCTTTATAAAAAATGAAGAATTATCTCTCCAATATTTTTTCTCTACTTCCAAAAGCTATCCTGGTTGTCATTAAAAATAATAACTCTATTCTGTTTCAAGCTATTTAGGATTGATCATAAGGTCTCAATAAAGTGTACAAATAATATTGAAAAATAGAGTCCAGTGAATTTTGTGTTATTAAAATAGAGCATTGTGGTTTGTAGTCTTTGTGGGATTTATCCAGCTGCGTTGTAAAAAATTCCATCCAGATGTGGAAATCTATCTAAATATTTTCATGAAGCTCCATGAGACATTTGCTGAGTGCTGATAATTTTAGTCTTTCTCAAATCCAAGAGTAAATTAAAGATTAAATATTCACATTGTTCAAGAAGAATTCTTCTGAGCCCCTTTACAATGCATTGATCTCACATTCTAAAGAGTTATACATGTTCTATTATAATCACGTATTAAAACTGAAACTAAAATGTGAAATTTTGATTGGGATTTTTAAAATATTAATGGCTGTGCCTTAAATAGTAAGAAATCTTGTTCATATCTTAAGAAGGTAATTGCTAACCCTTTCTGATAATGGAATGCCTTTATCTCCTCCTTATAAAATCAATGTGTGACAACACTAAATCTTCCAAAGAAAACAAAGAAGGTGTGTATATGACTATGGAAAACAAGAATGCTTTTGATTTTAAAAGTAGGTTTCAAGATTAAACATGTTTCTTTTTCCCCATCTTATTTTCCTCACTGATGACTGTTTCTTCCAGAACACTAAAGAGGACTAATGCATGTTCTTCTTGGTAACTGTAGACTGTAAGGTTGGCTCAGGGTGTTGCAACATTTGGACTCACATCTCACGCAGCCTTTTGACTGAGAGGAGGATGCTATGAAATCACTAGGTGCCTTGAAACTGGAACCATCCCACACTCAGGCTCACCCAAAGCACCCCAATGAAAACAGATCTTTTAGTGCCTTTGCTGAGGAGCAGAGTGGAACCCAGTGCTGACTGTTGGAGAGAGAAGCACCTCTTGTTTTATTTCTTAATGAGGTATTCCAAAAGGAAGGGGTTTATATAGCACTCACAGAATTCTGTAAGTCCCATTTCAAAAGAAAAGCAAAAGCAAATGGTTTGTGTTTCTATTGCGTCAAACAGTCATGTGATGTAACCATATTAACAGTCCTAGATGATGGCACACTCATGCTTGTGAACCCTAGGCCAGCAAGAGAACAGATGGTTCCCAGCCCCAGTGAGCTTTGTGTCCAAGAGAGAAGCTGCACCAGCCCTTCCTGGGTGTCCTAGCTTCCTGCCTGCCTAGTAATGCCTGGTGACTGAGGACTCAAGAGAAGCACCTTGTCCAGAAAAGCTGTTCATCCAGCCTGACAGAAAGAAAGGAGGCTGATCAAAGACGAGTCGGGGAGAACTTGGATATAACACTGACTGGGGGAAACTAAAAGGGAAAAAGCCCTATTTTATTCTTTTAATACAGTTCTCAGCAGGAAGATCAGGATAGGAGGTTCTCGCCTGCTCCAGATTAAAGGAACCCGCAGTTTCCAGGTGAAGAAGGGGGGTTCCTTGTCCAGCATTCGCCGAGTCGGCAGCTTAAAGAGCAGCAAGTTATCACGGCAGGACTCAGAGTCTGAGGCTGAGGAGCTGCAGCTGTCCCAGAGCAGGGACACTGTCACTGACCTAGGTAACATAGAGGAGTGGGGTGTGCAGGGACGTGGGGGGTAGGAAGACAAGCTTCAAGTCCTGAAAGGGCTGAAGTCCATTTTCTTACAAATAACTAGGGCAGAGCCACAGATTAGACAACTCTTTGAGTCTGAAAGCCATACTCCCCTCTACAGCAGAACTGCTCAAACCTTAATGTGCAAACAGGTCACTGGGGAGTCTTGTTAAAAATGCAGATTCTAATTCAGCAGATCTGGGGTGGGGGTCTGGGAGTCTATATTTTTAACAAGCTTCCCAGTGAAGCCAATGCTGCTGACTCCAGGACAGCACTTCGAGCAGTGAGGATATCGAAGCATTCTTAGGAGAAGAAAACACTGTAATGACAAGGGCAGTTGTTTTAAATCCAGATGTTTGTGTGTTGATTCTTCTGATGAGGATCTTTTAAAAGTCAAATGTAGAAATCTCTTCGGGCACAGCAACCTAAAGGTCCTAGACACTTTAATGTCTCTGTTTAATAGTAAAAGCAACCTAGATATCAGAGAGGAAAGATTGTCCAGATCTGACAGTTAATGATCTCCAGCAAGACATTTTACTTCTCCAGGATCTGTTTTCTCCAAATTTCCAGTGGAAGCACAGTTGTCCCTCTATATCCATGGAGAATTGGTTCTGAGACACCCCTTGCCCCCTTCAAACACACAAATTTTAAAATGTGATAATGCTCAACTGTCTTACATAAAATGCCATAGTATTTGCATAAGACCTATGGACATCCTCTCATATAGTTTAAATTATTCCAGACTACTTATAATACCTAATACAATGTAAATGCTATCTAAAGAGTTCTTGTATTGTTTAGGTAAAAAAAGACAAAAGGAAAAAAGTCAGTACATGTCTAGCACAAATGTAATTTTTCCCTGAATTTTTGAACCACAGTTGGTTGAATGCAAGAATGCAGAACCCACAGATACAGAGCCAACTGTAATTGTGTTTCCTCCTTTTCTACTCTGTAAAGGGATGCTTTAAAGATAAAGTAAGAGATGATTGTAACATATCTAAAACAACCAAGAAGGAGCTCTGTATACAAAGCATTAGAATTATAGGTTGTCATTATAGGATCTAAAGGGACTCCAAATCCCAAAATGTGATAGTCCGAAATGTGGGCCTTGATTAGCAACTTAATTGACAAGAAAAAGATTTGGATAAGGATAAAATTAACCAACTGCATAGCACTAACTACTAGGTAAAAATGGAAGCATATTTTCTTTGCAATTCAGTCTCTGTGTGAGAGGCAAAATAGAAAGTTCTCCCTTCTTAAGTAAGTAGCTTGGGAAGTCAGCAATAAATGTAGATAAATGATTGATTGAGTCTACTAAAAAGAAGCTGGATATAGCCAGTCAAAGAAAGTTTAAAATAGAAAGTGTTTCTATATCCACCCACCTTTGCATTTCAAAATAGCTAATTTATGCATTACTTAAGATTCTGCTAATTTTTAAGGAGACAATAGGGGAAAAAAGTTAGTGCTTTCTTTTAACAAAAGGTCTAAATTTATAACTTTATCATCTTTTAATTTGTGTGGGGAAGATTGATTGATTTATCCTGACCAGTTAAGCTAAAATAGATAGTCTAGAGACACTGTTTTGTCATTAAAAAAAAATCCATTAAAGCTTTTATATTTGAGGACAAAGCTTTGTTGTGCAGTCCACTAAGTAGTGAGTTTCTGAGAGATTCCTCCTTTACTCTTTCTCACAAAGAGCAGTTGAAACACAGGGTTACTCTAAATTAAACTTAATTGCTTCCAAACTCCCTTAGTTTTTTTTTTAAGGTACCTGCCAATCTATGAGAGAGCTCTGATACCAAAGCCTATTGGCTTAGGATAATGACACTCTGCAGTCACAGCAGCAATGGAGGCAGCAGCACATGGTGAGGCCACTGCGGGTTGGTTGTTCTCTACTTAACTGCACCTGCAAGGTCTGATCAATCTTGAATGGATTTGGGCACGTTCAGTCAATAACTGGCTCATCTCAGCAATTCAAGGACTTGACTCTGTTTCTTGTTTTTCTGCTCCCATCTCTCAAAATGGAAGCCACCATAACAGAGATCATAAATGTCTTTGAAATTGCCAGTTCAGCTGGTGATGAAGGAAACAGTTCCTATTAATATTCCTCCAACAAAGTCAGTGCTATGCCCTGTAGTCCACTGGGCCATGGTAGTCTGCCCTAGGATTCAAAAGCATGGACAGCTATACCTTACTAATATGCTCTCCAGGGGGGACCAAACATTGAAGTATTTCTTGATATTTTTCTTTTGAAGAAGGGAGTCCTTGGAGTGCAAGTGAGCCCAGCATTGAGCCAGAGGGAATGAGTAATGCCGGCACAGAGGAAAATTACCACAGGAACATGTCATGGCTTCATGTAAGTAAAAATCGCAGAAAAGAGCCCTGAGACCAATTTCTGCTGGGCCTGGGAAGTTCTATGGATGACAGACCATACTAATACCTTCAGTCCAACTTAGCCTCCAAGACAGCCAAGGCTTAGATTCTAGCTGAATCTCTCAACACTTACTAAGATTGGTATTCTGCTGGATTGCATGCCTTTTAAGTTTAAGTAAAACCAAAGGTCTTTTATGACTGGCTCATGAGTCACCTTAAGTCAATGAAAACCATGTCAGAACAGGCCAAGTTGGCCGTCAAGACAGCCTGAGTGACACAAGTTGGGCATCACAATTAATTTTCTGCTGGTAACCGTGAATAATGGGAGCAGAGTCAAGATGTTGGTCTTGAGTCTCTATTAGGCCAAGCTGTAGATCAGGATAAGAAAATTCTAAGATGGAATAGTCACACCTCAAAGTACTATCTCAAGGTCAGGTTGGAGAGACTCCCAAAGAGATTGTGGGCATAGGTTGGAGTTGAGCTGGCTATGAAGAATGAAGTGATTAATTAAGGTAGCATAACCTCAGATGTTACAATTAGGAGAATACTCCTAGTGTTATTATTGGTTATAGACATGGATGGTCACCATCCACTTTAATTTTATTATTTTAAATATTTATTTATTTGAAAGGCAGATGTCAGAGAGTGAGCGAGAGAGAGAAAGAGCCCTTCCATCTATTGGTTCACTCCCCAATTGTCAACAATGGCCATGGCTGGTCCAGTCAAAAGCCAAGAGCCTGGAGCTCCAACCAGATAGCCCATATGAGTGGCAGAGACCCAAGTAGTTAGCCTTCTTCTACTGCCTTCCCAAGTACATTAGCTGGGAGCTAGATCCGAAGTGGAACATTTGGGACTCAAACTGGCCCTCAGATATGATATGCTGGTATTGCAAGTAGGGCCTTACGCTGCTGCACTACAACATCAGCCCCATTCTAATTTTAATCTAACTTCCTGGCAGAGTCAGACAAAGACTAGCTAGTGGGTGATGTTTATATATATATAAACATATATATATATATTTAAGTAAACATATATATATATATATTTTTTTAAGTAAACTGTCTAGGGAAGTGGGCTCTTTAAAGAAACTCAGTCTGAATACGGAGTGGTGATTAGGAGGCTGGAAGGGATGGGGGTGCAGGGAGGTGCAGCAAGACAAGAGCTAGAATAAAAGTCAGAACCAGGGACAGGAAACAGTTTGTAGTGTGTTGAAATAAGGCTCTTCAAGTTCTTTTTGAAGGTTATTGGCCAGAGTGAAATATGTAAAAATCATTTCAAGAACAAAAGGCCAAGAGGGGAAAGACTTGTAATTGTTTATTCTACTGTGGGGATTATTGAATCATGGTGGTTTCAGGGCCCTTCAAGGAAAGCTGACATTCTGATTTTCCATCATTGGCCCTACATAAGTGTTCAGTTTGTTCCTTGATTGCTTGGCTGCATCTCAAGGTTGTTTGTATTCCAGGTTATGATCTTGCTATGCAATCAGCAAAGCTTCATCTGCACTCATATTGACTACTGCCACCCACACTGCTACCTTCACCACAGCCGCTCCTGTGCCCGGCTGGTGAGGGCAATTAAACTGCTCTATGGAGACAGCGTGGATTCCCTCCGGGAGAGCAGCAATATCAGTAATGTGGCCCTCCGGGGCAAGAAACAAAAAGAGGTGAGTGAATGATCATTGGATATTATGTCAGTGATAGGAAAAATGATGTCCTAACAATATTTTCTCTGGAAATAAACAGTTGTACATGAGTGCAGTTGTGTACACTGGGCTACAAGTCTATGTGGTTCTGAACAAAGTTAGATGGGTGGAAGAAGAAGTTTGCTTTTTGTTGGTGTCCATGAGTAAATATAAAATCTTCCACATTGTATCCTATTCCTATGAATAGATATGAACTCAGAGAGGTGTTAGTGATGAATTCTGTGTTACTGTGTTTCACATCCTAATCCCTGGAACCTGTGACTCTGTTACCCAACATGGCAGATGAGATTAAGGATATTAGATGAGGAGATTAGATGGGTCATCCAGACAGATCCACTGTAATTATAAGTGAGAACGGGCACCAGGAGAATCAAAGGCAAAGAAGGAAGCATGATGACAGAAGCAGAGTCAGAGTGATGCGCGGCCATGAGCCAAGGATGTGTGGCAGCCTCTGGGAAAGATATCATAGGGTATTATCCCCTAGAGCTGTGAGGAACACAGCCGTGCCAATTCGTGACAGGCTTCTGACTCCCAGTACTATAAAGTCATAAATTTGTGGGAGGGTTTAAAGATTTACTTATTTATTCAAAAGAGCAACAGAAAGAGAAGAGAGGTAAGAGAGCGAGAGATAAACCTTCTATATACTGGTTTACTTCCCAAATGGCAGCAAAAACCAGCACTGGGCTAAGCCAACACCAGGAACCAAGAACTCCACCCAGGTCTCCCACCAGGGGTCCAAGCACTTGGACCATCTTCTGCTGCCTTACATGCATTAGGAGGAAGTTGGATCAAAAGTTGAGCAGCTGGGACTTAAGAACTGGCATTCCTAAAAAGGATGCTGCCATCACACACAGTATGCCAGCCACAATGTTGTGATCACTTGTTACAACATCAATGGGAAATTAATACAGTTATGTATGACGAATTAAGCAGTAAAAGGCCCAACTGTTTGCAACTAACACAGTGGTAGAGACCAAAAAGGAAAGACCTTCCAGAAACTATCAGCAAGCATTCAGCTGCTTTTTTCTGACAATGCCTAGAGCAGCTGAGCTGGCAGAAGACCCCAACTGTAACCAAGGCTGCTGTACTGCTGCTGCTGGCAAGGCCCTGAATTACCCACCTGCCCCTGAATAGGCAGAACAGCCAAGAAACATCACTGAACGCACAGGCCACCCCTGCAGCTGCTTTCCCAAGTGGTTACAAAGAGATTTTTACATAGCACCTATTCATTTCAACAAGCCCTCTTTATGTACTTGTTGTTGGCACAATGTTTGGACAGGTCTGTAAGAAATAACTAAGGAGGAGCAGATGATCTTTCTACTAAGGAGTTTGTAAGCCAGGTTTGGGCTGGGGGTGACAATATTATACACATCACACAACTAAGGAAGATACACATGTTGTTAGTGGAGTAACAACAGAAATGCAACTTGGTTGTATAGTGATTTGTAGTGCTTCAACTCTCACAAAGAGATTTTTGTTACCATTTTTATTATAAAAGCAATATATGTCCATCAAAAATATTTTGGATAATGCAAGCCATCCCAAAGTCAAAAAAAGTATCCTCCAAGTGTGCTACTTCACCTTCTGGGTTATGATTTTGAGTATTTTTTATAAAGATATGTGTGAAGGTATAAATTAGGCACTTTCACAAGGTGTTTTTTGATTTTTTTATTTTTTTATTTTTTTATTTTTTATTTTTATTTGACAGATAGAGTTAGACGGTGAGAGAGAGATACAGAGAGAAAGGTCTTCCTTCTGTTTGTTTACCCCGCCCCCCCCAAATGACCACTATGGCCGGCACTTCGCCGACCCAAAGCCAGGAGCCAGGTGCTTCCTACTGGTCTCCCATGGAGGTTCAGGGGCCCAAGCACTTGGGCCATCCTCCACTGCCTTCCTGGGCCACAGCAGAGAACTGTACTGGAAGCAGAGCAACCGGGACTAGAACTGGCACCCATACGGGATGCCGGCATCACAGGCAGAGAATTAACATCCTGTGCCATGGTGGCAGACCCTGGGCTTTGAAAAAAAAAAAAAACTATATTATATCTTATCTCATTCAACCTTTTCAAACTCTGAGAATAAAAGCGGGGACTAGATCAATGTGGGTTACAACTAAACTGCATGCATGAACTACTAAATGATGACATAAAAATTTAAAAACCCATATGTTTGTGTGTATGCATGTATGTTTAAATTTCTATATGTATTTCAAATATAAATGACACTACATACAAAGAAAACATTTTCTATTTGGTAAATTCTGTTTTCATATACAAAACCCACTTAGCTTTAGCTTTTATGCTAAAAGTTATGGAAAAGTGTGAGCCTAATTTAATGTTCATTTTTCTCCATAACATTGCAAAACTTCTTGCTTCTGTGTCTTTGCTCAAGCTGCACTTTTGCCTCTAACCTGTGAATGGCCAAACCCAAACATCCTTTAAGAATCCACTGAGATACAATCTTCTCCCTAAACTTTTCGTGATCCACCTAGTGTTAAGCATAGGGCATACTGTAGACAGATGGTAAACATTAGTGTCCTCCCTCCCTTCCTTTCTCCCTCTCTGCTTTCCTCCATCATGTAAGTTTAAAGGCATTTTACTTATGCTTTTCTCATTCTATATTCAATATTTCATCCACCTATCCATGCATCCACTCATCTATTAAAAAAATTAAGTAACCTATGGACTACCTGGAGCCCATACTTTGGATTGGACATAATATTGGGCAAGAGAGATACAGGCCCTGTCCTCACATGACACATGTGGTCTAGTCCGAGAGGCAGACGTGAATCAAGGAAACTTCCCAAGTAGATGTAGAATTGCAACAGCATTGAGTACAACAAAGGAGAAACCTGCTGTGCTGAAACAACTTATGAACAAGGCTTTGAACTTACAGTAAATAAAAGACAGCTTTTCCCATAAAGTGACAGTTGAGCCCTGACTAAAGTATATGTGCATGATAATTAGACTCAGAAACTTCCAATCAAATAGAAGAGTTGAGTATGAAGGACCATGGCTAGAGCACATGGGACACATTGTGAGGTTGTACAAGCAGATGGAGATAAGACCGTGGAGGACCACAGGAAGGCTTTGATTCTATCCTAGGAGTAGTGCCAAACATCCTCTGTCACTTATTTAAAAATTCTATGAGAAGTGAAGAAGTCCACACAGTTTGTATCTTGAATGATACCATAACAGAGTACTCACAGTGCAAGAACAGTAAGCATCGTGTGTAATTATAGTTCTAGGGTGTATCATGAGTGTTCACCTCAGGTTCAACCAGGACAATGGAGTGAAGTAACAGAAAAGGCTTCTCAACTTTCTACTGTCTCTCATATTTCTGAAGGGAAATAAAGCATAGTGAATGTCTTCCAACCTTAACACATCAAGTCAGTCACTCAGGTGGTGAACTAAAACCATGGACTGTGTCCACTTTAGCAAACATTTGATTATTGAAATGCTAGCCTTCCTGCTGAAGCTCTTCGTTTTCTCTCATGATATTTTCCATTTGCTTGTTTTGAATCTGTCACATAAATGAATAATACCCAACATTTCCAGTGCCAAAGTTAAAACTGTATAGGCAATAAATCAAGAGTAAAAGCAGCTTTCTGATTAGAATCAAGTGTTATCTGAAATTGGTATTTCATTTCAGTTTCCTTTTTAATTGTTTTTATGACAGAATATATTTGTGGCAGCTAGTACATTTTGTAACCCATCTAACTCTAACCAACCTGTTAATCCACATTTCAGTGCTCAGGAACTCACTGTACATTCTGTTAGTCTATTTTAGTTCCTTATAAACTTCAGGGATTTTTGAAATACATAAACTATCATGCTATTTGTATATATTACCTTCTCCAAACAATTAAAGTTTTCCTCAATGGCTGTGCCTTGTCCAATTATATCTTTTATACAGAGCAAATATTTAATTAGTGCTTGTTGCTGAAAAAGGGAGCCAATAAAACATTTTTTCCTTTTTTTCAAATAAGGGAATGGAGAGTAAATGTTGATATATTCCCACAAAACAAAAGGCATAGTCTGGGTAAATTTTATGAAGCCAGTGAAAATTGCATTTCCTGAAAACCTCTTGTTTTTATAAAGCTATCTATAGACAACAGTATCGTGATTTCAAGATCAGACTCTGTTTCTTGATATCATAAACCATAATGAATGACTTCCCTCCACAATATATTTAGTTCATGTGTCAAAGATATGTGGGCACAAAGAGCCTCAATTGCCTTTTAGGAAATATTGTACTTTTGTTAGCATCATTTTCTTCCAGAAATGGGAGGCAAGCCCTTCCTCAAGAGCCCAGTAGACTGACTTCAAGTTTACCCAATTTTAAACACTTTATTATTTCCAAAATGAAGCATCCTTTACAACATGTATCTTTGTATTTGCACATATCAAGTTTCCATTGATTTGCTTGTTAATTATGAATCTTTCCAGAAAGGGACATACACTTTCCAGAAAGGCAAGCATCATGGATGTCTTGCCCCTTAGCACATTTCCAGAAATTAGCTCAGTTTCTGGCATGTGGCTAACAATAAATATTCTTGAATTATTTAAATGACTAAATGAATTTTTCATTTGAAATACTTATTATTCCTCCCCTAGTCAGTTTTTGTTGCAGTGAACAGAAACACATTCAGACTTGTTCAAATAATTAAGAGTTTCCTCAGAGAATATGACAGTACCACATGAAACCATGCACAGAAAGAGAAACATAACCAAGATTTAAGGGAACAAGAAGCAATGTTGTTGTCCATCTCAGGGGGCGGAGGGTGGATATGGTCTCTTATCTCTGTTTATTTCTGCAACATCCCCATCTCCTCACTCCTATCTGTCCTTTGAATGGCTAATGTGACATCATTATTTCTCAGCCCCAAGCAACCTTCACTAAGTAATTCAGACTCCATGTCCCTCAATTCCCCAGGACAGAAATCTGATAGAGACAGTTCCTGCACTTTTGCAGCCAAACACGCCAAACAAAAATAAATCCTTAACCAATTAGTTTTTCATTGAAAATCTAATTGATACTGATCAGGATAAGGACAGAAATCACAGAGTTAACTATGATGGATTTCTCTAAGACCTGTATTCATCTGTAAAAGGAAAAAAAAAAAAAAACAGTAGTCCAAGTTCTATACCATCCCACAGCAAGCATTTTGTCCTCCATGAGTGATAAATTCTATCCTTTGAAATTGGATCACTAGTCTTGAGTTTCCCTACAGGCCTGCTGGATGTACAATTTGAACAAGTATGTACATCTTGCAGTCCAGTGGAATCTCTAACTCATCAAAGAACCACTATTAGATGCCTTTAGAACTAGCCTCATACCTTATCCAAGCCCTAGATCTCTTCTAACCAAGCTTTACAATCAAGTTGCCAAAGCAAAAACACCTAACTACAGTTTTGTTAGTCAGTCAGGGGTCACCTCAGTAGAGAGAATTTAGAGTCCTTACGTGGTATACCCAAGGAGCCGTCACACTTGGACTCATCTCTGATATCTTCCAAGTCTGATCAAGTCATTAAACAAAAGTGAATAGCATATCACTGTGGTGTGAGAGTGCTTCCAACTCTCTTCGCTTTCCACTAAAACCAGTACCCCAGTAATCATGAGGCCAGCAGAAAATGTAAGGAACACACCAGGATATTAAATATTTGATATGTAATTGGACTTAACACCTTCTGTTCCCAGTAGGCAGAATTAAATACAATCTTAGATTTCCTAGAGTAACATAAATGTCCATGATTTTTTAACTAAGCTGAGTATTTTCCTAATTAATACTATTATACTTTAACCAGGGAGTATTGACCAAAACTATCCCTGAAAAAGATAAAATATTCAGCCAAAAGATAAAGGGATGAAATATTTTCAAATTTTAAAAATTGTAATTAAGAATGATTTTGTTTACCAGGCAAAATGTACACTATAAGATAATAGTGAAATGAATTATTTAAAATTGTGTGTCAGTGTTGCATCATCAGAGTTGTGCTAAGATGCACAGGAGGAAAATGACTAAAATGAATCAAATAATGGTTACCATCGGATTAGATATTAAAGGGATTATTGTTTTCTTCTTTATAGTTTTTCTGTCTTTTTCAGATATTCCACATTGTGCATGTATTGTTTTATAAATAGAATAAACATAGAGAGATATCAATGTTTAAATGTCTTCACTCTCATTGAAAAGAATTCAGATATACCCCTACATTAGTATGGAAAACTAATGTTATATATGATTTTGTAATTGTTTTCAAATTATATAACATGGGCAAGCTATTATATGGTATATATTGCTTTAGAAATGCAATCTAATCTTTCTCTCCCCAAATTATATGTTATCACAAGCATGCACTTGCCATGTTTTTCTTTCCTTTATAAAACACAGCAACAGTACAGATTCCCATATTTCCAAGTAGATTCCTTTAAAAAGTTGATTCCATACCAGTCACATAACAGATGTATTATCTTAGGGCTTTTTGTCAGTTTCAAAAGACTTTCTTGGAACATGCATATTCTTTTAGATTTTCCTTTTCTTTAAAAGTATCTCTGTTTATAACACTGTGAGTCCTGTCCTGAAACTCTTAAGGAGTTCAGTGTTTTCCCTTGCCATTGAGGGCGAAAGTGTTTCATTGACATGGCACTGGAAACACAAATGGGCATTTATTCTGTCTGAGGAGAAGGATTGCTCAGGCTGGACTCCAAAAATGAGAAGAATCAGAATTCGGGGTAAATAAACAAAAGTCGTTCGCCCTTAGGGCTGATCCTCCCAGCTGCTCTGCTCACTCCAGTCCTTGGCATTTAAGGCTCATCTGCGATTATGCAGGTGACTCAGGGCTATTCTGGCCTCCACATGAGGAGACAACTTGAGAAAACAATCACTACCTCCTGTAAACAAGGATTTTGTTTTTAAAGAAAACGTTTTATCTGTACAACTCAGGTATGGATGCTGCGTGCTGTGAACTAGAACTTCCTTGAAGAGGAACTTAAACCTTTCACTTCCTAACTCTTTTCTGTGAAATATTTTCTTTCTTCCATTACCAAATGACTGACCTTATAGAATCCAACTCCATAAAAGAACTATTGCATAGAGTGGATTTTATCTGACTTAATATTCTAAAGGTTTGTGTTTTTAACTCTTGATTGAATATAATTAGCCCTAAAAGGCAGCAAGAAGATCCTATCCTTTCCTTATTTTGCTAATAACTATCTTTGCAAGTTGATTAAATTATTCCACCTATCCAGATCCTTGTATTCTCAAAAATAAAAGAAGATGTTGCTAAACATCTATAAGATCCCTTTTCAGTTTTTTTTTTTTTTTTTTTTTTTTTTTTTTTTTTTTTTTTTTTAGACAGGCAGAGTTAGACAGTGAGAGAGAGAGTGACAGAAAGGTCTTCCTTTTTCCATTGGTTCACCCTCCAATGGCCGCCACGGCCGGCACATCGCAGCCGGCGCCCTGCGCCGATCTGAAGCCAAGAGCCAGGTGCTTCCTCCTGGTCTCCCATGCGGGTGCAGGGCCCAAGAACCTGGGCCATCCTCCACTGCACTCCCAGGCCACAGCAGAGAGCTGTACTGGAAGAGGAGCAACCGGGACAGAATCTGGTGCCCTGACCAACCAGGACTAGAACCTGGTGTGCAGAGCCACAGGCAGAGGATTAGCCTAGTGAGCTGTGGCACTGGCTGATCCCTTTTCATTTCAAAACCACTTTTACAAATCTCAGAAAATGTGAGCCCACAAAAAAATAAGGTTAAATCATCTCTCTCATTAGAAAACGGTTGTTTGAAGAATCTGAGGGAAGATGTGGCAATGTTGATGTTGGAGAAAGCACACACTATTCATCACATATCTCGCATTCTTTTCAGTGCTCAGATAAATCATGTCTGAGGACACCTTCTCTGAAGAAAAGGGTTTCAGATGCCAATCTGGAAGGGAAAAAGGATTCCGGAATGTTGAAGTACATCAGACTTCAGGTATTGGCACCTAGATCAGAAGCACTCGTGGAGCATTAATAGGGAAGGGGCTGTATAGACAACCTATGTACTAGTGCTTGAGTCTTACAATGTCATCAGGCACACTGTTGGCAAGTAGGCCTCATTAATTGGTGAACAAGAGTGATACCAAGGGTGCAAGGAGAAAAGGTTCCCTCTTGTGAGACAAGCAACTTCCATAGACAAGGCTTGGGAACTTTGGCTGAAACTGCACCTCTGCCCACTCTCCCTCCTCAGCGGTCGTGGTGATATGCATTGTTTTTGGAATCAGGCAATCTAGGCTTGCGTCCCGTGTCTTCTGTGTTGGTTCTTGGACCTTGGACAAGTTATCTAATTTATTTGGGTCATAGTCACCTCATCTATAAAAAGAATTATAACACTTAGACTTATCTCAAAGGTGTGCTGCATGAATTAAATAAAATAGTACATTTATCTACTATACCAGCATGACACATTGTTTGTTGCTATTACAACCTAAGCTCTAAATCATAATTACCTTTCCCCAGAAAAGCTTTTTTCATATTTTTCCGAAATGTTTTTAAAATTATGAACTTGTCCAGAACCTACATTTATCACCTAAATTATCTAAAATAATGGGTTCAGTAGGATTCTGTGAGCCAATCTGAGGCCACTAGCACAATGTATAATGTTGCTTCCAAAGGAAATATCATCCAAGTTTACTTTGGCTTAGAAAACTTTCTAACTGGACTCTTTCCTAAATTAGATACTGCTTATCATTTTCAAGGAAATTTACTAACAAGAAGGAAAATAGGATGCTCTGGGAATCCATCAGGATTTTTAACACAAAGATACATTTACTGGGGTCTTTGCTTTCTTGTAAATTTTACTTATTCTACAGTTTTTTTTTCCTTGAGTGCATGTAAAGCAGTTTTGAGATGAAAGCATTATAAAGTTATGATGATTTTTTTTCTAAATGTGCTTCAAACAATAAGACATATAGCTTAGGATACACCATGTCAACAAAGTGTGTTCTTATCTTGGGAATTGTTTTAAGGTCATTTAAGGAAAGCAGAGAGAGGGAAGTGGCTCTTAAGTTTGAAGAGGAGTGTAGTAAGCAGTATCTGAAAAGATTTTAAATTGTGTTTTCCATCTCTTTCCAGGTGATGAGCTTATCACCTGCTCCATTGTCTCTGTTAATCAAAGCAGCACCAATTCTGACTGAGGAGATGTATGGGGACATCCAGCCGGCTGCCTGGGAGCTACTGCTTAGCATGGATGAGCACATGGCAGGGGCAGCAGGTAAAGACTGACTACCTTGGACCATGCTCCTGCTTTCACTGGCATGATTGATTCAAGTGCTAGAACAAGAGAACTGCTGGGTCATGTTGATGGTAATTACTAGAACTCTAGACAGAACTTTGAACTATAGAATAACAGACCAGATTTTATGTGTCCCCTCCAATTTCACTATGGGCTTTGCACAAGAGCAACATATCTCACACAGGTTGACACAAAGTTACCAAGTAGAGAATTATTTTCCCTAGAACCTATATTTTCACTATATTTCACAAAATATTAAATTCTTTTTGTATTATTTCCTAGATTTATCATGAACCACTATAATTAAATTTATTAAATTTTATATAAGTAATGTTCCATGTCCAAATTGCAATATCAAAACAAATTCATTGAAGTTTAAGTGACTTGTCCAAGGCCATTTAGTTAGTCAGTGATAGAGGCACAATGTGTGTTGTTCATTTTTTTCCCACTTTTCATACTGATTCTTTGATGTTTCTAGAATAGCAATTTTCATGGATAAGTGCATATGGTAAAAATTCAAATGTATAAAACTGAAGTTATAAGGTTATAAGTACCACCCTCTTTCCCAAGACCCTCCTCATTATTCCCTTACCCAAAGGCAGTAATTTTTGAGTTTCTCAGAACACTCTCTCTCTCTCTCCTCTCTCTCCCCTATACACACACATTTTCTTTTTTACACAAATGTAACATACTATAAAAGGTTTACACTTGCATTTTTTTTTTCATGTAGATACAGGAGACCATTTCTTAACATCAGTTTATAGTTTTGGCTGACTCTTTTTAATGGCTTCAAAATATTCCATTGAATGAATGGATGTACCACAATTTATGTAATCAGGGTCTATTAATGGAAATTGAGGTTGAGACTAGACTTTTTTCATACCATGCCTCAATAAATATCTTTGTAATATATCTTTGATGCATGTTTTCTGTTCTCTGTCAAGAAGGTAATGCACCTCAAATATGGTATACTCACGACAAATTCGTGAGTATATAGCTTATGCTATACGAACTGCTAGAAGTTAGCCCTAAAATGGGAGTGGTATAGGTATATAAAGTTACTGGGCTTATTTGAAAAGCCTAAAAAAACTGATTTGATGATTTCAATGGCTTTTGTAGAGGGATCACTAACACATAATATTAGAAAGGTGAGTGGACCTCAGATTGTAACAAAACTTAATTGACAACCCTTTATCTGTAGTATAGTTTGCAAATATTTTTTCCCATTCTGTTGGTTGCCTCTTCACTTTCCTGACTGTTTCTTTTGAAGTACAGAAACTTCTCAATTTGATGCAATCCCAAATGTTAATTTTGGTTTTGACTGCCTGTGCTGCTGGAGTATTTTCCAAGAAGTCTTTGCCTGTGCCTATATCTTGCAGGGTTTCTCCAATGCTCTCTAATAATTTAATGGTTTCAGGTTGTAGTTTTAAGTCTTTAATCCATGTTGAGTGAATTTTTGTGTAAGGTGATAGGTATGGGTCTTGCTTCAAGCTTCTGCACGTGGAAATCCAATTTTCCCAGCACCATTTATTGAATAGACTGTCCGTATTCCAGGGATTAGATTTGGATCTTTGGTCAAATATAAGTTGGTTGTAGATGTTTGGATTGATTTCTGGTGTTTCTATTCTGTTCCATTGGTCTATCCATCTGTTTCTGTACCAGTACCATGCTGGTTTTGATAACAACTGCCCTGTAGTATGTCCTGAAATCTGGTATTGTGATGCCTCCAGCTTTGTTTTTGTTGTACAAGATTGCTTTGGCTATTCGAGGTCTTCTGTGTCTCCATATGAATTTCAGCATTGTTTTTTCCAGATCTGAGAAGAATGTCTTTGGTATCTTGATGGGTATTGCATTGAATGAATAAATTGCTTTTGGCAGAATAGATATTTTGATGATATTGATTCTTCCAATCCATGAGCATGGAAGATTTCTCCATTTTTTGGTATCCTCTTCTATTTCTTTCTGTAAGGTTTTGTAGTTTTCATCGTAGAGATCTTTAATGTCTTTGGTTAAGTTTATTCCAAGGTATTTGATTGTTTTTGTAGCTATTGTGAATGGGATTGATCTTAGAAGTTCTTCCTCAGCTGTGGCATTGCCTGTGTATACAAAGGCTGTTGATTTTTGTGCATTGATTTTATATCCTGCTACTTTGCCAAACTCTTCGATGAGTTCCAGCAGTCTCTTAGACAAATTGAGTAGTGTGGACTTTCCACTATGAACAATGGGAAACCACCCTTAGGGGTCCAGTGTTGTGGCACAGCAGGTTTAGCCGCTAGCTGCAATGCTGGCATCCCATAAGGGTGCTGGTTCAAGTCCTGGCTGTTTTACTTCCCATCCAGCTCCCTGCTGATGTGTCTGCAAAAGCAGCAAAAAAATGACCCAAATACCTGGGCCCCTACATGCATGTGGGAGACACAGATGAAGCTCCCAGTTCCTGGCTTCCACCTGGCCCAGCCCTGGTCATTGACGCCGTTTGGGGAGTAAACTAGCAGATAGAAGATCTCTCTTTCTGTCTGTCCTTTTCTCTGTAACTCTGACTTACAAATAAATAAAATCTTTTTCAAGACAAAAAGAAAATCACTTATGGTTTCTGAATCAAAGAGTAAGGTATCAAGGGTGTAAATTAGTTCTAGTTTAATGTGGTAGCAGTTGAGTGCAACAGTTTGGTTGTAGAAGTTATGATTTCAGGTGAAGGAAAGTTGGTGCCATGACATTGAAGCTAATGAGAAAGGCCAGAGCTTAGGGAACAAGGTGACATTTGTGATGTCTGAAGCAAAGAAAGGGGGTGAGTCCTCTGGGAGAGAATTGAAAGAGAAGAGGGAAACCACTAAGGCATTGGCCTTTCCTGACTTCAGAGAACAGGAGAAAGAAACTCGGCCAGCAAAATATACAAAAAAAAAATGATCAAGAAAATAAAAGAACTTTAACAGTCTCAAATCCATGGAAGCATAAGAGCAGAAGAGAAGAATTCTCCAGGGGGACTGTTTTGAGATTCTTAAACACTGAAAGGGAAATCACCATTGGATCTGCTGACTAGTGAGCATACAAGAAAACTATTTCAGTACAGAGATTAAGATAAAACTCTACACTGAGTTAAATAGTAAGCATGGTAATTAAAAATTGAGAAAAGTTGAATAAATTTCAAGAAAAGTAAGAAGAAATGAGAGCAATGATATAAGTAGATATTAGATTAAAGAAAGGAATATCAAAAACTAATGATTGCAATACCTAGCATTTGTTGTAAAACTATATCATATGCATTATCTTATTAATAAGCCATTTTACAGATGAGCAAACCCTAGTCAAAAAGTTGAAAGGACTTATCCAAGTTTACAAAGCTCATAATTAGAGAGGCAGGTAATGAAATCCACATCTCCTAACTGCACATACAGATAATCGTCTCATAAAATAGACTTTAGAAGTGTGTAGCACATTTCACTTCACAAAGCACCTTCTCATCTATTATTTTATTTTATTCTAATGAAAAATTCAGAAACATGTTTTATTATTGCTGTCTTTGTCATTGTTATTGTTGGCAGTGGGGAAAAAATGGAAGCTAAGAGAAGTTTGGAGGCTGTCTAAGATCACCTAACAGAGACGTATCAGAGCAGGGATTCAGTCTCAGTGCTAGTATAATTGCCTGAGCATGTTTGGAGGTTCTGGGATTATAGATTATGTTTTTCGGATTGTCACTGATGTGGACTAAATTTATCTGTTTCACTATTCATTAGCTTTATAACTTATCATGGCACTCAACTTTTCTCTTATTGATATTTGAATTTTCTCAGTATATCTTAATCAAATCATGCTATGATTCATGAAATCTCTTTTAGCTTATCAATCTCTTCTATCTCTGCAAAGGGCAAAAGTTTATCATATAGTATCCAATGTGGATTTTGTTTTTAAAATAACTATGTAACTGAGATTTTGGTAAAGGCAATGGAAGAGAGACAGGCATGAAAACAGGCAGAGAAAGATTTTCCATTTGCTAGTTTGCTCCCCAAATGTCCACAACAGCCAGGGCTGAGTCAGGCTGAAACCAAGAGCCCTAACTCAATCTCGGTCTCCCACATGGGTGGCAGGGACTAAGTACTTGAATAGTCACCTGCTTCCTTCCATGGTGCACAGTAGCAGGAAACTAGGATAACAAGCAGATCTAGGATTCAAAGCCAGACACTCTGATATGGGATTGGATGTTCCAAGTCATGTCTTAACATCTGTACCAAGGTACCATTCTCAGGATACTATGAGATGACTCTAGCTATTTTCTAAAAAGCATATTTCAGCATGTATTTTTCTTTCTTCATTTGTTTTTTCTGGTATTCACTTTCCATCATGAGCCAGAGGAAGTTTTCTTTTGAATGATTATTCTGTCCCTGCCCTCGCACCAGCCACTACAAAAGTGTGAGTTTCTCAAAGCATGATGTTTGGTTTCCAGTGGCTGAAGCTGCACTTGCTTTTGCCGTTTCTGGTAGCCTGATTCCATTAGCTCAGGAATAATTTGCAGAAGACAAGACCAGTTCGTACTTCTCCTCAACCCCAGGAACCAAGCAAAATGTGAAACGTGCAGCTGATGAGCTGTTGACTGTCTCTAGCTGCCATGTTCCTGCTGTGTGCGGTGAAGGTCCCCGAGGCTGTGTCCGACATGCTGATGTCAGAGTTCCACCACCCAGAGACTGTGCAGAGGCTGAACGCCGTCCTCAAGTTCCACACCCTCTGGAGGTTTCGCTATCAGGTCTGGCCCCGCATGGAGGAGGGGGCACAACAGATTTTTAAGGTATCAGATTCTTGCCGTATGGGAATTAGAGTAACAAACCCAACTCACAATCTGTTTAAATCTTTGAATCTCAAAGTCACAGTGTATATCCAAAAAAGATGCCTCTGTTTTATCCTTCTCTGCTTAAATAAGTAAAACTAACTCATAAGTGAATTATATTTTTTTAAAAAATTAAATATACAAGAATGTAGAGTAAGAAAACCAAAACTATAAACCTAAAAAAAAAAAAAAAAAAGAATAACTCACTACCATCCCCAGGAATAAGCACATAAAGTATGTGGTGTAATCTCTCAGACACTCTGCTGTATACACATACAGATGGTTTGGGGAGGATGGGTGATTAACACAACTAGAGATGATTTGGTTGAAACCCTTGATTTCACTGAGGAATAAACTGCAGCCCAGAAAGGTTAGCCTTGTGCCATGAAACAGAAAATCTTGGGAAACAGCCGTTTCCTAAATAATGCATGCTCATTGCACAAGGAATCACTTAGATCCTTAACACTTCCTAAGACAGACTGTGTCCTAAGTATACTTCAGACTCCTTCCTGCTTATCTCCCAAACTACTTACCTCTTTCTTATATCAACTAACAGATCCCACCTCCCAGCATCAACTTCACCCTGCCTTCACCAGTACTTGGAATGCCATCTGTTCCAATGTTTGACCCACCCTGGGTCCCTCAGTGCAGCGGGAGTGTCCAGGACCCCATTAATGAAGATCAGTCTGTGAGTAACAAGCACTTTCTTTCCTTTATCTCCAGGCCTCATGGAGTACACGAGAAAGAGAACAACTAATACGTGAGGCAGTGTGTCCATTCTTGTCATAAGAATGTAATAACAGCACAGAAAATCGGTCACAAAAGGTCTTTATTCTTGTCAACAGGAGGAAGTAGCATCTGGAACTGAGAATTTGCAGACCTTCAAGTCAACAATTTTGCTTTACAATAAGAGCGGTACCTGCCTTATAAACCTATTAAAAGCATTAGGTATTGATTTCTTGACCATAGGAAATATTTTTGATATATTTTGATATTTATCATCAAAAAATTCATTTAACCTATAATATGTAAACTACCCAAGAGTTAAAAATATTGACCCAGCAAAAGTAAAGAAGAGAAAGTTGGTGATTCATACTTCCTTGTTTGGACTTTGGTTTTGTGCATTTTATTGACCAGCAGCAGCAGCATCACAAACATCACAGAAAACTCAGCCTTTTTTTCTTAAGATGTATTTATTTGTTTATTTATGTTAAAGGCAGGGTGACAGAGACTGAGGGAGATCCAGAGAGATACTGATGATTCACTTCCCAAATGCCCACAACAGTTGAGGTAGGCCAGACCAAAGCCAAAAGCCAAAAACTCCTACTGGATCTTTCACATGGATGTCAGGAACCCAAGTACCTGGTTCACCATCTTCTTGCTCATAGCTGCGTCAGTAGGAAGTTGAATCAGAATCAGAAGCAAGACTAGATCCTAGGCAGTCCAGTATGGTACGTGGGCATCCAAAGCAGCATCTTAACCATTTGCACCACAGTGATGCCCTTGGGACTTCAATCTTATGTTGCTCTAATATAGCACGGCTGTTACCTAATATAAGTCAATAATATTCAGGTTAGGACCGGCGCTGTGGCACAGTAGGTTAATCTTCCACCTGCGGCGCCAGCATCCCATATGGGCACCAGTTCTAGTCCCGGCTGCTCCTCTTCTAATCCAGCTCTCTGCTATGACCTGGGAAAGCAGCAGAAGATGTCCCAAGTTCTTGGGCCCCTACACCCATGTGGGAGACTGGAAGAAGCTCCTGGCTCCTGGCTTTGGATCAGCGCAGCTCCGGCCATTGCAGCCATCTGGGGAGTGAACCAACAGACAGAAGACCTTTCTCTCTGTCTCTTCCTCCCACTCTCTGTGACTCTATCTCTCAAATAAATAAATAATATATTTTAAAAATTAATATTCAAGTTATAATATAAGTAAAAAAAAGAGTATATGCTATTTGAAAAACATCTCCAAAATATGCCATTTTCACTTGTTAAATAGCATTTTTCTAAATTACACAAGTAAGATAGAAAATTTGGAAAATAAAGCATAATAGAAAAAGAATATGTCTTCTTGCTCAAATCCATCATTATTTGCTAGTATATAAATATTAAATATTTTTGATACATCTCTTAAAATATCATTTTACCTTTCATAGTAGAAAAGTGTTTTTTTCCATTCAAATTAAGTAGTATGTTGTTTAAAACCCGACACTTTGAATTGAAAAAAAATTCACTTACACTTCTTTGGAAAATAAATATATGAAGTCAAGTTGAATATTTTTGCATAAAGCACATAGACTTTGGAGACTTGTAGTTTTCTTTGGGGAACTGTTTGAACTCTTCACCCATCTCAATATGCCTATTTTATTTTAATGTATTCACATACTGTATTTTCACATATAATGCTCTTTTGTATCTTCTTCCATGTGTGCGATAATTCTAACATCTGAACCATCAGCAAAAGGATCTTTGATTTTTCTCCCTACACATAATTGGATCATTTGAACCAATCAAGTCTTCATCCTGAGTTCACAATAGATTTGAGCCAATCCTGATTCGGTACCCAGTACTCTTTCTCTCATTCCAAAATCTTTACCTTATACCTTATGATAAACCAACTTAGTCTCCTGGCTCTGAAAATGATAGCCTATCAAATACCCTTGATTGCTCTTATCATCATAGGAAACCTAAATCTAACATTGATGTCTTGAATAAAGGGGGTATCTATGAAGACAGCCTTTTAGAAGAACCACCAAGCTGGCGCCATGGCTCAATAGGCTAATCCTCCGCCTTGCAGAGCCGGCACACCGGGTTCTAGTCCCAGTCAGGGCGCCGGATTCTGTCCCGGTTGCCCCTCTTCCAGGCCAGCTCTCTGCTATGGCCCGGGAGTACAGTGGAGGATGGCCCAAGTCCTTGGGCCCAGCACCTGCATGGGAGACCAGGATAAGCACCTGGCTCCTGGCTTTGGATCAGCGCAATGCGCCAGCTGCAGCGCGCCGGGAGAGTGAACCTATGGCAAAGGAAGACCTTTCTCTCTGTCTCTCTCTCTCACTGTCCACTCTGTCAAAAAATAAAAAAGAAGAACCACCAAGACTACCCATCTCTCTCTAGAACTATAGGCCATCAAAGAGATCTGGAATTGCTGATATATGCAGATGTTACTTTAAATCTGCAAAGAACTCCAGGGATCTGGACTCTTTGTGTCCTCAAAGTTCTTGGGATTTGTGCCAGTGTAGGTATTATGATGAAGAATGACTATTGTAAAGTCATTTGCAGAGTGAATCTTCCCACCTTTCTTGAAACTTATCTTTTACCTGTTTAAAAGTGGTTGTTCTTAATATTTTTCTATTATGCCTGTGCTGTTAGTAAACAGAGTCAGATTATACATTCAATCTTAGCAACATAACCAACTCTTTTAATTTCCTTTCAATAACTTTGTTTCTATAAATATTGTCAAGTATTTACAGTGTGCCCCTACATTTATGTACATATATTACATACTTGAACTACAAAAATGAAATGTTATATAACTAACTGGTTTATGTGAGAGATGAATCTCCTTCACCTTCCTTTCCATGGTTCTGACTTTATTTTCTTACATTTGTGAAATAAACGTGCCATACTGAAAGCCAGTTCAAAAATTCCTAGAGAGTATTAAATTTTTAATTTGTTTTTAATGTTTAAAGAGTGAATTGTTGATGCTACCTCATATCCTAAATGTGAAACAGGATTCTTTCCCAAAATTACAGACATTCTTGAAGAATTATTCTGTTAGTAAATATATATATATATATATATAGCTATATATAGCCACATATAACCTAGAAACTTGGTAGAAAAACAAACAAATGAATATACATGAAACTGGTTTGCTGCTGCCTTACCATTTCTTGGATAACTACCAATTCATTGGGAAAATTTATGCCTATAACCTCTCAAGAAAAGTTACTAGTCAATAAACTTACCTTTCTGTCTCCACAGAAATCCTTTTCAGCCCGGGCTGTGTCTCGCTCCCATCAGAGAGCAGAACACATTTTAAAGAATCTCCAGCAGGAAGAGGAAAAGAAACGTCTTGGCCGAGAAGCCAGTCTCATCACCGCCATCCCCATCACCCAGGAGGCTTGCTATGAGCCCACCTGTACACCCAACTCAGAGCCGGAAGAAGAAGGTGCCCTCTACACATGGGGCTTCCTGGGGGACAGATTTGTAGGGAAAGGATTTTGTTTGAAACAAACATTGATGATTTTATGTGACATGAGGTGATATGCTCCCTCCATCTCTCTCTCTTTCTGATGCTATCCAAACAAACAGAAAAGTTGTTATTTTCTAAGAATTTAGAGAGGACCTATCTCCAGAAGAGGACATTAGTAACACTGAATGAACCAATTGATAACGGACCAAGTGTTGGTTGTGATTCAGGGAACAAATGAATCCAGAATGTGTGTTAAAGTAAATACAGTCAATTGTTCATCATTAAAAATGGGGCTAATCTATTAATTATGCAACATGCTTAAAAGTAGACAGTTTGCCATTTGGTATTAGAAAATCACTTGTGACCCATTCTAAATTCTGTGATTCTCTGATCTGCTTTTGTAGAAACTTTGGGAGAAAGTAGAATTTTTCTTTTCCCTTTGCTAAATACGATCTAAATTGCTTAAGCCTTATGGTCTGAGGGTGGTGCATACTGTAATGTAAGTACAACTATAATTGTGATAATGATAACTTTTTCATTATAAACCCAAAGTTCACATTCCCCGTTTTGTTTGCCAGTAGAAGAAGTCACCAATCTGGCATCCCGTCGATTGTCTGTGAGTCCATCCTGTACCTCCAGCACTTCCCACAGGAACTACTCGTTCCGCCGCGGGTCTGTGTGGTCAGTGCGCTCAGCTGTCAGTGCAGAAGGTGGGTGCTCTTGCAAATGTGTTCTTACTCTTCATGACTCAGTGTGTTTTGAAACATTTTCCCATTATTATCATTACCTCACATCATTATCCCTTCTTAATTAAATGACTTGTTTCATGACTTGAAGTTCCAAAATAAAATGAGATTGAGTAGCATTCTCAAAAAATTATTGTAGATTTAAGCCAGCAATTGTCACTTGTAAGCTGGCTCTGTTTTAATTATTTTACATGTAGTCCTACTGCTGAGGGTTCAGAAGACATTACTCTAGGCAGTTAATTATTTTCCACCCTGGCTACACATCACAATCAACTGGGAAGCTTTAGAAAAATGTCCAGGCCACACCCAAGACCAACATAAATTCTCTGAGGGTGAGACCCACGCATCAATATTTTTAAAACCTTGTAATTCCAGTGTCTATTTGTATGATGCCATTAGGGTGCTCTTCTAGGATGATTTAACAATGCAAGGCAGACTAAAGGTCATGCTATTAACATAGTGAATAAGAGGATTGAGGGCAGAACTTAATGCCCTTCAATTCCAAGAATTAAAGAAAAATTGCTTCTGTAGTAAAAACTGCTCTCTGAGACTCACTGCTTCAAGATTATGCAAACTTTTTTACTAACCTATGCAGTCATCAAAAATGACATGTAAAAATGAAGCTGTACAACCCTAGGGAACTTTGAAAAATGATTGATATTAATCATGACTTACAGAGATGGGACCCGAAGTATAGCTACATTTTTATAATACCTTAGTTGATGTATGTTCAAATTCCGGAAGATTTGCCCCCTCTCAAGTAGATATATAGTGATTTTTAGTATGTTCATGTAGTGTTCAACAATCACCATCTAATTTTAAATATTTTCTTCTTCCCCAAAAGAAACTCCATAGTCATTAACAGTCACTCTTATACACTAATTCCTCAATCCCCAGCAAATACTAACCTACTTTCTATTTCTATGGATTTGCCTATTATGCACATTTTATTAAAATGGAGTCATGTATATGATACATGGCTTTGTATAGCTTTCTTAATTTAGCATAATATTTTCAGGGTCCATGTATTGATTTTTATTCCTATTTATTGCTAAATTATGTTCCATGATATGGACATACAATATTATGTTTATCAGTTCATCAGCTAATGGACATGTGAGTTCCTTCTACATTTTGACCATTATAAAGTATGCTGCCATGGATGATTGTGTGGGGAAAATTGCCAAACTATTTTCCAAAGAAGCTGCATCATTTTACATTTTTATCAAAAAATACAAGTGTTATATATGCCACGCATCCTTGCCAAGACTTATTATTGTCTTTTTGTTTTCACCATCCTTGTGATTACGAAATGGTTTCTCATTGTGCTTTTGATAAACATTTCTCTTGCTCTAGAGCATATTTTCATACCCTTAGTGGTTATTGTTATATCTTCTTTGCAAAAGTTATCTGTTCAAATGTTTTTCCATTTGCATATAATTTAACATAAAGATGAGAATTAAAATTACATTCACAAATTGGAAAGCATGTATATCCACTTATAAAAGCCAAAGTATGTAGATGTAATACAGTGTCCACAAAATCATTTTGCCCATTTTTTAATCGGTATTTTGTCTTTTAATTGGCCAGTTGTAGGAAATATCTATATATTCTGGATACAAGCCACTTATAGATAAATTACTTGCACACATTTTCTCTCATTTTGTGATTTGCTTTTTACTTTTGCAATGGTGACCTTGAAGTACAAAATTTTTAGTTAAGTCTAGTATATGTACTTTTTCTTGTCACTTATGCTTATAGTATCATGTCTAAGAAACTGTTATCCAAACCAGTGTCACAAAGATTTACTCCTGTGTTTTCTTCTACGCATGTTATAACATTAGCACTTATATTTTAGTGTGTGGTAAATTTTGAGTTAATTCTCATTGTGCTGTGAGTTGGAATCCAACATCATTCTTTTGTATACAGATATTTGTTGATTCCAGCACTTTGTATTGAAAAGTCTATTTCCCCCCCTTGAATTTTCTTGGCACTATTGTCAAAAATCAGTTGACACTGCTGGGAATTTACCCAATCAAAATAAAATTAGCATATGAAAGAGTTATCTGTACCCTCATATTCGTTGCAGATCAGTTCATAATAGCTAAGATATGAAGTCAACCCAGATGTTCACCAGCTGATGACTGGATAAAGAAATTATGGAGTATATACACTATGAAATACTACACAGCAGTTTAAAAAAATGAAATCCTGTCTTTTGCAACAAAATGAATGCAACTGAAAACCATTATAGCTCATGAAAGAAGCCAGTTCCAAAAAGATAAATACCATATAAATACCATATGTTTTTTCTGATCTGTGGTAACTAATAGAGTACCTAAAATGTAATATATAACAGTGAAATTGACCTTTTGAGATTTGATGATGTTTACAGTCCTTGTCTCTACTGTTGAGGAATAGCATTTTTTCTTCATACTATTTGTTGAACTCTTTACTTAGTGTAGGGTTAATCTTACGAGTATAAAGTAAACTGAAAATAGATATTGGTAAAAACAGACTTGCTGCACTTGGCTCCTGGCCTGCTGTCTGCTTCATATGGCCCCAATTTAATTTCTGGACTTCCCTTTCTCCCTTAGATAGAGCCTTCACTTTCCTATGCATTTCTCTCACTAAATAAAAAGCTTACAAAACTTAAAAAAAATTTAAGAATAAGAATAGGAGAGGGAGGAAGTAGAAGGGTAGGAGCATGGGAAGAAGGGAGAATAGTATGGGAAGTATCATCGTATTCCTAAATCTGTATATATGAAATATATAAAATTTGTATATCTTAAATAAATTTTTTAAAAAATCAGTTGAACATAAAGGTAATGGTTTACTTCTGGTCTTTCAATTATATGCTTTTAAACTTCTTGTTAATCTGTAGGTTGATTCCATGCAGTTTTGATTATTGTAGCTTTGTCATAAAGTTTTTAACTGGTAACTGTGAATTTTGAATTTTTTTTTCTCTTTTTTGAGATTATTTAGTTATTCTTGGCCTCTTGCATTCTATATGAATTTTAGGATCAGTATGTCAATTTCTTAAAAAATAGCAGATGGAATTTCATTGTATTCAATACTTGGATCAATATGGGGCATATTAATTCTTTTGGTTTGTGGACATAAAATATCTTTCTGTTAATTTAGTTCTCTAATCCGTTTCAATAATGTATTGATTTCAATGTACAAATACTGTACTTTTTCATTGAATTTATTAATAAGTATTTTATTCTTTCTGATGTTATTATATATTAAATTGGTCTTCTAATTTCATGTATGCATTGCTAGTGTTTAGAAATAAAATTGTTTTCACATATTAATTTTATATTCTACAATGTTGAAATCATCTTAGTTCTAATAGTTTTGTGGACTTAAGATTCTCTACATACAAAATCACATCATCTGCAAATAGAAATAGTTTTACTTCTTTCTAACCTAGATATATTTTAATTTGTATTGCCTTATAGCACTGCCTAAATATCCAGTACATTATTAAATAAAAATGATCACAGCAAATATCCTAGCTTTTTTTCCTGACCTTAAAGAGGGAAGCATTTAATCTTTCATGATTAAATATAATATTAATTGAGGACTTTAATAAATAAACTTTATCATATTGAGGAAGCTCCCTTAAATTCCAATTTTTTTATGTTTTACCATCAAAGAGTATTGGATTTTGTCGAATGCTTTTCCCACACCTGCTGAAACTCTCATGTGTTTTTTTTAATTTATTCTATTATTATGATCTATTACATTGATTGATATTCATATGTTGAATCACCCTTAACATTCCTGAGATAAACCACATATTGTCATAGCATATAGTATTTTTAGATAATTCTGAACCTCATTTGCTAATATTTTGTTGAGGATCTTTTTCATCTATATTTATAAGAAATATTGGTCTAGAGGTTTTTTTCCTGTGATAGCATTGTCTAGTTTTATTATCTAAGTATCATAGAATGCTTTAGGAAATTTCCCTTTCTTTTCCATTTGTTACAAGTGTTTGTGAAGAATTGATGTTAATTTTTCTTTAAATGAGTGGTAGACTTGATTAGTGAAGTTCTCTGGGATAGAACTTTCCTTTATGGAAAGTTTTGGTTACTTTATTAATATCCTTTCTTGATATAAATCTCTTCAGATTATCTATTTCTTTCTTACTGAAGTCCTGTAGTTTCTGTCTTTCTAGGAACATGCATATTGAGTCCACATTTTCTAATTTATTTTCATATAGTTGCTCATAATATTCCCTTATAATTCTTACTGTTTTGGTATTATTAATAATAGTGTCCCTTCTGTCATCCCTGACTTTGATTATTTGTGTCTTATCCCTGTTTTTCATAATAGTCTAGCTAAAGATTTGCCCATTTTCTTGATCTTTTCTAAGATGCAGTTTTTCGCTCCCTTGCTTTTCTCTATTATTTTTCTGTTGATCACTATCTTCACTAACATTTACTATTTTCTTTCTTTTCTTGCAATGAATTTAGCTTGTTCTTCTTTAAGACAATGTCATGAGGTAGAAGTTTACATTATTGATTTGAGAACCTTATAATTTTTAATGTATGTACATACAGCTATAAATTTCCCTCTAAACACAGCTTTAGCTGTATCTCTGAAATTTCAGTATATTATGTTTTTTAAAAGATTTATTTTTATTTATTTGAAAGACAGAGTTACAGAGAGTGATAGAAACTGAGAAAGAGAAGTCTTTCATCCACTGGTCACTCCCCAAATTGCCACCAGCTGAATTGGAAGTGGAGCAGCAAGGACTGGAATTGGCACCCATATGGATGTCGGCACATCAGGCTGGGGCTTTAACCCACTGCACCACAGTGCCAGCCCCAGTATATAATATTTTAATTTTCAAACACCTCAAAGTATTTTCTAATTTCCCCTGTGACTTTTATTTGACTCATTTGTTATTTAGGATTGAATTTTTTAGTTTCCACATATTTGTGTATTCCCCAAATTTCCTTCTGTTATTTATGACTAATTTCATCCATTTATGCTTGGAAAGCATTTGTCATGTTATTTCTTTCTCTGGGATTTATTGAGGTTTGTTTTATTGCTTATATGCTGGTATGTGATAGGAAAATCTTTTGTGTGTGTATCTGTGAGGCCTAGTTGATTTATAATGTTAACCAAGTCTTCTATCTCCTTGCTGAATTATGTGTAGTTGTTCTATTACTGAAATGAGTTAGTGAGATTTTCTATTATTATTGAATTATTTATTTCTCCCTTTAATTCTGTCAGCTTTTTCTTTCATATATTATAGGACTCTGTTAGGTACAGATATGTGTGTAATTATTTTTCTTCCTTATAGATTGACACAACATTTTAACGTGTCCTTTTTGCCTCTATAATTCTACTTTCTCTTAAAGTATGCTTTGCTTGATGTTAATATAATCATACCAGTTATCTTTTTGCTACTGTCCATATGTCATATCCTTTTGTACCTCTATTTTGTCATTAAAACTGTTATGTCTCTTATAGACAGCCCATAGTAGTCAAGTCTGTTATCTATAGTGCTAATTTTGCCTTTTGATTGGCACATTTTATCCATTTACATTTAATGCAATAAAGGAAAATGTAATAGTTATATTACCATTTTAAACTATGAGAGACATAGTTTTCTATTTACCTTTATAGTACAAATGTTATAATTTTTCATATATTTATTATACAATATTAAAATAGAATCTATTTATAATAACTGACTTAAAAATCTTTTTCTAGTAAGTCTAACATCTAAGCTTCTCAAAAGTAGTTTCTATTGACTGCTATTATTCTTGTATACAGGGAATATTTTCTTGGTTCCTTGCGTGTCTCAAAAATTTTTATTGAAAAGTAGACAATAACATTACAACTCTGCAAATCAGATAGTCCATTTCCTTAGAGTTGCTGCTGGTTCATATGTTGCTATTTTGTTGAGTGGCTTTCCTGAACTAATTTTGTAAAGTCTGTATATTTTGTTGAGTGTGATCACGGAAATCTCTGTTCAGATTAGTGGTCAGGTGATGATTAGACAAAGATTTGCTTCAGTAAGTCTCGCAGCTCTTGCTGAGGGGCATTGTAGACATGTTGAGGAACATCTTCCATGTTCCTGGAGTTAAAAACTCTGCTTTGATCTTTACTTTTTTCACTTTTTAAATGAGTAGAATCCCATGGTTGGCCAAAAGAAAATGTAGGTAGTTTAAAAATTTATTGAAAAGGAATTTTTACTGGCACCAGATTCTGTCCCGGTTCCCCTCTTCCAGGCCAGCTCTCTGCTGTGGCCAGGGAGTGCAGTGGAGGATGGCCCAAGTCCTTGGGCCCTGCACCCACATGGGAGGCCAGGAGAAGCACCTGGCTCCTGGCTTCAGATCAGCGCGGCGCGCCGGCTGCAGCGCGCCGACCGCAGCAGCCATTGGAGGGTAAACCAATAGTAAAAGACCTTTCTCTCTCTGTCTCTCTCACTGTCCACTCTGCCTGTCAAAAAAAAAAAAAAAAGAAAGAAAGAAAGAAAAGGAATTTTTAATGTTTATTTCAGTTAAATTTTTTTAATATCCAGTCCCAAAGAGAAAAATATCATTTGTTTTCCCTGATCGGTGACAACTGAGCACCAAAGGGGAAACCTGTTAAGTGAAATGGACACTATAAGCAACAATGAACTGATCAGCTCCTGTCCTGACTTTAGATGTACAATGTAATACTTTATCCTTTTTAGTACTTGTTGTTGTTGTTGTTGTTGTGGTTCTAGTACTATTGGTTGAACTCAGTAATTAACACACAATTATTCTTAGGTGTTTAAATTTTAACTGAAAAGTGATCCCTGTTAAATCTAAGAGTGGAAAAAGAGAGGGAGGAGATGAAGAGCTATGGGTTATTTAACTATGTGCTTATTTTCAAAGACTTGAATAATCACCTTGTAACAATGATCAGATTTGGTCTATGTTATGTCATGATTTTAAGGAATCTTATTTCAACCAGATATTTTGGATTTTGATATTGGTCTATTATGCTATGTTATATGTGCGTACATATTGTATGTCCACATGGGGAAATTTTATTAAGAGTTTTATTTTAAATGGCTTTTAGATAAGATTGTCCATAAATTTAAGCTGCTAAAATCAATCAAAGATACATTTTAATTTGTATGACCTGAATCTGTGTATCATATGTTTTAAACTTGTTGGTAGAAAGAAACTAAAAACATTTTATATGGTTGTGCTTAAGTTTACTGATTAAACAAACTACACCATGTTAGATATTTAAGACGTGTTTTCAAATACATGATTCTTAAAATTTATAGAAGGCATTGGACCTTCCAGTAAATGTTTTATTAAGTTCTTATCTAAGGGTTGAAACGGTTTGCTAAGTATTCATGTAATATTGCTATCGTCAGCAAGTGATCTAGGACTTGCTCCCTCATTTCTCTATTCTAAGCCCAACTTGTTCTTTCACTTCTCTATTCTCTTCAAGGTAGGGAACTAATTCTATTATGAAGGAATCTGTAGGATGCACAATTTAATCTTTAGACCTTATAAGAGATGGCTAACATTTTTCTGTAATAGCATAGCCAAAATAAGAACTTAACTAATAATCTCATAGCTAGATTCACATCGCCATCAGCGAAGTATACAGTAAGTAAAAAAAAAAAAAAACCTCCCTTTCAGACCAAAGGGAAAGAAAGTTTTAAAGTGAGAATATAATTATCCTCATGGGCATTGTCTACCTTAGAAAAACTACTACAGAACATGCCTGTGACTATAGACTTGTAGTTCAGGCCACCAAAGATTAGAGATGGGACACGGGCACTCCCTTGACTTGCATCCTCTGGTCTGCTTTAACACAAACCAGGAGGAAAAGAAAGCTCGGCATCAGAAGCAATGGGTGGCAGGCCTATTAATGGCTGATCTGTACAGTGATCTGCCCTCAAGGAGACCCAACAGGCCAGTCCACTGCAGTGGCTTTCAATGTGGTAAGCCTGGGCTTCAGCAGAAGTCAGCTTGTGAAGAGCCCTGGCAGCTCTGCCAAGAGTTGGATCACTGGAAATGGACCTGCCCTGGAGTCGAAGGATGCCCAGGTCAGAGCCACAGATCTCATTGGCTCCAAGCTGAAAAGCCCTTCACTCAGCCCAACTTCCAAAGTGACCACTGCAGTAGAGGGGACAGCCAAGTAGGGTCAGCAACATTGCAGGCAGAACTGTAAATTTCTTGTTAGAGATGCCCCCTGCCTTTACCTGGCCAGCTCTCCTCCCAGCCCAGCCAAGTAATGAAAGTCAACAGAGTGCCTTCCCCTAGGAGGTTCACACCTCCCTTAGGATATACCCCATGTGAAGAGATAGATAGGTCTGGGCCTCTTCACTTACAAGGCCTAAAGCCCAACAGATTATTATCAAGCCCCTTCTATCAGGTTCTATTTGCCTCTCAATCAGTAAAATTACTTGTAGCTTAGACAGCACCTTTCTTAGCTCCTCTAATAATGACTCTGTCCTTTGTTCTAGACCCTGTCTAGTCCACTTGGGCCTCATTCCTTTGTAATCATAACCTCTACTCTACCACCAATGGCTCTACTCCCAACCTGTGTGTACTGATGGTCCTCTTCCCCACTTAATGCTGTATAATTGTTCAGACCTGGTTAAGGCCACTCTTAGGATCATTGGTTACTATCCTCACTCTGTCTTTTATGACCTTGTCTAAATATGATCAGAGTCGGGGAACTTGGAAGGCTTCCATAGCCTTGGCAACTCATGACGACAGCCTAGGGTGGTTACTGGCGCCATAAACTAGAGTGTCAATTTGTTGGGTCAACAACAGGAGCCACTGTGCGCTTGCTCCTGATGTGGGATCTCTGTCCTTAATGTACTGTACATTTTGATTCAGTGCTGTGACTAGTACTCAAACAGTATGTTTCGCTTTGTGTTTCTATGTGGGTGCAAACTGTTGAAGTATTTATACTAAATTGATCTTCTGTATATGAATAGAATTGAAGATGAATCTTGATGTGAGTGGAAGGGGAGAGGGAGCGGGGGAGGGGAGGGTTGCGGGTGGGAGGGAAATTATGGGAAGGGGAAGCCATTGTAATCCATAAGCTGTATACTGGAAATTTATATTCATTAAATAAAAGTTAAAAAAAATTTTAATATCCATGTATAGTTTTCTCTTAATATGCATTTTCATAAACTTTTTAAAGAGTCGTCATGGGGGCCAGTGTTGTGGTTTAGCATGTTAAGCCACTACCTATGATGCTGGCATTCCATCTGGGTGCTGGTTCATGTCCCCACTGCTCCACTTCCTATCCAGCTTCCCGGCCCGGGAAAAGCAGCAGAAGATGGCCAAAGTACTTGGGCCCCTGCATCCCACGTGGGAGATTTGCATAAAGTTCCTGGCTCCTGGTTTCAGCTTGGCCGAACCCTGGCCTTTGCGGCCATCTGGGGAGTGAACCAGCAGATGAAAGATCTGTCTCTCTCTCTCTCTAACTCAGCCTTTCAAATAAATCTTAAAAATAAAAGTCTTCATAAGCATGAATTTCAATTTTTTTAGAATCAAAATAGACTATTTTTCATGAATTTGTTGAAGTACCATAGTATGTTGCGGATTTACAAGTCCCCCGTAGAAATCTCATTCCTAAGAATTTTCTTTTAAAATAATTTTATCAGCCTTTTGCTTGCCCCAACTAATACAAGCACCTCAGGTAACTACAATGTCAAACTTTTGTTGCTGATTTTTTGGGCAAATTTCCTGGGCATGTAACTGCTTGCACTATGTAAGCTTTGAGTCAAGTGAAATAAAGATCCCAGTGACAAATCCTTAGCGATGGGGACTTTAGAGAGTGCCAAACTTATCCAGGGACAGCAAGACCACAGGTTTTCACTGCTATCGTGGGTCTAGGGCTGTTAATTTTCAAGGCTTCCTGAGAGCTAGGGAGAGGCAAAGGTGAATAGGGTAAGACAAAACATTGGAAAGTTACTGAGCTTATCAAGATTCCTCCTTTTTAGTATTTTTTATTCACTTTTAAAATTTTATTTGAAGGACAGAGAGACAAAGAGAGATCTTCCATTTATCAGCTCACTCTACAGATGCCAGCAATAGCCAGAGTGGGACCAGGATGAAGCCGGGAGCTGAGACCGCCATTCAGGTCTCCCATGTCGGTGTCAGGAGCCCACATGCTTTAGCCATCATGTACTGCCTCTCAGGATGTGCATTACCGGGAAGCTAGATCAGAAGTGAAGGAGCCAGGTCTCAAGCCAGGCACATCATGGGATGTGGGTACTCCAAAAAGAGAATTAACCACCGGGCCAAAATCCTGACCCTCTACCTCTTTTTAAAAAATACTCCTCAAATTGTGCCAAACTTTTGGTTAATTTCAAAAGTCTGAAAAAGTTTATTTTGACTATATTTGCCAGTGTTCTTGCTACTTGAATGGAGCAACAGATTTCAGGGATCTTTATTCCATCGTTCCAGAAGTGCTTCCCCCATTTCATATGTGGCTACTTTAAAAAGTTCTTGGAAATAATAATTAAAAGATAAGTTTATTTAGCTGCAAAATATTTTGAAGTCCATGCATAGTTTTTAAATAATATTCATTTTCAATGAACTTTTTAAAGCAAGGCATGGATTTCAAATGCTTTGCACCAGAATAAACTTATATTTTAATTCTACTTTCTACACTTTTCTGAAGTAACCTTGTATGTATTTATAATATATATGTGATAATATGTATATGCAAAAGACATTCATATGCATATAGTGTGAAACCATGAAGGAGAACCACTGAGCAAATATTTTATGATGCATTTATTCATAGGACTTCTAAAATATCAAATAGCCAACAGTACTTTAGTGCTTTGGAAAAATGACATTTTATATTGATAAGCTGAGAAATGCCTTTCCTATCTTCCTTCTCTATTAAATCTAAAGCCTTTCCTTCTTTGCCTCATCAAATCATATGAACTAAGAATGTGTTGTTAATTCTATAAGTGATGGGACCGGTGCTGTGGCGCAGCAGGTTAAAGCCCTGGCCTGAAGCGCTGACATCCCATATGGGCACCAGTTCTAGTCCCGGCTGCTCTACTTCCAATCCAGCTCTCGGCTGTGGCCTAGGAAAGTGGTGGAAGATGGCCCAAGTCCTTGGGCCCCTGCACCCACCCACATGGGAGACCCGGAGGAAGCTCCTGGCGCCTGGCTTCGAATCGGCGGTTACAGCCATCTGGGGAGTGAACCAGCGGATGGAAGACCTCACTCTCTGTCTCTACCTCTCTCTGTAACTCTGTATTGCAAATAAATAAAAATAAATCTTTAAAAAAATGTATAAGTGAAGATGAGAACATAAATATGAGTGGCTGCTGCATTCCTATCCTGATGTTTGTTTTCTTATCCCATATTAGTGCTTTCCTCTCTTCCATGCTCACATGCACACAACCAGTTGCATCTTAGAATTTATATTCTCTGATTTAATATTGTTAGCAGATCCACCTTCCCCCAAATGTCTGTGTTTATCTTTCTCTACAAAATAATAATGATAGTATTTGGGAGTTTGGTTTTGCCATCTTTTTTAACATGACAAGACACTCTGTATAGCCTCATCTTTTTTTATACTATAAAATAGGTTAAGTCTTGAACTAAGAAATGTTTTGTATTAGAATTATGTTACTGAGAAAAGCACCATGATTTTGCTTCCTTCTTCAGATGAAGAACACACCACAGAACACACACCAAACCACCATGTGCCTCAGCCCCCACAAGCTGTGTTCCCAGCGTGCATCTGTGCAGCAGTACTTCCTATTGTTCATCTAATGGAAGATGGTGAGGTGCGGGAAGATGGAGTAGCAGGTACATCCTTGACCAGCTTGAACATTCTTAAGCTGTTCATTTGAGAAAAGACAATAGGGTGCTCTTGAATAGATTATCTACTGACTACATGTGGAGTGGTTCTATGCACAGCTAAACTTGTAGCATGCCATTCTAACATCATCACTTTTTGCTTCTGCTTTTCTTACTACTTTTATGACCAAGAAATTCCAATTAAAACAAACAGTTGAACCCAGGAACATTCTTTATGACCAGAGAACAGAACAACACTTAGTTGGTCGTATGGAAATAAAACAGTGACTTTGATCACCTTAGAAATCTTTGATGTTCCCTTGACATCACTAAAGCCATCTTTCCAAATTGATTACCTTTACAGAGGTACCACTTAAGAGAATAATTGAAAAATGAAATGACAAACTGGCTTTAAAAGTGAGTTACATTTGTGGCAGATAATAGGTTAATATTCTTAATGGTTTTTTTAAAGATTTATTTATTTGAAAGTATGAGTTACAGAGAGCAAGAAAGAGAGACAGAGATCTTCTATCCACTGATGTACTCCCCAGATGGCTGCAAATAGGCCAAGCCTATCCACCTTACCCATCCATAAGATTAGTTATTTAGGGGCCGGCGCTGTGGCGCAGTGGGTTAACGCCCTGGCCTGAAATGCCAGCATCCCATGTGGGCTCCGGTTCTAGTCCCAGCTGCTCCTCTTCCAATCCAGCTCTAGCAGTGGAGGATGGCTCAAGTCCTTGGGCCCCTGCACCCACGTGGGAGACCCAGAGGAAGCTCCTGGTTCCTGGCTTCAGATCAGCGCAGCTCTGGCCATTGTGGCCATTTGGGGAGTGAACCAGCAGATGGAAGACCTCTCTCTCTCTCTCTCTCTCTCTCTCTCTCTCTCTCTCCTCCCCCCTCAGAGAGTATGTATGTGTGTGTGTGTAACTTTCAAGTAAATGAATAAATCTTTTAAAAAAATAGTTATTTATCCATATGATTACCTCATTAGGAATAGAAGCCTAATTATTACTGGCTCATTTGCTTTATCTTGCTGAGGAAGATACTGTTTAAAGCATTCATGTAGGCACTAAAAGATCATCTCTAATTTATTTGCATGCTATCCAAAACATATTTTCAAAAACCATATAATTACTTTAGGAATTTCTCGATACAATAAGCAATGACGTATGACTCTAGTAAATATCACTGCTAGTATTAGTGTGATTTTCACAACAAAGACAACTGCATATATTCACAAAGGTATTCTTTACAAAAGCAATACTGATACCTAAAGACCATCCAACATTTTTGTTACTTTTTCTTTGCATGTGAAAATATTCAGAGACAAGAAGAGAACAGATATTCAGCTTTCAATGGAAGAGGGTTCACAGAACCTTCTTCAGGCAAAGGGAGATAGTAAAGCTTAGTAAATTGTTAGATGCTGTATCTGATAGACTTATCTCCATTTAAGACAATTATTCAATTTCCTTTATCTTCCAAAGTGAGTGCTGTGGCCCAGCAAGTCTTGTGGAATTGTCTAATTGAAGATCCATCAACAGTTCTTCGACATTTTCTGGAAAAACTGACCATCAGCAATAGACAAGTAAATTCTTCTTCCTCTAGAGTGTAGCTGTGAGTGTGTACATTGTGAAAAACAAGCCACAAATTTTATAGTGGCATGCATGCAACATTAATGTCTTCTGATACTTAGCTAATGCATACTTTTTACGTAATGATAATGATGAACAATATTACATTGTATTGATTTCTTTAAATTTCTCCATTAATTGGTATCTCCATATGCACATTGCTAGTGGTATTTTTTAAAAACCAGTGATTAGCGATAAGATACTACAAGATTTTCAAATTTTAAAAGATTGGATTCTGTATAATGTTTTTCCTATTACATATACTTATTGGATTCTGATTAATTGTCAGTCTCTGATGCAGGTAGCACTAATATAATATGCTACAACTCTCTATTAATCAAAAACTCTAATTTCCAGACCACCCCATAAGAAAATTATACCAAATAAAAGTAACTTTCTGAGCAATGGCAAATGCACAGATTATTAAAAATCATTTCTTTATTGTGGTCATATTCACTGGAAGGTTTAGTTTCTGAAAGCTAAGGCCAATTGCAGACATTCAGTGTATTCTCTCCAGGCCTTACTTGATCTGTGTCACACAAAAACTGGGAAACAGAATTATGTTCAATAAGCCTAGTGTACTTAATGTATCCCAGCAGGTTCTCTTCATATTTCCATCTCTCCTGGCAGCCATAGGAAGTAGAGCTGACTAAATATACAGCTCAGCTTTGATTTGTCTGTATATTTGTGTAACTATAACATCTATTATATGAAAATGTTGAATATGATTAAAATTAGCATGTGGGCAAAAGTAAGACAAATACCTCCCCTCCTCTTGCTTGTTAATAAGTTTGTTTTACTTCCTTAAGCATGGCAGCTGAATGAAAATTAAAGCATTAAAAATTCTGCTACTCTTTCAGGATGAGTTGATGTACATGCTGCGCAAACTTCTCTTGAACATTGGAGACTTTCCTGCCCAGACATCTCACATCCTATTCAACTATTTGGTAAGTCCCAGCAGCCAGTAGCTTATAAATTTTCATTTCCATGTAAGAAACAGCAAAATGATTTAAAAAGGTCTTAGGAGATTGTTTTCAATAGATTTCCATTAATTATGTTACTGAAGGTGAATCATGGTCAGCTAAATTCACCACTTTTGGTGTGGGAAGCCCCTGCCTGGCAGAGACTTGGCATATGGTGGGTGTTCAACAAATGCCAACTTCCTCTGTCTTCTTTTAGTGTTATGTAACTTCCTTCTGTTGGTTCTTAATTTTGGTTTTCTGTTGAGAAAACTTATATGTCATTTTTTCCTTTTTTCTCTTATTTCTCTGTATAAACACACACACATACAGAGAAAAAGAGAGAGGAGGGGGAGAGAGAGAGGGAGAAAGGCCTAGAGAAGTGTTGCCCTAGATAAGCATTTGTGGGTGTATTTTTTCCAAGACACCTATCTATGCTTCAAAATGTCCTGACAACTCCTTTCTGAACCTTCTTTTTATTCTTTCCCTTATACCCTAAATGAATACGCACCATGACCATTCCTTGAAGTTGCACCCTAATAAAGGAAGACAGGGAGAACTCGTTCTTTCTCCCTTCCATATCATCAGGGAAATCTTTATCCACATACACCTGCATCTGTACTAGGATGATAAATTTAACTCATACTGTAACTCCAATGTACTAAGAGAATTCATTCATTCTTCCCCCTTGTCTGTGACAGATTTGGTCTTCCTCCTGGGTGCCTGCTTAGTGGATCCATTTTAGTGATACATAAAAATATAGGGGAGCCCATTTCATCGTTTTCAGGTTATAGTCTGTCCTGGTTACTGTGACGAAAAGTGCTGGACAAGCATTTTGACAGAGGGTGTGAAGACATAGGAGAATATTGAATTAAAAAAAATAGAAAAAAGCAGGGTGATGAGAATGTGATTTCAGGATTATTATAGCTCTGTGAACTACTCCTGTTCTGGCTCCTAGGTGGGATTAATCATGTACTTTGTGCGCACCCCCTGTGAATGGGGAATGGACGCCATCTCAGCCACTCTGACTTTCCTGTGGGAGGTGGTAGGTTACGTGGAGGGCCTGTTCTTCAAGGATCTCAAGCAGACGATGAAGAAGGAACAGTGTGAAGTAAAGCTACTGGTGACCGCTTCGATGCCAGGTAATCCACTACCGCTTTGGGCTGACACAAATGAAAACAGATAGGTAAATAGATAGATAGATAGATAGATAGATAGATAGATAGATAGGTGATAGATAGATAGATAGATGATTGATAGATAATAGATAGATAGTAGATGATAGAAGGTGATAGATAGATAGATAGATAGATGATTGATAGATAGATAGTAGATGATAGATTGATAGATAGATAGATAGGTGATAGCTAGGTGATAGATAGATGATAGATGATAGATAGATAGATAGATAGATAATAGGTAGATGATAGATAATAGATAGATAGGTGATGGATAGATGATAGATGATTGATTGATAGATAGATGATAGATAGATAGATAGATTATAGATAGGTGATAGATAGATAATCTTTGAAAAACCAGTAAGCTTTTTTATTCACAGAAAATGTGCAGAGTTCTAACCCCTAGTAGTGAGTGCTTCAAAGAATTTTTGTTTAATACAGTCAGAAGAAATACAATGGGCCCTTTAAAAAAAGTTGGCAGTTGCCGGATGAAAAGGGCAACATCAGAACCAGGATCCGCATGAATAAGGCCTTGAAGGGCTGCCAAGGTGGAAGATGTACTTAAGTCTATCGCAGACGGCCAGCTTAACTGAAAGCCTTTTGAGTAAATCTTGGCACTGCAAGGAGAGAATAATATTGTTTGCATGGCACAGGCCCCAGTCCTTTGTGAGCTCAATGAGAGATGGTTTTATGAAACACTGGAAAAGGGGGAGCAGGAAGAAGGGGAGTTACAGAATACAAAGTGTGATGTAAACTCTAGATACAGTTCCTTCTCACTGTGAAGGACTTGCTTCTCCTCAAGACGAAGATTTTTCCAAGCCTTTGTTCTTGTCAAATGACTAAGAAAATATGAGATGACAGAAGTTCTGAAACAAAGAGAAAGAAGAAATTATGAATAGATAAGAACATAGGCTCTGGCAGCAAAGATGCCTGTGATAAATTCAGCACTGCCGTTTATTAGTTATATAACTAGTATTGTCTGTGAAAAAGAATATTGTCCTAAGTTTTCTATCTTTATGTGTAAAACAGGAGTACGATTTTCATAATTGTGGGGAATAAATGGTAGAGATATAAAATACTTGCTGCCATATCCAGATTCATAAATGCCAATTTATTTATATGTTCAGAAGAATATCCAAAAATGTGATCTTTTTTATCATAGCAAAGGAACTTATATGAGATATCACTTACACACTTAAAAACAATGTGCTAAAAATCAGTGTATTATAGTATTCATAAAGATTTATAATTAATGAATGAATTAGAATAGTTGCTGTCGATCAGCTGAGTAAAATACAAAAAATGTAAATTTTAAATACATTTCAGATACATGTTTCTGTTTTTACTAGTATCTCTGCTTATATTTTCTCAATTCTTATGTCCTGGCTATCTAATTTAAAATACAGGGTTATGTTACTTGTTGCAATACTTGATTCTGACTCCTCTACTACATAAATGCATGCCTTTGAATAAGTTGTTCAGTTTCTTTCTGTTTCCTCATTTGGAAGAAAAAATAGATATCCATATCATGGTTTGCTGTGAGATTTGAATACAATATACATAAAAAGATAAAAATATTGGCAACTCCATAAATAGTAGCTATTATTATTTGTTAAACTAATATATTTAAATTTTTAATTACACATTTATGAATAAATAAAATTAATAAAATACACACCTTACCTTAAATACTTAGTAACAAGAGTAGTAAAAATGTCAACTTACTGAGAACATTTTAATATTTTATGCTTTACACACAAACTTTCTTGTAGTGGAAATCAGTTTATTATTACTTTTTTTAAGATTTATTTGTTTATTTGAAAGGCAGAGTTACTGAGAGGTAGAGGCAGAGGCAGAGAGAGAGGTCTTCCATCTGCAGGTTCATTCCCCAAATGGCTGCAATGGCTGTAGCTGGGCACAAAGCCAGGAGCTTCCTCCGAGTCTCTGACGTGCACCATCTTGTACTGCTTTCCCAGGTCACAGCAGAGAGTTGGATCAGAAATAGAGCAGCTGGGAATTGAACCGGCACCTGTATGGGATGCCAGTATAGCAGGCAGCAGCTTTAGCTGCTATGCCATGGAGCCAGACTCAGTTTATTATTACTCAGTATATTTATTTTACTTTCTGCAGGTACCAAAACCCTGGTAGTTCATGGACAGAATGAGTGTGATATCCCAACCCAGTTACCAGTCCACGAAGATACTCAGTTTGAAGCCCTGTTGAAGGTAGGAATGACTTTTGACAAATGATCTTCTGTGCAAAATGCCTATGGCCACTTCACTAAACATCCATCTTACAATTAAGTGGTAATTTTCTATCTTCAAATGAATGTGTGCATTTCTTGGAGAACCTACTCCACTGTTTTGTACTTAAATGGTTTCCTCCACTTTTCCTGGCATTGTACACTGAAGTAGGCAAAATCAGGCAGGTTCTGTCTTGGCTACACAGCAGTGCAGTGCTCAGGTGCTGTTCCTAACTCCTCCTGTGATGCTGTGCATTCCCGCATAGGAGTTTCTTGGCATCACTTGTGGTCCTTCTGTAGTTGCCCTGGTTCTTCCACTGATAGCACATAGAAACTCTCAGCATCAGGTGATGCTTCATGTCAGAAACCCCTTTTGTAGGATCTAGTTAAACAATATACAGTCTTGACTTGCTACTAAATTATTAGAGAATCAGATAATACTCATATATGCCTTGGAATGCATCATATGAGTCAAAGAAGTATTTTCTAATAGTTATGGAAATCATCACCCAAAAAATGTAATCTATAGCAAATGTGGCTGTAAGTGCGGTGACTGCTCATTTCTTGGAAATCCAAACTTTCAGTAATCCTGTGTTTTCTGGAACACAGCTAGCTCTGGGCTCAGATTTAAGTTAAAAGACTTCCTAAAAAAATCGGTTTTGTAACTCTTGTATTTTATTTTAGTAGAGGGGGATTTTATTCATCCCTTGGGCTTTACCCAGATATCTCCAGAGAATTCCTAAGGTCTAGTAAAGCCAGCTTCAGCAGCCACTCCATTTGTAAACTCAGATTGGATAGAAAAGCGTGGCAGAAAATGAAGGGACCAAACCCCGGCTTCATCATTACCAATGAGACCAAAATTCACAATAGGACCATTCTAGTGTCAGTGCTTTTTTCAATATCGCTGGGATACTACAGTGGGTTATAGACATTAGCTACATGGAAAGCACTGAATCTCATATACAAGACATCATAAGTGCTGCTTACATTATAATTTGTGTTGTTCTTAATGTTGTTGCTAAACATGGTTTCTTCCCGATATTGAGACCAGTAGGTGCACTGTACCTCCCCAGTCCATCACTCAGTCTGAATTTTAACTATACCTCTTTGGGCACTGTGAGAGCAGACTGAAAATATTACATTAACAGTTCTTTTGATATAATGCTTTGGATAATTATGTGTGCATATTCATATGTACATATAGATACATGTAATATGCAAAAATATACATATGATATAAACACATATAAAATCCTAAGAAGTTACCTTGCTTTTTGATTCTAGTACTTTTCAGCTTACTACATAACACATACTATATTCTTGATAAGCATTTGTTAAAATTTATTATTCTAGGAGTGTCTGGAGTTTTTTAATATCCCAGAGTCCCAGTCAACACATTATTTTCTCATGGATAAACGATGGAACCTTATCCACTACAATAAGGTGAGACTTGCAGCAGAAAGACCATGTTGAATTGTGTCAAGCCTTGCCATGCCTTTCCTAAGGAGAGCTTGGGGAGACATTGTTGTTTACAGGTTAAAAGAATGGTCACTTGGGGGCTGGCATCATGGCACAGTGGGTTAAGCCAGTCTGCAACATTGACATTCCATATGGGCCCTGGTTCAAGTCCCAGCTTTTCCACTTCCAATCCAGATCCCTGCAAATGTGCCTGGAAAAGCAGCAGAGCATGGCCCAAGTGCTTGGGCCCCTTCACCCATGTGGGAGACCTGAAGAAGCTCCTGGCTCCTGACTTTGGCCTGGCCTAGCCCTGGCTGTTGTGGCCATTTGGGGAATGAAACAGCAGATGAAATATCTCTGTTTCTGTCTCTACCTGTCTCTCTGTAACTCTGCCTTTCAAATAAATAAATAAATCTTTAAAAAAAAATGGTTACTTGGGTCACATCACCCTGCTGTCTATGTCACTTTGGCCTACTTCCTTTGCCTTTCCACCGTTCAGTCTCCTTTGTACAATGAAGGGAATGATAAGAGTATCTATACTTGGGAAATATAATCATAAAAGGAGATACGGCACCAAGTTATTCATCATTACTATATCTAAGTGAAAAATTAAGCTGCCCATATAATGTGTGTGTCTATGTAGAATTTTAATGCTGTTTTGGTTCCCTTTTCTGTTATGCCAAATATGAACATAATGGCCTGATCTAATGAGCAAAAGAGCACCTCAGGACAGCCATGATCATCACTTTACAGTGACATTTCTAGAGTCATAGGAGATGTCCTTGGCTCCTTCGCTCTATATCTTGGAAAAGGTACCCAGCCTGGGTTATATAAGACTTTCCTGAGAAGGAGGTTTTTTGAATAAAAAACATTAAAGATTAAAGGAATTTTTAAATTTTTCTGATATTTGGGTAAAGAGCAAATTAGATATAATTTAATCATTTGTTACTGACGTCATGAATTAGAGTGTCAGCTGTTAAATCAACAACAGGAGTCACTGTGCACTTACTCCCCATGTAGGATCTCTGTCCTTAATGTGTTGTACTATGTGAGTTAACAGTAAAACTAGTCTTCAAACAATACTTTATACTTCGGGTGTCTGTGTGGGTGCAAACTATTGAAATCTTTACTTAGTATAAACTAAATTGATCTTCTGTATATAAAGATAATTAAATATGAATCTTAATGAAGAATGGGATGGGAGAGGTAGTAGGAGATGGAATGATTTGCGGGTGGGAGGGTGGTTATGGGGGTGAAAACCACTATGAATTTTGAAAGTATAAATAAAAGTTTTAAAAAATCTAAACCAAAAAAATTTAACCATTTGAAACTTTTATTTCTCTTTGTGCAATACATCACAGACCTATGTTCGAGACATTTATCCTTTCCGGAGGTCGGTGTCTCCACAGCTGAACCTTGTGCATATGCACCCGGAGAAGGGACAGGAACTCATTCAGAAACAGGTGTCTGACCACTTTGATTTTATTCTATGGTTTGGTTATGGTTCCGTGAAAATTAGTAATGTGTTGCCAAACCTGAGATTCTGTGTTTCTATGATTTTGTCTGGAGAAAGTGTACAGATAGAATTGTTCAATTGAGTATCCCCCCAAATAGTGTGTTTTTACTTAAATGATGCCATAATGTACAAGTATTAAGAAACACATCCTTGGAATGATGCTATGATAAATTTTGGGTATAAATCAAAGAAATCTTACCATTTATGCCTATTAGTTTGTAAGTATGCTTCTTGTTTCACATTTTGGTAATTGGGGAAGTAAGCATTTGCACACTATTGGAGTACATAATGTAGAGCACATAGTGTAGTGATAAGAAGGTTGTCCCTGAAGTCTTCACTAGCTGAGGAAAAAAGTAAAAGGGTCGGTGTAGTATGTCTGACAAAAGCATTGAACTCAAGTCCAGAGATTTGTATTCTGTCCTAGTCTGTCACTGACCACAGATCTTATGTTATGCACTTCTGTTAAAATATAAGGTGATATAATCAAGCGGTCTCAAAGCAGACATTAAGCTTAAAGAAATTCACTATTCTGCATGCAACATACAGGTTTAAGATGCAATTCTAAACATAATGCAATATTAATATTGTCTATGATTACATTTACTTTTTAATAAAGTCTCATACATGAATCTCAGGACACTTGATCTTTTCCCGTACATGACAAGAATGCTAATTTGGCATCAAACTATCTAAAAATCTCTTTATGAGGTGACTAAAAATGGCATGAAATTACTATTTGAGCAATTAAAACTATAGCTATCATTAACTAGCAAATTATACTTGAAGAAATCACTCAATATGTTGCAAGGTGTGAGGAAATGGACAAAAATGTAAGATCTTAAATATAAAAAAAAACTAAAATGATTCTACCAAAAGGATTCCAGCTTCTGACTTTAACAGCAAGGTAATTAAAACCATAGTCTATAAGAGCACTCTGCGGGGGGAGAGGGGAGCGTGCATGTATGAGTGTGATAATCATGCTTCAGAACACGTTTCAAAAGAATCCCATAAAATGGGACTCTTGCTCTTGGAACACCCCAGGTCACCGTCCCAAGCTTCTAAGTCCCCCAAGGAGGCCTGAGGTCTGCTTCAGCAGCTTCCTCAACACAGCTCCCTGTTTATGAGCACTAATCACAACCCCTGCCCACTGACCATCAAGAGATAAAGGACTGAGAGAGGGGCTGGGAGCCCCACGTGAGTTCATCCAAGCCCAGAACTCAAGGGGGACACAAATCTAGGGCCCCTCCACTCTTGTGCCAACATGGATTAAGGGAAGATCCCATTTCTATGTTAGAGAGAGGGGCGGAGGAGGGAGATCTAGAACTTTCAGGAAAGAGCTTAAGGTGTCTGTGGAAATGATAGCAGCAATTAGAACTTCCTGCTTGGCTCCCTGTTAGAGAAAGTCTTTCCTATTATGACATCCAACAAATAGGCTCCCTGGAACATTTTGCTGTTCTTAACAATGCTTGCCTTGTACTCCTCCAGCCTACAAACTCTGCAAAAAAATGCTTCGTTTCATAGAGCAAGCAGATGCAGGAAGTGAGAGTGACTTAACCATTGTTTGCTTTTTTCTGTGTGTTAAAGAAGGAAGGCGTTTCTCCTTCCTTCCACTCCCCTGCCTTCCCTCCCCCACTCTTCCTTTTATCAGTCTGTTTGGCCATTCAAGGAATTATTTTGATATCTTCACTCCATACTTTCAGAGTTCCCAATCCTGCTTTTTGTTGTCCACTAGGTATTCACGCGGAAGCTGGAGGAAGTAGGGCGAGTGTTGTTTCTCATCTCCTTGACCCAGAAGATCCCCACGGCCCACAAACAGTCCCACGTATCCATGCTCCAGGAAGACCTCCTCCGGCTGCCCTCGTTCCCGCGAAGTGCTATCGACGCCGAGTTTTCTCTCTTCAGTGACCCTCAAGGTATCAAGCAAACATTTGCATTTCCAATCCTGGGCTGTGCTCCAGTCCTAGGTTTGCTCTCAACTAGCAAGCACTGTCATCAGCAGACAATCTGTAAGCCCGTGGTTCCCACCCCACTCACGTGTGCATTTGGAATCCCTCCGGAGGACTTTTTTTTTTTTTTTTTTTAACTTTTATTTAATGAATATAAATTTCCAGTGTACAGCTTATGGATTACAGTGGCTTTCCCCTCCCATAACTTCCCTCCCACCCGCAACCCTCCCCTCTCCCGCTCCCTCTCCCCTTCTATTTGCATCAAGATTCATTTTCAATTCTCTTTATATACAGAAGATCAATTTAGTATAAAGGTTTCAACAGTTTGCACCCACATAGACACACAAAGTGAAACATACTGTTTGAGTACTAGTTATAGCATCAAATCAAAATGTACAGCACATTAAGGACAGAGATCCCACATGAGGAGCAAGTGCACAGTGGCTCCTGTTGTCTACGGCCATACCACCCTGAACGCGCCCGATCTCGTCTGATCTCGGAAGCTAAGCAGGGTCGGGCCTGGTTAGTACTTGGATGGGAGTCCGGAGGACTTCTTAAAATACAGCTTGCTGGGTCCCACCGGCCCCTCTGAGTTTCAAGACAGGGCCCAAGAGCTTGTGTCTTGAATGAATCCCCAGGTGATGCTAATGCTGCTCACCAAGCTCCAAATGCCAAGACCACTGCTGTAGGCTAAGCATCAGCACCTGAAGGAAGTGGGGGTGGTGTTGGTATGGGACAGAGTGAACAACTAAGTGAAGAACATGCATTTATAAGAAGCTTTGAGCTTCTCTAAGACAAAACCAATCTAGGGCAACAGAAATCAGAACAGTTTCCTCTGAAGTGGGAATGTGAATGAATTTCCCAAAAGGGGCTCGAGGAAACTTTCTGAGGTAATGTAAATTGTCTCAAGATTGGGCAATTGGTTACATGAGAGCATAGTTTTTTCAAAAACTCACTGAATTTTACATTTAAGATTAGTGCACTTTAAATGATTCTGGATCAAGGGGGAGAGGGACGGAGACATGAAAAGAGACTCATTTTGGAACCTTTATCTTTTAACTCGTTATTAAATGGGGACAATTTATTTAAATTAGCATCCTATGCCTCCGTGTCTTTGTCCAGAAACTACAAAGCAAGTGTAAAGAGCTCTAGTCTGACCAGTAATTAGAATACCAAGTACTGTTCCCAACCCTGTCATTTTCTACCTGGGATAACTTATTTTTCTCAATTTTTTGCCCAGCTTTTTAGCAGCAAAAATGCTGCAAATGCCTGCCCTGCCTTGCACAGAGTTAGATCATAAAAGATGATTATCAAAATCCTTTGAGATCCAGGAAGTGTTAGACCAATGCCAGCAATGTGTGCTGGAAAGAATTTCAGCAGTGGATCTTCGCACCCCCGAGCTGGAACACATGCAAGACAACAGCACCCCAGGTTGGATCACCCTCTTAACGCTGACAGGGTTGGTGCAGGGGCTAATCCTGTGTCTGCCATTTCACATTCTTGCAGCTGGGAAGGAATTGTTTGGCCTTGACACTCTTCAGAAGAGCTTGTGGATCCAGCTCCTGGAGGAGATGTTCCTGGGCATGCCAAGCGAGTTCCCATGGGGAGATGAAATCATGCTGTTCCTGAATGTTTTTAATGGGGCTCTGATCCTCCACCCAGAAGACAGTGCACTGCTCAGGCAGTACGCTGCCACCGTCATCAACACCGCGGTGCACTTCAACCACCTCTTCTCTCTCAGTGGCTACCAGTGGATTCTTCCTACCATGCTGCAGGTACCCAGTATCTCCTCTCCTACACAGAAAATTAGCCCTAGTACTCATCAACAGCAGTTCAACAAGGTCAATACCAAAACTCTAATACCAGAGTTATCTCTTCTGGTGACAACAGAAAGCACTAATTAAATCTGCCGTACAAATTTTAAGAGTTTGCATTATTCATTTCTTTCCTGGGATACCCCACAGTGGCTGGGCTGTCCCATTTCTTCCAGGCCAGGGGTTCTCAAAGTGTGGCTTCTACACCAGCAGCATCAGCACTGCCTGGGAGCAGGTTAGAAATGCACATTCTTGGGTCCTGTTTCAAGCCACTAAATCAGCAACCAGAATTAGGACCCAATGATCTGTATTAATAACAAGACCTCCAGGTGAATCTGATGCTGTAAATAATTCAAGAACCCCTGATGTTGAGCCAGATGTATGGCCAATGTTCCGCTGATGTTTCTCCCAAGAGATTCTTTGACCACTGTCTGAGCAGAGATTTTCATTGCCACTCCATATGATTTGATAGGGTTGGAGGAGGTGAATTTGGTAGGAAGATGCCTACAATATTCTTAATATTACATGAAAATTGTATGTTACAAACTTGAATATATGGTATAATCCAACTTGTTAGAATATGTGAGGGAATGCCAGAATTTTCAAGAAGTATAAACAATAATTATCTGGGAGGAAGGATTATAGATGATCTTATTTGCTTTTTAAACTTTGTCTTCTGAGCGTTATAATGAATATAACTGTTTTTTGGTAATCACTAAAAGGTTATAAAAAGTAAAGAAATGTCTAATGGGTATGTGACTACATTTAGGCAGGGCCTGGGGGCTCACCCTAGTTCTCTGTTTTTATGGAAGTTTTAATAAATATTATGAAAGTAATAAATGCTTGTTCAAAGTACAGTTTGTTCAACCTATGAAGGCAAGATATTTACTTCTGCTATTGCAAGACCTGCCTTATTTTTAAGTAGTTGAAATTTTCTGTACTATTTATTGATTACCAGAAGCAGTTATGCTCATTGTAAAGATCAGAAGCCAAAAAGTTTAAAGAGCAAATAAAGATCACCTGTACTCCTTCCTCCCAAATAAATATATTGTTTCTACTTCTTGAAAATCCTGGCACTCCCTTCCTTTCCTCTAACACACATTATTTCACTCTTTCTCTCTCTCTGACATACATTCACACATTCTTTCTCTCTCGTTTTCTCTCTCTCTGCATGTGTGTATGTGCGTGTGTGTGATTCTTTCAATAAAAGTTGGATTACACCATATATTAAGTTTGTAACCTGTGATTTTCATGTTATACGAAGAATATTATAGGTATTTTTCAAATAGTTCCATTTAGCACTATAGCATTGTTTTATATAATTGTACAGTATTCCATTGTTTGCATGTAGCATAATTCACTTAACCAATCACTATTTATGAATAATTTAAGTGGTTTCAAGTTTTCCACTATTATAAACAAACTTACAACAGGAACTATTGGACATACATCTTGTACATTTGTCCAATTCTTTCTTTGAGATAAATTCCTATTCAAAAACTTCCTAGGGAACAGTATATTTTTATTTTTTTAATATTTATTTATTTATTTGAAAGTCAGAGTTACACAGAGGGAGGAGAGGTAGAAAGAGAGAAGTCTTCCATCCACTGGATGGCCGGAGCGCGCCAAAGCCAGGAACCAGCATCTTCTTCTGGGTGTCCCATGTGGGTGCAGGGGCCCAAGCACTTGGGCCATCTTCTACTGCTTTCCCAGGCCATACCAGAGAGCTGGATTGGAAGTGGAGCAGCTGCGATTCGAACCGGCGCCCATATGGGATGCCAGCACTGCAGGTGGTGGCTTTACCTGCTATGCCACAGAGCCAGCCCTAATGATGTTTAGTATTTATATGTACATTAAAAAATTTCTCTCTGGAAAGTCTATTCCATTTTACTCTCCCCTCTACCAGTTTATGAAGTTAACTACATCCCTCCATGTTTCCCATAGCTATGAATTTTTAAAGCAAATACGATTTTGATACATTGTTAAACCATGTTTGAATATGTGGTGTTTTCCATAGGTATACTCTGACTATGAAAGCAATCCCCAGTTGCGTCAAGCCATCGAATTTGCTTGCCACCAGTTCTACATTCTACACCGGAAGCCCTTTGTGCTCCAGCTGTTTGCTAGTGTGGCCCCTCTCCTGGAGTTTCCTGTGAGTAAGCTCTATGGAAGTAAATGAAGACTAATCAAGTGAGAGGGGCAAAGGTTATTTATTCAGAATTGCTTTGTGGATATAGAGCAAAAGGCAGTCAGCTGCCATCACTTTTTTGGCAGAGTTGTAGAAGCAGGTGGGGGGATGGAAAGCCTTCTAGAGGAAAAACAGGGAAGCTTCAGGTAGGCCCCAGTTGGAGGCTGCTGGCCTGGTAAAGCAGTTGGCAAGCTAACTAGAAGCAGGGCATCCTATGTAACTGGATAATTGTGCACATCTGGCTTTTGCTGGTTGATTGTAAGTTGGAAGCTGGTTAAAAAAATTAGTAACTGTCAGTTATTAATTAGGTCTTGACCATTTTATGTCAACTGTGTAAGAGTCAGGTGTACTACTCCATACTTATGCAATAGCATTGCTGGATGCAGAAGTATGTAATCTAAACATCAGATAGATGCTGTTCCAGAACAATACCCCAAGCTGCTGGAAGAGTTGCTATAAAACTTGCAAACCTGGGTTCCTTCACCTGATGCACAGAAAGCCAGTCACTGGCATAGGGGCAATGAAGACAGCAGAGATTTATTTGCAAAGTGCAGGAAAAGGAGCTGGCCAGCTACCAGTTAATACCCAGGCAACCCAAGGGGTAAAGGGTGATGATTATTATTGAGTAAAGATGGAGCTGAGAGGTAAACTTTTAGCACATGTCCAAGTTCCTGGTTAGTCAGCGGTGCTCACAGCCTTCCTTTAAGTGGTCAGTGATGCTTTGCTCTTCAGGTAATTTTTAGGATGGCCAGATGGGCTTCAGTTACTCTAGGGGCACCATTCAGGTAGTAGTTACTTTCTGGCTCAGTTCTGAAATTCTCCTAAATGGGACCCCCTCCCCGCCAAGACAACAGTGGCCATCAAAGTGTCATCTACTGGAGAAGCAAATGGCCTCCTGAGCCCAGTGATTAGAACCTTGTAGGGCCAACTGCACCATTCCCTCAATCCAGTGAGTTAATTTTAGTGCTATCAAAAGACAGGGCAATGACACTTTAAGGGAGGAGGCAAGGAGACTGGTGCCTGGGCATCTGGTGCTTGCATTAAAGACACTGATGAAGGGCTGGGTTTCAACATTGTGGTTGTTGTTGATAATAAAGTTTATAAAATAATTTGAATTCATGGTCAAATTCTATTAGTACTAAGATGGGAATCAATAAACTAAAAAACAATTTTTTATACAGGATGCTGCCAATAATGGGCCCAGCAAAGGAGTGTCAGCTCAATGCTTGTTTGACTTGCTACAGTCCCTGGAAGGGGAGACTACTGACATACTTGACATCTTAGAGCTGGTGAAAGCCGAGAAGCCTCTTAAGTCATTAGGTAAAAGCAATGAAATTATTTTTTCTGACGTTAGTTTTCTCATTGTAATTGTTTTAAAAAATCTATTTTGAACTAAGTAAAAACAGCAAAACACTGGAACAATGATATCAATTGAATGTATACATTTTTTTATCTCCTTTTTTCCTGAAATTATTTTGTCAATCCTAAAGAGTGCGGCGTTGTATGCCATGAGAATTGTATTAAAGGGAAGTGCTACAACTTTCAGAAAGTTGGTTTATCCTGGTTTAAGTGACTACCCTCCAAAATGGTTGTATGATCATTAAATGTGTAGAGCTTGATATAATTCAAAAATAAAGCCTTATACAAATGTCCTTTGGTGTCCTCTGTAACATAATACTTCTAAAACTACCCTCTCTCCAAAAAAAAAATAATAATAATACTTTTCTTCTTCATCTTATCACTTTAAAAATTGGGAACATAATTTCATTTCCTTTCTATGAAAAAAGGGAATAGTTTTCACAGTTTAAAGATAAAATCTGAGGCTAGTGTTGTTGTGTGATAGATTATGGTACCACTTGCTGATGCTGCCATCCCATGTCAGAGTGCCACTTCAAGTCCTGGCTGCTCCACTTCTGATCCAACTCCCTGCTAATGCACCTGGGAAGGCAATGGATAATGGTCCAAGTACTTGGACCCCTGCCACCCATATGCAAGATCAAGATGGAGTTCTTGGCTGCTGGCTTCAGCCTGGCCCAACTCTAGCTATTGAGGCCACTTAGGGAGTGAGCCAACTAATGGAAGAGCGCATTCTCTTTGTCTCTTCCTCTGTCTTTGTCACTCCTCTAGATAGATATTTTGAAAAATAAAATCTAACAAAGAAAAGGCTATAAAATATGACTGAGAAGATAACTTTAGGAGTAAGAAGGTTTTCTTTACTCCCAGAGGAATCTACTTTGATTGTGTGCCTGCCATGATTTTCTGTCTTTTCAGATTTCTGCTATGGGAATGAAGATCTGACTTTCTCCATCAGTGAAGCCATTAAACTCTGTGTTACTGTGGTGGCATATGCCCCTGAATCATTCAGAAGGTAACTGTCCATGCCTGCAATAAGTGTATATGCAAGGAAATAAAATGAAACAAAACAAAGGTTATGTTTGGTAGCATCACCCTGTAATATTCTAAAACTCAAATTTTTAAAAATTAAATTTAGAAAATTTGGCATGGCAGAAGTCTTGAAAATAGTAAATCCTCATTGATTTGAAAGCCCCTAATTTGAAATCTGTATAGAGGTTAAAATGTTTCATCTTGTTGGAAATTATTTTCCTCACATAGTCCACAAATTAGTAGCAAACAAAATATCAGAAGAGATATCAAAACTATTTAGGAAAATACATCTCAAAGAGCTATAGGAATTGCTGTCACATGAAAGATAAGATTATAAATCTTGCCTTTCATTTTACCAAGTGCAAGGAATCCAAAATCACCTCCAGGTGAGTCACCCCAATTCCAGGATTCAGCCATGGTCTGATATTTAAGTCTCTTGTCTCTATTAATGGTGCCAGTCTGTTGGTGAACTCTTCCAGAAATAAGGAAGAAGCCAAACTGATTATGTACATTATGTCTTCCTACCTTAGTCCCTTGGATCTTCTCTCCTAGGCCAGAACAAATAATGGGCCAAGAGGGGCCAAAATGCACATTAATTGAACTATTTTTATCAGAAGGAAACATGAGGAATGACTAAGAAATGCTTCCCACCTTCCCACACTCCCAACACTTATGAAAATGAGATGGTGGGTGTTTGGTACAGCATTTACAATATTGCTTGTGATGCCACATCCCCTGTCGAAATACATGGGTTCAGATTCTGGCTCCTCTTCCAGTTCTAGCTTCCTGTTCATGTGTATCCTGGGAGGCAACAGGTAATGGCTCCAGTGGTTGGGTCCCTGCTGCCTATATGGAAGGTCCAGATTGGGTTCCATGGTCTTGGCTTCAGTTTGCCCCAGTCCTGATCCTGACTGTTGTGGGTATTTGGGGAGTGAGCCCACAGATGGAAGATCTCTCTCTCTCTCTCTCTCTCTCTCTCTCTGTCTTTCTCTCTGTCCTACATCTCTCTGACTTCCAGCTAAATGAAAATAAATAATTAATTAGTTTTTAGAAAAACGATGAGGATTAAACACTATATTTGTGTCAAGCTGGATCGTGGTTGTGTCTAGAAGAGCAGTATAATAGGGTGGCCCTGCTCCAACTTTCCAGCTGCTCCTACAATGTCACAGTTCCAAAAAAGGTTCCAGAATGGATCAAAACCTCTGTTAAGTTCAAGTCCACTCCATACCTGAATGTAAAATATTGCTCATATTTTCCATCCCAAATGTGTATAGCTACCCTGTTAATAGCATGTTTTAGAAATTCTGCATTGAGCTTGAAAATGCATGAGGATAAAAAGAAAGCTTCCTACTACCAAATTCCAAATAAGACATAAAATTATTTCAAGTTAAAATTCAAACACACTAAATGAAAAGGAACTAGAGTTCACAAATTCCCTTGTTATTGTTAATTAAATGCCGAAGTCCAATACTGTTAATTTTTAAAAATCCTCCCTAATGTCCATTCTGTGCAATTTAAACCAGAGGCTTCTTGATGTCTGAGTAGAGTCAGAGTTTCTTTTTGCTTTTAAAGATTTATTTATTTATTTGAAAGTCAGAATTAAACAGAGAGAGAAGGAGAGGCAGAGAGAGAAAGGTCTTCCCTCTGCTGGTTCACTCCCCAATTGGCCGCAATGGCCAGAGGTGCACCAATCCAAAGCCAGGAGCCAGAAGCTTCTCCAGGTCTCCCATGCAGGTGCAGGAGCCCAAGGACATGGGCCATCTTCTGCTGCTTTCCCAGGCCATAGCAGAGAACTGGATCAGAAGTAGAGCAGCCAGGACTCGAACCAGCATCCATGTAGGATGCTGGAACTGCAGGTAGCAGCTTTACCCACTACGCCACAGTGCTGGCCCCAGTTAGGGTTACTTAAGCAGCTGGTTTCTGGGGTATTCTTACAGGGATAACCAAGTTCCTGTTGCATTTAAATTCTTTTTAAATAAATCTATATTAGGGGTCAGCACTTGATACAACAGTTATATTGCTGCTTGAGATGCCTGCATCCCAAATGAAAGTCCATGAGTTTGAGTCCTTGCTCTACATGAGATTACTGCTCATGTACACCCCAGGGAGGCAGCAGGTAGACTTGGTCACATGGGTGACCAGGATTGAGTTCCTGGCTTCTGGTTTTGGACCAGCCTGGGCTCTTGCAGATCTTTGGGAGTGAACCAGTGGATGGAAGCATGTTCTGTGTGTGTGTGTGTGTATCTCTTTGGTTTTCAAATAAGCTTTTGTATTTTGTTTAAGTGCAACACTTATATAAAATCATTTTAAAATGATAATTTTATAGTTTCATGAATGGTATTAAAGTTATACATCTATTTAACTGCTACTCAGATAACAAAATCAGACAGAGGTACCATTACTCTGATCTCCAGCACAATGAAGCAGCTTTACTTATTTCTGAACTCCATTGAAATTAAATAATATGATAGGCACTTTTTAATGTCTGAGTTCCATTACTCAATATTATTTCATGAGATTCATTCATATCATGTATAACAGCAGTTTATTCTTTTTCATTCATCTATAATATTCCATTCTGTGCTATGTCATAATTTATTATTCTTTTATTGATGGTCACTTATATCCAATTTGAAGCTATTGAAAATGATGCTGCAACAGGCATTTCTGTATATATCTTTTCAAAATTCTATTTAAGTTATACAAGTTTCATGTATTTCATATATATGGATTTAGGAACAGTGACACTTCCCTCCAACCCTCCCTCCTGGCCACACTCCAACCTTCCTCCTCCTCCTTTCATATTCCCACTCTTAATTTTTATAAAAGATTTATTTTCAGTTTACTTAATGATCATATAGTTAACCCTATACTAAGTAAAAGACTTGAACACATAGTATGAAGAGAACAAAAAAACACAAAACAAAAAACACACACACACATACACTGTTCCTTAATGGAAGAGACAAAAGCTGTAAACAATCATAAAATCTCAAAATGTCTATCTCACTCCAATACATTACATATCAAATACTCTGTTAGTTACCTCAGATCAAAGAAAACATATGATATCTGTCTTTGGGGGACTGGCTTATTTCACTGAATATAATGGTTTCCAGTTGCATCCCACTCCTGGCAATTTACCGAAACCAAAATAATTAAATATATGAAAGAGTTATCTGTACCCCCATGTTCATTGCAGCACAATTCACAATAGCCAAGATATGGAATCAACCCAGATGTCCATCAACTGTAGGCTGGATAAAGTAAGTATGGTATATATACACTATGGAGTACTATTCAGCCGTTAAAAAATGAAATTCTATCTTTTGCAACAAGATGGACACAACTGTGTATATCATTTTTGAAAGATTTATTTATTTATCTGAAAGTCAGTTACAGAGAGAGAGGGAGAGACAGAGAAATAAATCTTCCACCTGCTGATTCACTCCCCACATGGCCACAACGGCCAGTTCTGCATCAGAGCAAAGCCAGGAGCCAGTGCTTTCTTGCAGGTCTCCTACGTGGGTAGCAGGGCCCAAGCACTTGGGTCATCTTCTGCTGCTTTTACCAAACCATTAGAAGGCAGCTGGATTGGAAGAGGAGCAGCTGGAACACCAGCTAGAGCCCATATAGATTGCCTGCATTACAGGTGGCAGCTTTACATGTGATGCCACAATGCTGACCCTTTAGTATATATCTTTGTGCACACATACATACGCATTTCTTCCATAAAGTTTTTCAAGATGGTTGTATCAACTTTACCACCAGCAGTATGGCAATGTTACCCACATACTGGCCAGTGCCTGGAAGAGACAAGTCCTGCCTAATGTCTGAACAAACTGAATAAGCCACCTTTTCTCTAAAACCTTAGTCCCTCCAAAAAAATACCTGGCAGTTTTAGCTTCTATGTGATACCTTCATTATTCTCTAAAAAAAAATTGTCCAGCCTTTCTCATGAGACAACAATTTCTTAATTATTACAGGAAGCAGAACTGATTTTCTGCCTCATTTTTTAAGTTGTCAAAGAGGTAGTTAGACTTTAGAGTCTTACCACTCTGCTCCATATCCTTCACATTCTGAACAGTGTTGTTTCCTGTCTCCAGAACATGTATTCTAAGCAAACTTAGCAGAAACCAGTGGTCACTATTGGTAATAACCACAGCAGAAATTCCCAGCTACCTGTAGGCAGGAGAATATTCTCCAGGGTATCAGTCAGTGTTATTTTCCAGAATCCACACCTTATAAACTGGACTCCACTGAGGGAAATCTCCCAATGATAGATTTGTGTTAATATCATGCACCTTGGGGCTGGAGCTGTGGCATAGTGGGCTAAGCCTCTGCATGCAGTGTCAGCATCCCACATGGGTGCTGGTTTGTGCCCAGGCTGCTCCTCTTCTGAGCCAGCTGTCTGCTATGGCCTGGGAAGGCAGTAGAAGGTGGCCTAGGTACTTGGGCCCCTGCACACATGTAGGAAAACTGGAAGAAGCTCCTGGCTCCTGGCTTCAGATCAGCCCAGCTCCAGCCCTTGTGGCCATTTGAGGAGTGAACTAGTGTATGAAAGATCTTTCTGTCTCTCCCTCTCTCTCTCTGTAACTCTGCCTCTCAAATAAATAAATAAAATGCCCTGTGTCGGCAAGAAGCTCCCTAGTGAAGGCTGGTCTTCGAATGGCCCATGCTGCCCAGCAGAGGCGTCCGGGGACAGAACACCTCCCCTTCCCCCACCCCGGGTCCTCTCCCAGAGGATTCCCGTGGTCACTGAGAGCCAGAAAACACTTGACGGTTGACCCTGGCCTGGTGCCTCCCACCTGCCGGCTAACCTCAAGGTGTGTGCAGTTACCTTTCGAGCTTGGAACAGGCAGACTGGAATTGTCCTCTGCTACCTCTGTACAAAATCTTGTTTATAAAATTTCAAAAGGAAGTAGGTAAGCTAGGGAAGAACCTGAATTCTTAATTTGATTTGTGTGTGGCAGAGTTCTTAGCGTCTCAGAGTATAAAATAAATTTTTCAAAAATTTTAATAAATAATAAAATCTCTTTAAAAAATGCACTACAGTTTTCAAAGGCTAAGTCCACTTTGCATAAAAGCTACTCAGTTTCTACCTCCCCTTTGAGATGATGTTTCTGACACCCCCATATCACATTGGATGTGGGTCCTGTAAAGTGAGTGGTGTCCACTCACCCCATTAAGGAGGCAGTGTCAGACCTCATCACCACGACTGTTTCCACACACTCTTGATATAAAATTGCTTAAGCTTTAGAAAGACAGCCTCCCAGGAAAGGGTTTTGTGTTGTCTCACAGGCTGGAAAAATCACTCTTAGAAAATTCCTGAAAAGAAGCTTTGTTGACAGTTCTGAAGCCTGCTTCTCTGGATGACTGTGTAGCTCCACCAACTGTTTATATACACAGCCAAGTCCCCTGATTAGATCACATTCTTCCTTGAGACAGAATCCATCACCTTTCAGCAGGTGCTGAATGAATGGATGAGTAAATGAATGTTGGTGAACACTTCCAGCAGCTCTATCTCCTGTTGGCTTGGGTGGGGTGAGATGGGGGAGGGAGTTTAGAAGGCATTGCCTCCCTAGAGGCTTTCCATTTTTTCATGCTGCTAAATATGACACACTCAACGAAAGTAGAACATACAGTGTTAACTTGGTTTTCTTTCTGTTGCTTAAAGTCTTCAAATGCTGATGGTCCTGGAAGCTTTAGTTCCATGTTACCTACAAAAGCTAAAGAGGCAGACGTCACAGGTGGAGACAGTACCTGCTGCTCGAGAGGAGATCGCTGCCACTGCTGCCCTTGCGACGTCCCTGCAGGCCCTGTTATACAGTGTGGAGGTCCTCACCAGGTAATCCTGTTGATGCAGAGATTCCCAGCCTTAAGCCGTATATACCTACTGAAAAGACTAAGAAAATAGGTAGTGGCTGAAAATCTCAAAAACCAAGACTTTATTTAGAGATACTTGTCCCTTTACGTCCTATAACTGTAAACAGTCCCTAAGTAATTGGGAAAAAATAGTACATACTGCTCTGAATTGCAGTAGTAATGAAAGTACTCTCCCCATGCTTGCTGAACACATATTTGGATATAGCTTGCCGGGTTTCTGTGCCGTTTTTAACTGTACGGTCACAAATCTTTTGTAAAAGGGCCAATTTAATGAGTATGAAAATAGGATCCACATTTTTAAAAACTATCATGGTATTTTATGACACCTGAGATATCTGCAATTCTAACTAAGCATTCTATTATTGGTTTATTGTAAAGAGTTTTTTTTTTTTAGTGTGAGGGTTTTTTAATGATAATTTCAGAAACTACACAGCAAATCCAAACTACAGAATATTATTCTAATGCTAGAATTAACAGATTTTCTTTAGAACAGGTATAAATAATGTTGAGAGAGAGTGTTGGTTGATTTAGAAGTAAGAAGGTCAGTTGGCAGCAGAATTCAGCCCTAAATCAATTTCAAGTCACAAGAATCTTGGGTTTAGAAGCAGACGGAATTGAGCTGCAAGGAAGAGACCAGATTGGGGCTCACATGGAGTGAAGGTAGAGAAAGAAGTTGTGAGACACTATGCTTACAATTCATTTTCTTTCTCCAGTCCCATCTAAATTATCTAGGAGGAGATGTTTTTCCCTAGGGTGAAAATGAAGGCATCATTTTCCTGGATTTTTGTCTTTGCTCCTCCCCATTCTGCCATGCTGTGTTCCCAGTCTAAAGTGCCACACCCTTAGCCCAAAAATATTTGCTTACCCCACCAAAAGACACCAACCTCCCCAGCTCCATCATGCTGTGTTGGTAGGACAGCTAGCTGAAGCTCTTTAGTCCAGGGAGGATATTTTCAGAGTGAGGGAAATTGCTTTTCATTACTTTCAATGTGTGTTCAGTCCCTAACCATGAGCTACACTGCCGAACTAGATAAGCAGAGGAGGGCTCAAAAGTCTTCAATAGAGTATTACACTGCAATGCTCATGTGCACCTCAACTGAGGAACCAGGAAGAGGTGGAACAGAGAGCCAGGGCAAACTGCTTCTTCCAACAGGAAATAATCCCAATGTTTTGTTGATGGTTTCATGAAAGTACTGGGAGGAAGAATGCCCAAAAAAGAAATATGCAGCTTACAGTCTTCCTTCTGTATCCATCTGGTTACATCACTAGCCCCTTCCCCCAATCAGAGAAGAGGAAAACCATCAATTTCCCCCTAGGGCCATTTTCGTTATTTCTTCTCATATTATACAAGGTTGGTGAGCCCCTGCTTTTTATTCCCTTTCATAAGGGCAATTCAATTAACTTATCAAAATGGAATTTCCCAAATTTCCATGGAGAGTTGCGAATGGAGCTCTGGCATTTACAGTTCTGTGGCTTTCAGTACACCGCTGTCTTTACTATTCTTCTGGTGAAGCCTCACCTGTTGGTTGTACTCACAACAAAATTGGCTTTGCATTTTTTATAAAAGAGGCTAAGAATCCCCTTTCACTTCAAACTTTCTATTTCTTTATCTCATGAAAAAGAAACTTAACAGTTATACAGGTGGTCTTACCTATATTATAAATAAGTTTATTGTGTTTATTACTTTCTGTTATTTTATGTTACCACAAATTTAGAGACTTAAAACAAAACTCATTTATTATCCATAGTTCTCTAGGCCAGAATCCCAGGCAGAGTTACCTGGATTTTCTGCTAGGGGTTTCAAAAGGTAGAACTCAAGATGTTGGTCGGGGGTGGATGTTTGGCATTGTGGTTAAGTTGCTGCTTGGGATGCCCACCTCCCAAATGCCTGGATTCAAGTCTCAGCTCCATTTCCAATTCCCACTTCCTCCTAATACACACTCAAGTAGGCAGCAGGTGGTGGCTCAAGTATGTGGGTCCCTGACCACCCATGTGGTCAACTGAATTGAGATTGAGTTCTGGGCTCTTGTCTTTGGCGTGGCCCAGAGGAAATATGAGGGAAGGAGAAAGGGATGAAAATATCATTGTATTCTTGGAATCATATCTACAAAATTCATGAAATTTATCCTTGATATATTAATAAATAAATGTAATTTTTAAATGAATAGATTTTTTTAAAAAATTAAAAATTAAAGAAAAAAGACTCTAAAGTGAACTTAAAACTTATGTGTATGGGGCCAGTGCTGTGGCGTAGTGGGTTAAGTATCCGCCTGCCATGCCAACATCATATATGGGCTCTACTTCCCATCTTGCTCCCTGCTTTTGGCCTGGGAAAGCAGTAGACAATGGCCCAAGTACTTGAGCCCCTACACCCTCAAGGGAGACCCAGAAAAAGCTCCTGGCTCCTGGCTTCAGATTGGTTCAGTTCGGGCTGTTGTGGCCATTTAAGGAGTGAACCAGCGGAAGAAAGACCTCTCTGTCTCTTTCTCTTTCTCTATCTTTAACTGTGCCTCTCAAGTAAATAGATAAGTCTTTAAAAAAAAAAAAAAAAAAAAAAAAAAAAAAAAAAAAAAAAACTTACGTGAGCTTCGGAAATTTGAAGATTTCATAAATGTTTCCACTTCTGATTTGTTGTTTTGTTGTGGCAATTACTATCATTGTTACAGGCCCATGACAGCCCCACAGATGAGCAGGTGTGACCAAGGTCATAAGGGAACTACCACAGCCAACCACACCATGTCATCTGGGGTGAATACCAGGTAATTCACCATGCCTTATACTCTGCAATCTCTCAATTATAAACAACCTGAATTTCAGTTGTTGGGAATGAAAGGAATCCTGAAAATAATCAATAATGAATATGAAACCCTCCAAGGAAAAGAAAACTCTTATGAACTTAGTTACTTTCCAGCCGTACTCAGCACATAGAAAATGAGCAACCTAAAAACAAGCCCTAAAAATGTCATAAAAACAATTGCTTTGAAAACTACAACATTCTTTCTACATCTCAGATACCGAAACTGAGGCAAGTTTTGTTGATATTTAAAGTAAACCTTATAAATATAAAATGGAGTGATTCAAACATACTGCTAAGCATCTAAATTACTGACTTACAGTAGATATTAAAGTTACAAGAAAATACCAAGGCTTCTTTTAAGATTGTCAAAGAAACATTCAATCCACCTTCATAAATTGGTATTTTCATTGCATTCTTTTCAGGAGCATACTAAATGTTCTCTGCCTCCTGGGTGGTCTTTGAACTATTCCAGTGTGATTTCATTTGCCTCCACTGAAAAGCAAATGAAACAATAATGGGGGGAGGGGGTTGCTCCTTCCCAGGACAACTATGCAGAGTGAACTTACTTTCTTCTGCACATGTTTTCTACGGACACTTCATCAAGCTCTGGCTTACATACTCAGATGATGCTTTCATGTTTGCTGACAGTCTCTTCCCATTGTTTTGGTAGAATTCAGACTCTGTCTATGCTAGTTAAGACTTTACCTGCTTCATTCAATCTTTGCTAACCTCTGAATACTCTAGAACACACACAAAAAGCTTAATTAGCTTCTTCCTCCAAAGATTTAATATACAGCAAACCCAAAATCAACTTAGGAATTCTCTTTCTCAGAATGAAGTAATTAGGAAGGAAATCATAGGCAGAAACTCAATAATTTCCCACTCTCTCTGAAGCATATTTTTAAGTGTGTATCATTATATAAAGCTAATTCCTTGCTCCATGAGATATATTATTGTTAAATATAAAAAGATATATACCAAACCTAACTATAAATCCCTTGAAATGATGGTTAACTTTTGCCTCAATTTCTTATATAAAGAAAAGATGATCTAGTTTAAGTGATATTTAAGAAGTTCTTTAGGTATGTTGGTTTACATACAATTACTTGTTGAATGGTGCCTGGAAAATTCTGAATTCTTATGAATTGATCATCAAATCCTAAAGCAATAAATCTCCAAAACTGAAGGGTGTCAACCATGTCTCATCCTATGGTCACCTAAAGCAGAACATATGATGATAAGACTAAAACTTAGATGCGAAAGCTTTCAAAAATTTATCTTATTTGACTGTATTCTATGAGGTTTTTTTTCATATTTTTATGATATTTGTCTTCAATTAGTTATATGGAAATGCATTAGCTTTCATAGCAACTGTAATTGCAGTATTCGTGATAGCCAATTGAAAGATAAAACGTTTATATCTTATGACAATTATTTGTATTTGTGAACTTAGCAAAATGTATAGTCTCAGAGGCTTTTCTTAGGAATAAGTTTGTAAGAAACCTGAGCAGGGGGCCCGTGTTCTTGCTCTGATAGTTATTTGGACTGTTTTTCTGACTCCTAGGTACCAGGAACAAGGAGCCAAACTGCACTTTATCAGGTACAGAAAGGCTTTCAATATCAATTCTCATGTATTGAGATGATTGCCTTTTGAGCTGGGCTTTGGTTCTGTTTGATTCCATTTAATTGGTGCATGGTTTGCTATGTCTGGACAAATCTGTAAAAGTGACTAATGTGAAGTCCCACTCTCTCTGAAGCATATTTTTAAGTGTGTATCATGGTTGGCCTGATGCTATTTTCTAAGTTGATAAAGTTTCTTTGTCCTTTTAAATGAGATTCTCCTTGCCCTTACCCTATTGATTCAATAACTCTTTAGAAATCATATGTTTTCTTCAGTGTGATACTCTCCTCTTGTAGTTGCCACATGAATATCTTTTTCAGACCTAGCTAATCTATATAATTCCCAGAGAAAACCTTCATTTGCTGGAGGAAGGGCAGGGCCTTCCCAGAGAGGAGCTGGATGAACGAATTGCTCGAGAAGAGTTCAGGAGACCCCGGGAGTCCCTGCTGAATATATGCACAGAATTCTATAAGCACTGTGGGCCAAGGCTGAAGATCTTACAGAACTTGGCTGGGGAGCCCCGGGTCACTGCCCTGGAGCTGCTGGATGTGAAGTCCCACATGAGGTACTGGCCTTGCTTTTGCTACCCCTGAGTGTGGACACAGCTTGGGCCATGTGTCTGAATGTGTGTTAGGTTGGTATGTAGGAATCTCCAGAATAAAAACTTTGAAACACTCAGAATGATTTATTCCCTGTGACTTATATACATATCATACAGAGCACTCTGGTAAAGTGAACACTCAATCCATCAAAAATGATCTCAGGATGGACAGGGTGACTATGTTCTTAAAGTAGAAAATCACAATCCATGTATTTGTGTCTCAAAAGAGAAGTCCTAAAAATTCCCTGAAATAATAATTTGTAACAAAAGAATAGCTTGGAAAGTTTAGTTGGTCTATCAATCTAAAGGTAGAATAAAATTCTAGACTTTCAAAAATAACATTGCTATGTGGTTAAACAAGCAGATTTCTTGACAATTAACCGTTTTCTTTAAAAAAAAAATCCTTTGATAAAAATGTACTAAGTGAAGGAAATTGGGAGGCCAGAACAGCAGAGAACACTAATTTCTTATCTGAGTTGGACACATACCCAGTAATGCCCCTGGAGAACTCAAGAGCATCCCATGTCCTCAAACTCTTTAGTGTGCAGTAATTGGCAAGAGCTTATTTCAGCTCCTAGACAAGAGGTTTCAGAAAAGCGGGAGGGAAGTTTGAAATGTAAAGGTCTTGTTGCCGTAGTAACCAAGGAGTCTATGTACCTCAACTTCCTTTCTTGTGGATTATCTCTAGTTGATCTAAGGAATTCTGTGAACAGATACATACTACCAATAGTCACTTTGTGAAAAATATTCGTAACACATGGATACAAATGAGGGGAACAGAGAGAGAATGAGAATGAGAATGAGAATGAGAAAGAGAGAGAGAGCATGGTAAAATAATTGCCTACAACTTAACCATCTGTATCTATACCCTCCCTTAGGGCATTTGGAGGGAGGGTACAATTGTCAAAGGGGCCTGGAGCTCCCTCTAGAGGTCAACATCTATTAAAGCTTAAATGAAGAACATGATTTAAAGTGATTTACCTCCTCACCTGGCATAAACCTAGCCTGCAACAGATATTATTGCTAATTGGAATGACCCAAATACTATGCCAGACATTGTATATAAAATAAAATCCTGGTCCTCAGGATTGTCACAGTACAATTCAAGAGGCAGACATAAGAAAATAACTATAATTCAATGTTTCAAGTGGGATACTCGTGTTTGTGTTTATGAATTTAGCATTTTATAAAAGATGTAAGGCAGATTAGAAAATTAAATGACACAAAGTGATAACATGTACATTAGAGAGCCACAAAATGTGAAAAATGTGCAGGGAAATCATTGTTTTTGATAATATTAGCATAGGAAATCCATATGAGATTATATTAGATGTTATTTCTTAACCATGAGCTTGACTTTGAGCTTCTGAGTTATTACAGCAGTGAATGGAAATGCACAATTACAAAATCTCAACGTCGATAAGACAAAAACCAGCAGCTGTTTGGTGAAATGATGCTTTTATAAAATACAAAGAATAGGCCGGGGCTTCGGCTCACTTGGCTAATCCTCTGCCTGCGGCGCTGGCACCCCGGGTTTTAGTCCCAGTTGGGGGCGCCGAATTCTGTCCCGGTTGCTCCTCTTCCAGTCCAGCTCTCTGCTGTGGCCCGGGAAGGCAGTGGAGGATAGCCCAGGTGCTTGGGCCCCGCACCTGCATGGAAGACCAGGAGAAGCACCTGGCTCCTGGCTTCGGCTCGGCACAGCGCACTGGCCGTAGCAGCCTCTTGGGGGGTGAACCAGCGGAAAAGAAAGACCTTTCTCTCTGTCTCTCTCTCACTGTCTAACTCTGCCTGTCAAAAAAATAAATAAATAAAAATAATAAATAAAATACAAAGAATAAGAAATATCTCCTGTTTCGTGTTTATTAAAAGGAAAGATTGATTTGATGAACAACACCTTCAACAAAATCCCCATAGAAAGTACTGTTTTCACACAGCTGAATACCTGGGCAATATAGGAAGTTGGCATCATGCATTGTCATAATGATTTTTTTTCAGTTTGAGTGTAGTCACTGTTTATTATCTGACCAGATAACAAAAATACCATAGCAGACACCTTAGTTCAACCTTCTATTAAGTCTGTTGATTTGGTCTTCCCTACAACAGCAGCCTATGTGAAACCAGGATAATGTTCTTCAAGAGCATAATTATTTCGTGAACTGGACCTATAGGAGAGCAAAATATTTACTGCCTGTGGAATATTGAGCCTAAATGTGCTGCACTAATACAATTCATACTAACAAGCTTTTGATAAAGACAACACATGCCCACTCTTGTCTGTCTAGACAGATACTCTGTGTTGCTAAGTACAGACAAATCCAAATGCTTTGCGCTTATAGGAAGCCAAGGACAGAATTAAAGATTCTCTCCTAAATCAAGAATGCCTTTGGATATGTGTAGAATTCAGAGATCAATATATAAATATAATAATTACAGCTGGTAATTAAAGTCAAAAGAGTAGATTATGTCACCCAAAGAGAAAGAGTTAATTTTTAACAAGAGAGAATGGGGTAATATAAAGGATACAAGATATATTTGCAGGAAGAATTTAAACAGAGGCAGGGAGCTAAGAAACTGTTGAGACAATCTGCATGCCTGCATTGGCAGAATATGTAGTTGATTACAAGGCTCTCAGGGAAAATATTCTTGGCTTTCTAGATTCTCTGCTGTAAAGGAATTTATCACCTCATTTACCAAAACCAGAGCTGCCAAAGCAGCAGGACCTCTATCTGCACATTCTATCCCTCTTTCCTCCTCTCTCCATCTCACTCTAAATGGGAAAAATATCTTGTACTGTCATTGGGAAAGGACCATAGTTATGTTTTCTGTATCAAGAGATTATTCATGTGATAGTACAAGAAAAAAGAAAAGATTTTTAATGCTCAAGAGATTGACTTTGTTAAATTACCAGGAAATACATAAATTCAGGTAGTAATCCCTACTCTCAGACTTAACTCTGAGTATTGTTCTCATGCTTAACATAGATAGAAAGATCATTTTTTTAAAAGATTTGTTTTATTTTTGAAAGAGTAGCATAGAGGAGGGAAAGACAGAGAGAGAGAGAGTCTTACATTCACTGGATCATTCCCTAAATGGCCACAATGGCAAGGACTTTACCAGGCCATAGCCAGGAACCTGGAACTCCATTTGGGTCTCCAATGTGGGTTCCAGGGTTTCACAGACTTGGAACCATCATGGGCTGCCTTCCAGGTTACATTCGCAAGGAACTGACCACACACCCTCAGATGGGGTGCTGGTGTTGCAAGAGGTGGCTAACCCAATGCACCACAGTGTTGGCCTCATGACTGATCATTTCTCAAGTATTTCCCAATGCTATCTTTGAAATATTAAGGGAAAATAAATAAATGCATATAGATGTATTCTTATCTGCTATACAAACAACATGAAAAGAAATATTTTCTGCACAGTATGTGTGCACTTATGAAAAGAGGTGAACAAAAATATGTAAACTGTTTTAAATAATTTCTTTAAAATGCACATCTTCACACACAATTTCCAGGACCATGTGAATGTTCAGTCTTAAAAGAAGACAGTGGTGATGAAGAGATAGTTACTATTTCCTTATAATAAAAGAGGCTTCATGGAAAAGATCAGCAGGAAGGGATTTAGGGGCCTAAGGTGAAAAGAACTTCTCATCCTGTGGACCTCCAAAGATACAGTGAGTTTCCTTGTACAGTAGGAAATCCCCCAGAGATCTAGTGAGACAAGGCAGGTGTGGAGTAATCCAAGTATTACAGAGGCACTAGCTTGGTTGTGGTTGTGATTGTGCCAAAATCAAAAGGGACGCTCTTATACTATAAAGCCTCTCAAATATTTGTCCTATCTTGCCTGTCCTCTAGGATAACTAAAATTTCTGCTTAATAAAATGCTATGGTTAATATATGAGAAAAGGAACCACATATTGTTATCACTATACTACTCCTAATGCATCAGAGGATCTGTGTGGTGACCACTAGTGGCAGCTAACATCAGAAAAGGAGTGGCAACTAGGTCTCGTGGGCCTCCCGATGGAGGACACACCACCTATAAGTACTCTTACCAGATAACTAAAACTAAGCCTGTAGATCTAGTTCTTAGATTTAAATAACAATTGAATTAAATATGGTAGGTTAAGTTGATGACACCATGGAGAGTCAATCAGCAAAATAAATTATAAAATAGTAAGAGCAGAAGAGAAGGAAATCTCAAAAAGAGATTCAAAGATATATCAACTGATAAAATGTATGGGCTTTATTTGCTCCTGACTTTTTAGAAAATGTGTCTAAACAATATGTGATAGTGGCCAGCATTGTAGTGTAGCAGATAAAGCTGCTGCCTGTTACAATGGCATCCCTTATGGGCACCAGTTCATGCCCCAACTGCTTCACTTCCAATCCAGTTCCCTGCCAATGGACTGAGAAAAGCAGGAGTGGATGTCCCAATTACTTGGGTCCCTGCCACCCACATGGGAAACCTGGATTAAACTCCTGGTTCCTGGCTTCAGCCTGGACCAGCCCTGGCTATTATGGCTATTGCAACCATCTGGGTAGTGAACCAGTGGGAACACATCTCTCTCTCTAGCTCTGCCTTTCAAATAATTAAATAAATCTAAAAACAAATAATTTTTTAAAAATTTTTATGTTTTCTCCATACAAAATTAAGTTAAACTGACTTCAAGACTATGTGTGTTGCTGTTTTTGTATTATTTACAAAATGATTAGATATGTCTAGTTTGGAAGATTATTTAGTCAGCCAGCAATTAAATTTGCCAGAAACTTCATTTGCCCAATCAGTCTTGTTGGCCAATTACCTACCCCTCAGAAAATCACGTGTTTAGGGCATAATCACTTGGTCTGATGACTGGGAACCTGGGAAAATCTTGAAAACAGCGCCACTTTCTCTCTGGATGTTCCAGTATGAAATTGAATTGGGAAATCCAAGAAGGGGGAGGCAACCACATCCAAAGCCACCCAGAAAGTCTCACTATGTCAATCAAAGACTCTCAGCAAAGCAGGAGTATCCATGTTTACAACAGAATGAGAAAAGGAAGCTTTGAAGAAACAGAACAGAAGTTGAGTTTGAAGAGATCCTTGGGATGTAATAAAAAAGAATACTGCTTTTTACAGTGAGACTTTGACCTTGACTGTGAGCAGCCACAGCATTTTAATGCTATGAAGCTTATTTAGAAATTGCATATTAGTGATGTGATTGTTCATTGAAGTTAAGATTCTCTTTTATATTATATATGTCTCGTGTGTGTGTGTGTGCATATATGTGCGTGAAATCTCTATCCTGAGGAGTGATCTCTAGGTATGTTGGCCTAGCCTTAATGCCTCAGGGTTGTGGTTTTCTCATCAAATGTCCTTCATGTTTACCTCTGAAACATTCTGTGATTCTCTATTAATATACATTTACAGGCTTCACTGTACTGATATATATGAGAAGAGCAGAGTGATGGGAAATGTTTGGAAGAATGTTCTTGTTCAGGGAGTTAATGTACTAAAAGGAGTTAGTTGTCATGATGCTGTGCAGGAAGATTCCCATTATGGCGTTTTAAACTTGTTCTTTAAAAAAATAATTTTAGGTTGGCAGAAATTGCACACTCCCTTCTGAAGTTGGCACCGTACGACACCCAGACAATGGAAAGCCGTGGGCTTCGGCGCTACATCATGGAGATGCTACCCATTACTGACTGGACAGCTGAGGCAGTGAGGCCCGCCCTCATCCTCATTTTAAAGAGATTGGATAGAATGTTCAACAAAATTCACAAGATGCCCACTTTGAGGTAAGGAGGCTTCGCAGTTAGCTGTTGACATTACAAACCCCAAAGTCAGGATTGGTCATTTGTTAGAAGAATAAATTGCTGAGTTAAACTAATGACTTGAAAGTTTACAGTTGGAATATGGGCATAGCTAATCAGATCTATAATTATCTAAGAAGAAGAATGTATATTTTGAGGCAATAATATTTTCTTTAAAAATATATGTGTTCATCTTGAAAAAAAATCTATCCGTTTCTTAGCTTTCATATTCTTCTTTGACACAAACAAAAAATTCAACTAGTTCCCTTCAATCACTTTTGAAATAATGTAGGGTATGTCTTATAAATAAAATAACTAAGTAAAGAAGAAAATTAACTATATGTTCAAAATATTGTATACAATACCAATTTCAAGAAATGCCAAGTTTTACAGTAATCAGTCAAATAGCAGCTACAAAGTTCACAGGATTGATAACAAATTCCTAATTTTTACTTTTTCATCTAATTTAGTATATTAAATGAATACTAATACCACTTGATCTCTGTTCAGTGGCTTGAGCAATGTCCTTTCATAACATCCCTATGAGTGATGTCTCTGAACCAGCCTACCTAGAGATAGGGGTCCAGTTTGGAAACTATAATCGTAGTGAGCAGGTAGTTCAATTGATGTATGATAATAAATCCACTAAATTGGTAATTTCAAGTTTGTGTTACTTTGAATAGTAATAGAATTTTCTCTTCCTTTAAACTGAACCCAACAATCAATGCAATTCCTGCCCAAGAAATCATAGCACTTACTCTTCCATTTATCAGGACTTTTACAAAAGTTAGTTTGTACTCTTACCATTTATTCAGCCATTAGGAATCACTAGGGAAAAAAAACTAATAAAAAATTTCCATTTTAATAATTAATGGCTTGTTCTTATTCTCTTTCATATCCTGATAATGAATGCTTTTACATGATTTCAAGGTTATTTATTTCAGTGGCATAGAAATGCCTACTCTTAAAGCACTATTTGATTAGTGGCCCCAATGGAACATTTGTGGTGTTGGCAAATGGCTGATGCAAAATTTATAGCTGTCTTATGAAGGTGTGTAAAAATAAATTCTTTTTTCTTAAGTAAATCAACATCTAAAGATGTTAAACATCTCCATAAACTGACCCATTTGTCATCTAATTAAGACTGTTATAAAGAATATCAGGCTCCCAGAAGCAGATTGTGAATTAATACATTGACAGGTTTGCAGTAGGCAATTTTCTTGGGAAGCATGATGTAAATATGAGGTTGGATTAGATTAAACTTTTTTATGTAACCTCTGTTTAAACATAAGAAAAATTGACTAAACGTGACCTGTGGACCACTAGGGCACCTTCAGTATCAGAGATATCAATGTACACTCACTTATGAATACATTTTCATTTTGTCATTGCAGGGATTCCACTTCAATAGGAAATATAAGCTTAGAAAGTATTTCCACAAAAATATGGAAATAGTATTGATATCAGCAAAACAGAGATCAATCTTCCAGCACTGGGACAATTACAAACTGGATTGACTTTTATTACAAAAAATTCCATATTCATCTAATTGAGTTTATATAATCCCACCACATATACTATCATACAAAGTAGCCAAAAGTGATATTTCTTGGGAAATCAAGAAAGAACACTTTTAAAATAGGTAGACTATTTTCTTCTAATGTGATCTTTTTGTCAGGAGTTAAGCCAGATAAATCCAATTGTATTAGTGTAGTGCAAAAACTAATGGAATCAAGTGTAGTCTGATAAATGGATTTCAGAATTGCAGCCAGGGTCAGATTAATTCCATTGGAAGTAATTACCCCAGTAATGGGCCCCTAAAATACTATTCTTAGGGACTCCTCTCACAGCTAAAACCAGGGAACTTAAAATGCAACCCATTCATCATCTCTGTTTTTTCTTCAATAGATTTTGTCTCATTAGTCGAATGGGGCAGGAGTGCCTCTGCTACGTTTTCCGTAACTTCTTCCCCTCCCAGTGTGCTCTGTACTTTTGGAACAACATGGGTAAACACCATCCCGTGTGAAGCACTTTGTTGTCTCAGATACACATCCTGTCTTAGATGGTGTCAGAATCACTGTCTCGTTCACTTGTTTCAGACTGTCTCCAGAAAGAGCCACGCTGCTAATGGCTCCTATATTGTATTCCAGGCGACAGGTTGAGTGGGAGCCTGCCAGCAATTTGATTGAAGGGGTTTGTTTGACACTTCAGAGGCAGCCAATCATATCCTTCCTGCCTCACCTTAGGTCACTGATCAATGTCTGTGTCAATCTGGTGAGTAGCCAAGTGGCAATCTTATGAAACTTTGCAAAATTTAACTCTGCTATTGACGTCTCTGAATTGAAGATTTACAGGTCAACCACTTTGTGCCCCTATCTACCCATGAAAACAGATGGCTCAGGTGACACTGAAAATAGTGAGGTACATTTCAAGGTGGTGCGTGGGGAGATACAAGGGCCCATCCCCACACAGATGGGATTTTGATGTACTGCTTCCCATGCACTACTTTGACAATTCACCTCTTCAAGTTGCGCTGAGAGTTGAGGGCTGCCAGTTGGAGAGTGGGGTGGTGGGAGTCACACAATTGGCTAGAAGTTGAGGTAGTCTAGGGTGGGGGAGTTTAAAATGCAAAGAGGATTTTATTTATTTACTTATTTATTCATTTTAGTGCAAAATTATGAGTTGGCCAGTCTAGGATTTATATAAAGCAAACAAAATTTTAATCATTTATGCAATATCTAGAGTCTGGTCCTGACGAGGTTTTGTACAATGTATGGAAACCATGTTAGAGCATTTCATTGAACAGGATCTGCTGCTTAACTAGTTGAGCAATAATCAGTAGTTGGAATGCCTAGTGCAAATAGAGCTGTTGCCATCATCATTGTTGTCAGTATTTGCTCCATAAAAGAATGTTGACTACATTCCTCTGTATCCACAAGTAAGTGTTCAATCTCCCAATTAGAATAGCTTTTTAGTTCATCTCCCATTATTTACATAGTTACTTATAAACATTCTACAAAACCTTGGCTGAATATAGTTTAATGTTCGATCTGACTCCAGATATTACATGCCTTCAGAAGGCAACAAGAAAGAAAAGATTGAAAGGAACATGTCCAACCTTCAATTTATTATTATTATTATTACTATTATTACTACTACTATCATTATTGAATGAGACTCCCTTACTACGGTTGCATGAAATTGCAATAGTCAAGGCTGGTCATGTGCTCTGTTTGTATTTCAGGTGATGGGAGTGGTAGGACCTTCCAGTGTTGCTGATGGATTACCCCTTCTTCATCTCAGCCCTTATCTCTCACCACCTCTGCCCTTCAGCACAGCTGTTGTCCGGCTTGTAGCATTGCAGATACAGGTGTGACTGCCTTACCTGTTTGTCACGCTCCTTAAGTTGTTGGTGGAGGCACCAGATCATGGTGTTCTCTTTTATTTTCTCTGCAAAGGCTGGGCAAAATCTGTGAAACAAAAATGCAAACATCTCCAAACTTTCATCGGTTTGGAACTTCAGCCCTGAGCTTGGCCCTAAGTTGTGCTTCTGTAATTCTTCTTGAGATCTCAAAAATAGCAGAGTCAATTAGTCCTGCCACAACCTTAGGAACCACTCCAGTCTTTTAAAGGTGTACAAAGTAATGGTTCACAAATAATCAGCTCACAATTGTTAATTAAAAGGGGCAGTAATATTCCAAGTCTGGTTTTAAATTGTTTTCAGAAAGAATTGCAATATAAAATTCTTTCAATATTATTACTAGACTTTGAATATATTCATTTTCTTTAATGATTGTGGGTTGAATATTGTGGTTGCTTTTTAAAAAATCTTCCCATTTAATTTATTTCTTAAGATTAAAATGATAATTTCCAAAGCAAAAGGTGCAGAATCCAAATTTCTCTGCTAATTCAGTGTATTACTAAATTTTCAAAGGCTGTAAATCATCCAAGAGCTCTGAGATCAATGGAAAATAATAATTTATGTAAATGTATAACTGATCTACCCATTATCTGACAACCAAACTTGGTGGTTCATCATCCAGAGAATGGGTGGATGATAGAAAAGAGAGTAAGTAAGAACTGTGGCTGCCTGCAGCAGGGGAACAATGACATCCCTAGAGTAATGCATTCTAATAACATGTGTACAATGATTTTTTTTCTCATATCTTGGTTATTACTTCCTGCCTTGAAGAAGTCCTTGGGTAGAGGTCAGAGGACTTTTAAATAACTTCCAAATGAAACAACTGGCAAATTTTTGTTTTCTTCCTTTTCGTTTGTAAAGTTTGTATTGAGAAACTTAATGAGAAATGACATTATGTTAGTACCTGTAAAATATTGTAATTTTTCATTTACTATTGAAGATGTTACTGTCTTTTTAGGTATATACCTCTCACTTATGACAAGCAAATGGTAAAGTATGAGTTTTGAGTGAATCTCATATGCTACACAGACAACAACTGAACTCATAGTTCCCAGGAGCAGCCAGCAGGGAGTTCACCATCTCCATCATGCTGTATAAAAACAGATGTACTAAATGGGTGTGGTGGTCAATTAATCTTTTTTTTTTCTATTATTGCTGTACAGGCATTAAAAGAAGATTTCCCTTTAAGCCATGTGATCTCCCCATTCACCAATCAAGAGCGAAGGGAGGGGATGCTTTTAAATCTACTCATCCCATTTGTGCTCACAGTAGGATCTGGAAGCAAAGGTCTGATTAATTTAATCACAGAAATTTAATGACATTTTTGTTGTGTTTTCCTAAGTGTTAGGCTGTTATTTTATTTTTCCTTTTCCCTCAGAGGTCATCATTGAAGTCAATCCGAATGAATCACACATTGTTACCTTAGGAAATAAGAGTGTCTCTTTCTTTTCAGTTTAGCTACTCTGGAACAAGAGTTTCTCTACTCCTTAGAAGATATTTAAAATCATTTCTATATGGCAAAACTCAGGAGAACACTGTTTCAACTCAACTAAGAAAATGGTACTAGTTGAAGTACAATCTGATGAGAACTGACAGATGAATGGACTTTATAACCTACTGCCACTTGGTTTAGCAGAAACTTGCCACTGTCATTAAATTCCAATATATTTTCATTACTCCTCCTTCTTACGGAGTTTTCTCTTTTAGGAAAAGTTTATCTCAAATATAAGGACAGTACATTGTAAATATTTGCGAAAAGAAAGGAGATTGCAATGGTAAGCGGGAGATTTCACTAAGAACACGAACGTTTAGGTGCCAACTATGGAGAAAATAATCAGATGCCGGGAATGCTGTTTGTTCATGGGAGAAGCTGTACTTGGCAGGAATCAGCTGAATTTCTAGGATTCTAGTTTAGAATTGGAAAGAAAGTTGACTTTTTTTGTATCTGTTGTAGAAAGTCTACCTTGTGACTTTTTCCCTTTCCCCATCTTCTTCCAAACGCTACCCCCAGATAGCCCATGGCTGGAGCAGCCGGAGGTACAGCTGCTACTACAGACGGTCATTAACGTGCTTCTGCCACCTCGGATCATCAGCACCTCCAGGAGCAAGAACTTCATGCTGGAGAGCTCCCCTGCCCACTGTTCCACCCCTGGGGATGCAGGGAAAGACTTGCGTCGGGAAGGGCTGGCTGAGTCCACTAGCCAAGCAGCATACTTGGGTGTGTCTTCATTCATATTTTTCCTCTCTCTCTCTCAAATATATATATATATATATCCATCATATTTGAGTGTATTCAAGTTCTACCTTACTCAGAAAGTATTTAGAAAGAACTCAATCCAGAAAGTATTTGAAGAAGACATTGGAACAAGAAACTCCTGCAAAAGAGTCTGGCTTCCTTCAATGAACATATGCGAAAAACAATGCACTTTGATATCCACAATACCTGAATTACTTGGTTGTTTGTAAGAGTATCTGGGCATGTAAGGAAGGCATCTATAATAAGAATTCCTCCTTGCTCATTAAGTAAGAGATTACTAGTGGGATTTGGTAGCTGTTATCAGATCTAGACTCAGACTAGTACACAAGGACACAACATTGCACAACTCAAGAGGTTCACTGATCTGTCACCTCTGTGAATGGAACCCCTGGAGTGGGCAGCCAACATCCTATATAGCAAAATATGGTGGTCTTATAGCATGTTATGTCTCCTCCTAGCTATTTTTCATCCCTTTCTTTAAATGTCCATCTAGGCCGGCGCCACAGCTCAATAGGCTAATCCTCCACCTGCGGCACCAGCACACCTGGTTCTAGTCCCAGTCGGGGCACCGGATTCTGTCCCGGTTGCCCCTCTTCCTGGCCAGCTCTCTGCTATGGCCCGGGAGTGCAGTGGAGGGTGGCCCAAGTGCTTGGGCCCTGCACCCTCATGGAAGACCAGGAGAAGCACCTGGCTCCTGCCTTCGGATCAGTGTGGTGCGCCGGCTGCAGCACACCAGCCTCAGCGGCCATTGGAGGGTGAACCAATGGTAAAAGGAAGACTTTTCTCTCTGTCTCTCTCACTGTCCACTCTGCTGCTCAAAAAAAAAAAAAAAAAAAAAAAAAGAAGAAGAAGAAGAAGTAAAAATCTCCATCTTGTCTTTAGTGAGACTAGTCCACTGTTCTCCCATAGGCTTGCCTCCCTACTTTGGCTCCTACTTTCCCATTACCCCAGTCCTGCCTTTAACTTGGTCCTGACCCATGGGATGAAGGAAAGCCACTCTTTGACCCTGAATGAATTGGGCAACAGAAAGAGACCACTCTTACCATAGCAGTGAGAGTAGCAAGCATTGGCAGCAGAAAATCACAAAGAAGAAAGTTGGGAAAGCCTTTCCTGACATTTTTCAGTTCACCAAAGCAGATCTTCATGGGCAGAATAACATGAATGCAAACATACTGATCAAATCAAGTCCTTGGAGTCTGGAATCTGTATTTGGGAAGTATCATAAAGGGGTGACAATGAAAATGAAAAAGGAGAAAAAGAAACAAGGAATGCACATGTACGGGACCTACCCACATGGGTGCCCAGCTGCCAAAGGCATGAAAAAGCAGGGATAAAATAAAATCCAGACTGTGGCAAAGAGCCCTGCACAACGATGTGAGAAAATACTTGCTAAGTAACTACTTCCAGTCCTCTCCACTTTCTGCCTTTTAAAAAAATATCTATTTATTTTCAATTGAAAGAGTAACAAAGAGAAAAGAGATAAAGAGGGATCTTGCTTACACTGGTTCCCTCCTCAAACTCTCACAACAGATAAAGCAGGGCTGGGTTGAAATAACGAGCCCCATATTCAATCTGGGGCTCCCTTGTAGCTTGCAGGGACCCAAGTACTTGAGCTGTCACCTGACTCTCAAGGTGCTGGATGGGAAGTAATAGCTGGGACTTAAATCAGATACTCCAATATGGGATGTGAGTGTCCCAACTGGCCAGTTTATTTTATTTCGTTTTTTTTTTTTTTTTTTTTTTTTTTTACCAACTGTCTACTTTAAAATCATGCCACAAACATACCCCATACTTTTTGCATTTTTAATGGTGTTGAATTTTTGTTGTTTCTACTTTACTTACTTGGCCAGGTTACTGGACCTCTACATAAAAATCTAATTTTACACTTATTTCAAATACTGTGCAATATTCAGTGTTTCCTTTGTGCTTTATTTTACTATTACATTGAATTCTCATATCACCACAACTCTAAGAAAGTAATGTTATTTTCATTTTAGGAGTGAAGGGGCTAAGGCCCAGAAAGTTTCAATAACTTGACGCACACTCAGTTAATAAGTGAGAGGCCTGACTTCAAATCCAGGCCATCTTGCACCAGAGTCTGTTCTTCACCTCCTTGTCATACATGCTTGTATGCTGGGCTGGCGGAGGTGAAGCTGGAAAGCAGAATGGAATAAACCCAAAGGCAGCACATTTGTTTGTTTGCTTGAAGGAGAGGAAGTGAGATGAAGAGAGAGGGTGTGAGAAGATGGTCGAGAGGGACATCTTACAGCATCTCTTTCCATGTTACAAGGCATGGTTCTCTCCCCCTGGAGATGTCCTAGTGAGGATCAGCATGCATGTGTCTCTTTTTTTTTTTTTTTTGACAGGCAGAGTGGACAGTGAGAGAGAGAGAGAGACAGAGAGAAAGGTCTTCTTTCGCCGTTGGTTCACCCTCCAATGGCTTCTGCGGCCGGTGCGCCGTAGCCGGCGCACTGTGCTGATCCAAAGCCAGGAGCCAGGTGCTTCTCCTGGTCTCCCATGGGGTGCAGGGCCCAAGCACTTGGGCCATCCTCCACTGCACTCCCGGGCCATAGCAGAGAGCTGGCCTGGAAGAGGGGCAACCGGGACAGAATCCGGTGCCCCGACCGGGACTAGAACCCAGTGTGCCAGCGCCGCTAGGCGGAGGATTAGCCTGTTGAGCTACGGCGCTGGCCACATGTGTCTCTTAAGGGGTTTCTGTGTGAATTTAAAAGTTCAATACACTTTTAAAAGATATCTGTGTTCTTCTGATCAGAATCAGAGCATGTTTACCAAAGTTCCCTTAACTGCCCTATAGCAGACCTTGTGGTGAGAGCAGGGGTGGCCGAGGAAGTCCCATCATAATCTTTCATGCTTCAGGATACCCTGGTTTGTCCTGACACAGCAGGAAATCTGCCTTAGGAACGGAAAGGGAAAAGAAGGGAAGGAAATAGGAGGGGAAGGGAAGGGAGGGAAGGGGAGAGTAAGATAGATTGTGAAAACGGAAGAATCTGGGAGGAAATAGAAATTGTAAAAAAATCCAACAGGGGGTTTTAATAGATATGATGTGCCAATAGAGATGGGGGAGGAGGATTCTTCATCTGGAAGGATATACTCAAATTTATTTCCTGGTGACTCTGAGGAGCAATTTAGAGTGGAGTTGGGAAGAAAACAGGGAGGGAAAGGACTTTTCTTTTATATTTGTAAATGTCTGCATAGTTTATTTTTTAATCATGCAAATATTTGTTTCCATGCTTAAAAGAATAAAAGAAAAATGTTTGAAAATATACATGTTTTAGTTGAGAATATCTGATATGCTGGTATTTCCATAAATACAATATGACAAAGCTTTTGGAAAATAAAACTCCAGCCACATTTATAAAACATTTCCCTTTCAATTCTGTGGACCACTTTGCTCTATATTTTCCGAAACAGTGGCTTAGTGTATTTAAGATATTTGTGTTCTCCTAATCAGGATCAAAATACATTTACCATACATATTTTTCTCTTGATGTCAGGAACACTGTAGCTCAGGAGTGCACATTAAGTTTTTGGAAACATGAGGAGAGTTCAGACATTTAGAAAATTTCCTGATGCATAAAGGGCTGAGGGTGTGGGCAGGTTCCTCCAAAAGACTGGTCTGCAAGCTCACTTTTCTCTTTTCCTGGTGTGAAGCACTGAAGGTCATTCTCGTCTGCTTCGAGAGGCAGCTGGGAAGCCAGTGGTACTGGCTGAGCCTCCAGGTGAAGGAGATGGCTCTGCGGAAAGTGGGAGGCCTAGCCCTCTGGGACTTCCTGGACTTTATTGTGCGGACCCGAATACCCATCTTCGTACTCTTGCGCCCTTTCATCCAGTGTAAGGTGTGGTGTGTGCTTCTCCTGGAAATGACAAACCCCGTGAAGATGCTGCTCTCTGTTAAGACAGGATATGGAGGGAGTGCTCATGGGATGCACTGTAGTCAGTTAGTAGGGTCTGTTAATACCATGCTTGATGAGAAAACAGCCAACAATATATCCAAAGGGTAAACTCTCATTTAAAGTACCTTCACAGCAAGAGCTTTATTAGAATCTCTAAGACGTTGCCCTCTCTCCCCATCCGCCACTCTCTTCCCTCCCCCAAGACCATAGGCTCAATGAAACAGTCTAGAGAATGTACTCATGTTTTCAGTGCATTCGTGAGTTCTGATCTTAAATAAACATATGAAGAAGATGGGATTCTTCAAGCATGTCTTCTCTCCAAGACACTCAGAACTCATCAGCTCTCTTCGTGTTTTAATTTCTTGTGGGCAGCAACTGATAACATATTGATAAGGCACTTGCTGTATTAAGTACTGTTCTGCGCACTTTCCATGCATTACTTTATTAACTCCTCAAAATGATGAAGTAGGGACAGTAATTAGGCCATTTTACAGAGGGGAAAATCGAGGCCCTGAGAATCTATGCCTTCCTTTCAGCTTCTGGCCCAGCCAGCAGAGAATCATGAAGAGCTTTCTGCCCGGCAACATATTGCTGACCAGCTGGAGCGGCGCTTCATCCCACGGCCTCTGTGTAAGAGCTCGCTCATTGCTGAATTCAATAGTGAACTCAAAATTCTAAAAGAGGCGGTCCACAGCGGCTCAGGTGAGTATGCCTGGGGTATTTTCAGTTTGATTGACTAACAGAACTCACAACCCTAGAAGAATCCCTCTGCCCAGGTCAGGGCTCATTTTGGAATCATGTCCTTGTTCATCATTTTGGCACACTTGTAAATCTGAACAAGCAACTGTTGTCAACAACAAAACAGAAATGAAAGGAGTATGATAGGAATTCAATTTCGTACCTTTTCTAAATATTTTTTCAGTCTTTGTTTTGGTAGTTAAACTCTTTCTTGAATATTTAATTGGGGAAGGAGTAATCTGTTTCAATTCTTACCTTCATTTCCATTTTGAAAAAGAGAAAAGGGACTCTCGTTTCTTGAGCATCTAGTGTATGATCGGCTTCTTTCATTGATGTGATTTCCTTTAACACATAAAATATCTTACAGATGCATAACCCAAAGTCCACTAGAAGAATAAGGAAACTAAGACTCCATAGAAGTTAAATAACTTATACACATAGAAAGGTCAAAAGTGAGGCAATTTTAAACCAGGTCTGTGTGATTATAAGCCCTTAACTTTCAACAGAATGGAAGGAGGGGGTTGAATTCAAGTCGGCAGCTGAGGAAGTACTTTCTTTACCTCATTTAGAACACTCTCTTTGGCAGTTGTTTACTTTTCACAGTTACCTTAACAGCAGATTACTAGGGAAAGAAATTAAGTCATTATCTGCCATTAGAGGGCAGTCATTACCCATAAGAGAAACATAAGAGTTTTGTTTTCTTTCTGTTGTTAGCCAACAGGTCTAGACAAAATCTGCACATTGTTATTCAAGTATTCTGACACAGAACTGAGGGGTGTTTTATAGGTTGAAATTTCCAGAAAAGGATAATAAGAACACACTTTTGATGTATTCTGATTCTTATTGTGAAGTTCATATCAGACAACTCATTTGATACTGCAATATGCCTATGTCAGGTGAAATATATTTGTCAGTATAAATTAGCAAGTTGGAAGCTACAAGGCAGGACAAAATTAATTTGCTTCCTACCAGCCTTGGAAACTGAAATAAAAAAGCAGTAAGTCAAAACATCTTACATTGTCAAAGATGTTATGCTCTTACAAGGAAACTATTCAATTATAATATATTGAGGTCACTACTGATTAAAAAAAATCTTCATTTCCATTTGCTACTATGTCCTAAAGATCATGTGTCTGGGCTACACTACTTAACTGGCCTTTCCTAAAAATACAGTGGTCACGGGAGACTTGGAAGCAGATATTTGTTTCCTTTATGATCTTCACCATGCATTTCCTTTTTTCTCAACTTCTCTAGCATACCAAGGGAAGACTTCCATTAGTACCGTGGGCACTTCCACTTCCGCTTACCGCCTGAGCCTGGCCACCATGTCCCGCTCTAACACAGGCACGGGCACTGTCTGGGAGCAGGACAGTGAACCATCCCAGCAGGCTTCACAAGACACCCTGAGTCGGACTGACGAGGAGGACGAGGAAAGTAGGTCACCCCAAGGAATCCAGTGGGAGTCACAGCAACAGCACTTGGGAAAGAAGACTTGGGAAAGATTTCTGCCCTTCCAACATTTTTAGTTCTGATCTCTTAGTCATTTTACAAAATGCATACAAATTGGAATTGTCACTGATCCCATGATTTCCAATGCCTGCTATGCTTTAGATTCTTTGGTATTTGGGGCCATTTGGAAAGAATTCAGGAAATAAGTAAACCTTTAGTAGTGATACCTAAATTTCCCATGTATTTAACCATTACTAATGTCTGTTTAAATTGTAAGTAAGTAGGGAAATGCTTATTCCCCTTTCTCCTGGACATCCTTTTTAGTGAGTTGATGAGCGCTTACGTGACCTGGCTGGGCAAGGAAAAGCAGACAATGCATATGCTTAGGACTCCATGAGTCCATTCACCTGCACTAGCCAGTAGCTGGTCTCGAGTGGATGCAACCTAAATTGGAGTTAAGAGAACTACCAGTGATTGATGAGCCCAGAAGCTTCTAATTCATGTGCCAAAGACTTAGTGTTATTGAAATAAGGAGAAATACAGTCAAGAAACATTTTACATGTATCCTTAACAAGAATAAGTGTTAAAAAGTTGAGCAAAAGTTTCCATTGTATGCTATTATCATTTAAGAAGTTTCCAAATTGTATTTTCCCACTGTGTTTTTTAACTTGTATTTATTTATTTGAGAGGTAGAGAGACAAACAGAGACAGAAAGAGATCGCCCATCTATTGATTTACTCCCTAAATGCCCACAACACCCAAGGCTGAGCCAGGCAGAAATTAGGAGGTAGGAATTTATCAAAGCATTCTGCCGTGTGGGTGACATGGACTCAGCTGTGAGTCATCATTAGCAGGAAGTTAGCTGGAACTTGAACTCAGGTTCTCTAACATGGGTTGCAAGCATCCCAACAATTTGTTTAAATGACTACATCAAACATGTGCTCCTCTACTTTTGTTTTTAGTCTCTCTGATAAAACATTTATAGCAAAGTTGTGCTGTCAGTAATTTAAATGGGGACAAATTCTGTATCCAACTAAGTACCTCTCTATACCAAGCAGCAACAGAAACATTCCACTCTGAACTAAATTAAAAGAGGAAATCAGAGTGTAAGGTTAGAATTTTAATTAAGATGAGTGAAAGTATTTTAATTTGACACTACAATTTGGTGAGTCAAGAAGAAAAGAAATAAAAGCTTTGCCAAACCAGTTTTCAGGGGAGCAAGCATTTAGTTTAGCGGTTAAGACACCCATGTCCCACGGTGGTGTATCTGGGATTGATACCTGACTCTAGCTCCCTACTCCAGGTTCCTGCCAATACAAATGCAGGAAGTGGTGGTGGCTCAAGTACTTGGGTCCCTGCCATTCATGTGAGAGACCTTTATTGAATTCCAGGTTCCTGACTTCAGCCTCCCAGCCCCAGGCAATGAGGACATTTGGGGAGTAAACTAGCAGATGAAAGATCTCTGTTTCTCTGCCTTTCAAACAAATTTAAAGTTGCAATTAGACAAATCATGAAGTATCTTGACCAAGAAAACAATAGGAGAAACAATAATCAGCAGTTTAAAAATCCATGAAGTCGTGGTAACAGTTCAGAACTTAAAAGTAAAATAAAAAAAGTAAAATCCATTTTTATGTAATGCTTGAAATAGTTTCTTCCTGCAATTTTGTTTTCTAGCAATAGGAAATGACGCAATCTATCTTTTAGGGGGCTGAAGCTATTTTACAGGTAACCTGATGAATAACTAGATGGTTCTAGATAGTTTAATGAGTAGGAAGGGGATTTAGAAGAAGAGTAGGGAAGACCTACACGGGCTAAGTGCCAATATGTTGGCTAAGAGCCAATATACTAATGAGGTGTGTTGAGGGGAGAGCAAGGGGTTTGGAATGAGGCCGCATGCAATTTTTGGATATTATGTCTGTTCTGAGACAGCACAAGGCTACTAATAAAGGGTGGAGTATGGTTGTGATGTGGGTTTATATTAATTTATATGAGGAGGGGTATGAAAGCCACATTGTTGACTGCTTTGTATTAAACTAGTTTCCCATTCAATCATAAAACCTGTATGAAGACTTATCCAGGTATGAGATGACTAATGAAGTATGAGAAAGATTTGCTCTCTTCTCTGTAAGGTATTAGATATAGTCTTGTAGAGGAGATAATAGACATTTGCAACAAAGAACACTTTAAAAAGGTTTAACGGGAGTCATCACAAGATTAATCACCTAACAAATATTGGACATATGCATGTTAAGTGACAGATATGCTCAAAGGGCGTAAAACAAATGAGAACTAAGAAAGGCACTCAGAGAAATAGGTGAATCTGTCCTACCTCGGTTTCCTTATTTTTAAGGCAGCTTTGCTACTACCTGTGAACATGCCTAAAAAGGACTAAGATACTATAATAAGTATCAATTTCAAATCAGCCATTATCTGACAAATTAAAATTTCTAGGAACACTTTTCATATTCACCTTTTTATTTGAAATAGGTTTGGTCAGAAATATGATCACTTAGCAGTAGGCATTGTAGTACAGCAAGTTAAGCCACCACTGAGACACAAGCATCCCATATGGGCACTGATTTGAGTCCTGGCTGCTCCACTTTCAATCCAGCTCCTTGTTAATGTGCCTAGGAAAGCAGTGAAGATGGCCCAAATACTTGGGCTTCTGTACCCACGTGGGGACATGGAAGAAGCTCCTGGCCTAGGTCTGGCTCTTGCAGCAATTTGGGGAGTGAACCAGCACAAGGAAAATCTCTTTCTCTCTATGTGTCGCCCTCTCTCTCTGCCTTTCAAATAAATAAATCTTTTTTAAAAAATAAATATGATCACTTAGGTATTTTAAATAAATAGCATCAGGGGCCAGTGTAGTGGCACAACAGGTTAAGCTGCCACTTGCAATGCTGTCATCCCATATTGAGTGCCAATTTGAGGCCTGCCAGCTCTACTTCTGATCCAGCTTCCTGCTAATGTGCCTAGGAAGGCCTTGGAAGACAACTGAAGTACTTGGGCCCCTGTCACTCATGTGGGAGACCAGGATATAATTCCTGGCTCCTGGCTTCAGACTGGCCCAGATCTGGCTATTGTAGTCATTTGGGGAGTGAACCAGTGGATGGAAGATCACTCTCTCTATCGCTCCTTCTCTCTTTCACTGTGTGTGTATGTGTTTGTGTGACTCTCTTTCTCCTATTCTGCTTTTCTAAAAAGTAAAATAAATAGTATCAGTGCTGGCACTGTGGCATAGAAGGTTAAGCCACTGCCTGCAGTACCATCATTCCATATGGGTGCCGATTTAAGTCCCAGCTACTCTATTTCTAATCCAGCTCCCTGCCAATGCACCTGGGAATGCAGCAGAAGATGGTCTAAGTGCTTGGGCCCCTGCCATCCACATGAGAAATGTAGATGAAGCCCCTGCCTTTGGCTGATCCAGCCCTGGCCATGGCAGCCATTTAGGGGAGTGAACCAGTGGATGGAAGATTCTCTCTCTTTCTCTCTTTCTCCTTCTCTCTGTAAATAAATAAATCTTTAAAAATAAATAAGTAAATAGTATCAGATGATATTACATGGCACTTTGACAAAAGCCAATATGCTTATTAAAGTATGTTAATGTTCACCAACAAATAAAACAACTTAGCTCACAAATACTTGTGAGGTCTTGTCACAAATACTGTACTCAAGTTAATTTCATATGGATTCGAATCCATTATTTTCTGCTTCTTACTCTCTGGAGAAAATAAAATTATATTCTTAAATTTTAAAATTTATGCTAAAATATGCATTCATTTCTGAACTTTAGTTTTTCAACTGTTTGTCTAAAGTATCTGAAATAAATTTCCCCTCAGCACCTAGAAATCAGTAAATGTACTAAATGCAGTTTTTGAATGTCAAGGAAATGTAATTGTCTCATTCAATAACAAAGTCCCTATTGAACTACTCCTGGAATGTTTTAAAATTTGTATTCCAGCTTTCCTGAAATCCGCAATTTGCAGATGCTTGTTGACCTTCACAGTATATTTATAAAAAAGGCAAGAAGTTTATATTTATTTAATAAAGGCTGCTGTAGTGTGTGGTTGTGGGAGATGCATAGATGCGAAAAATTATTGGTTTCAGATAAAAAACTAAGACTTTGAAGGTCTTACAAAGGAACCAATGATAATATAGGTTTGAAGACAGTCTGCAGATTGAATTCAAGCCAAGGATAGAACACAAGTACAGATCTGGTCGGGGTTTTTTTTATCAGTGTCATAGTTTCCCTAACACTCTATTGCTTTGCTCCTTTCAGATGACTCCGTAAGCATGCCCAGTGTGGTAAGTGAACAAGAAGCTTACCTCCTGAGCGCCATTGGAAGGAGGCGGTTCTCCAGCCACGTCTCCAGCATGTCTGCACCTCAGGCTGAGGTGGGCATGTTACCAAGCCAGAGGTAAGGAGCCATGACTATATTACACTCTGTATTTGGGGGCAAATATAGAAATTCTTAAAATACACTCCTGTTATTCCACAAAGACTGAAAGTAATGCAAGTAATGGTGATGTTTTTTAAGTAGAACATCCACCAGAGGACTTTTCAACTAGGTTCTTGCAAGCAATAATGTGCAGTTTTCTAAATCAGGTTAGAAGTCTCTCCTTAAACATTTTCCATAGATAGATAAGTGGTCTTCTCTTTGTTTGTCAAATGGCATTCTTGTATTTCAGTTTTATCATTACTGAGCTAATAGCAAGTATGTAGGACCAGTTTGATGCCTTCATTAAAGTTTAGGCTTCTGACATGCCATCAGTATGCAGTTGCAGGTGGTGATGCTTAACTAAGAAGAGAAAGAACTGTGCCACTATTCATGACATTGAGAAGGTCATTTAACAACAGCCCACAATTGTCTATTGTGAGTTTTGGAGGCTGTGAATTTTAAGATCACCTCCATTTATAGTTCTATGATTTCATGACTAAACTATTTTTAACATTTTCTTTATGTGTTCACTGCCTTCTATGAATTTAAGTCAAAAAAAAAAAACCCTTATACGCGATATTTACAATTAAAATATAACATAGAAAATGATCTGATGTAAGTCTAAATATTATTTAAGAACCAATGATATTTTCACCTCAGGAATTGGATTTTTTCAAACACTTGGCCTTATGTGATTTTAGTTAGTTTGCTGCTTATTTTTAACACCACAGATTCATAGTAGTATAATGCATATATAGTAAATGATAAAAGCCAGGGCACATTGTAATGTTCAGATAAAACCAGTTCATATGCAGGAATAATTATCCTATACCCCTCAAAAAAGCTTTAGCAATCAGTTCAGGAACTACATAGATGAAATGAAATTTGTGAAATAAAACCTGAATTTGGAGAATATTGAAGTTTAGGGATCATGATAGGAGATGACCATAAGTAAATTTCATACTTTTAAAAAATACAATATTTTATGTTAAGTACTATTTCATTATTACAAAGATTAATAATTTATAAAGGTCCCTGTCATTCTAACAGATTGTTGTACCTATCATTTGGTAATTTCCCTTTGAAAAAAAATTAAATGCGTAAACAAACTCAGAGCCAAAAAAATAACATGTCCAAAGAAGCTGTAGTCATAAAAGCAGTTCACATTGTGGCTATCAATGTATTTTCAATTGCTAGCAATGTGCAAGAGTCTGACCAGAATAAAGTTAGCAATTTATTTAAATGTTTTTAAAATTATACAATAGGAGGGATTTTAAATGAGGGTTTTTTTGTTGTTTTGTTACTTACCTAAAATAAATGGGCTATCAATTTTCTTTCTACATATCCATTAAGGACTTAACTCATTTTCAAGGAGAAAATCTGTCCTGTTATTAACTTGCTAGAAATGCAGAAAAAATATAGTTTAACCCTCTGGGCTTGAGCCATTGTTTTTTGGAAGACTTGTGAAGCTAATACTACCTCTATATATTAGAGACAGTGAACTCCTTCCTGGGGACAGAGGCCCTTCTTACAGTGTGCATTTAGGTAATCTCAATTCTTTGGGGGCAGGCATTCCAGTTTTCAAAATGGTTTATTTCCATCCAATGTAACAGCTCTGTATTGAGTGCCTATGTGCACTTAGCTCAAGGCTAGGCACCAAAGGAAAGACAGTAAAGTAGGACAGTTTCTGTTCACAAATCTCAGATTAGTTACCTCTAAATAAATCAAGAAATGATATAATTATTCTCTTACCAGACTGACAGGTTTCTTCTTTTGGTATCTATAAGTCTGTCACTAGAGGACGGAAAGTAAGGAGGTAAATGTGAGTTCCATATGAATTCCCCATGATATCTTCCCTCCACTCATTTACTTGCATTTTTATTGCAAACTCAGCGGGAAAAGTTTGGTTCTTTCTTTTTTTTTCTTAATGGCATCAGTTCCAAGAGTTTGACTGTGGTGGTTCATGGTAAGTGGTTTCTGTGTGATAATGTAAGAATGCACAAGAAGCAGGATCTTGGTCAATGAAACACCATGTACATAAGATAAGTTAAAAGTAATAACCACCTACTTATATGATTACCAAAGGAATGACAGCTTCATCCTGTACAGATTCATTCTGCAATGTGATTCGGAGCTCATGTGTGTCCATTTAGAGCTCATTTTAACTTTTGACCAGTAAACAGATCACTCCTCTGAGAGTTGTATCCATTCAAAGTCCTTCCTCCCCCATTGCCTTGAGTCCTATGTCGCGACAAACCCAGCACAAGGTGAAATGGTTGACTGTCTCCTTTTCCTTCCTTGTTCTGTTAAATTTATTTATTTTTGGTTCTTGGAAGCAGAATATCGCATGCCTTTTTTTCTTTTTTTCTTTCCTTTTATCATTTTCTTTCCCTAAATGCTTCATCTCCCTACCCCTCCTGCAGTGAACCTAATGTCCTCGATGACTCCCAGGGCCTGGCCGCCGAGGGCAGCCTCTCTAGGTACAGTGTCAATGCTACCTGTCTATTGGTGTCTGTGCTGGGAAACTAGCTGTTTCCTGTCTCCTCTGTCTCTCTGTCTCCTCTTGCCCCGTCTTGATATCTATTTCCATACCTTACCCTTTGTTGTTCATAAACACACGAGCCTGGAAGTCAAAGGTGTAGTAAACCCTCCATTTTCAGCTTCAGAAATCAATCATAAATGGCCTAAAAAGTTTACTAGAGAGAGACAGACAGAAAGAAAGAAAGCAACAACAATAAAAAAAGCAAAATTTTGTGTAATATTCTATGAGTTTTGTCCCATAAAGGTCTAAAATGTTTGATGTGCCAAATGTTAAATGTATCCCATCTAATCATTCCTTCCCTCACTGATATTGCATTAAAAATGCCTTTTAATACAAGTGCTTATTATCAGGAAGCCCCTTATTAAATCAAGATAGGACTTTTAGCTAATAAGAGCACCATGGATGGTAAGAACACAAAGAATGGTAGGAGGATGTTACAAGAAGAACAGCAGTATCACTGTAATTTATGGAATTCCTTTTCCTTGATGCATGCTATTTGGTAGGCTATTATAGTTATGTATTCAAACAATGTTTATATAAAGAATATCTGTTCTTTGGAGTACCTTGTTGACTCCAAAATTTGCCATTGAAATATCAGATATAAACATTTCTTGGTAAGTAAGAGAAGTCTTATGAAGTAAACAACAGAATGCTTTGGCTATTGGTTTAAACCTTAAGAAAAGGGGACTGCACCTTTAACACTCAGATAAACCATGTCAAACATTCCTAATCTTGTGCTGTTGATTCACTCCTCTCAACTAATCCTCATTAGGAGTAATGCTTCTTGTTGATCCTTAGAGTGTCTTTGTTCCATCTCAAGAGAAAACATTCCCTTTCAGGTTTGCATCGTTATAGTTAGTACAATACACCTGTGTTTATTGCTTTATCACAAAGATGAGGAAATGTTGAGAGGCCGTTCCTGTGAAAGGTTGTCTTTTGTTTTCTTTGCACCTTGTTCAGATTTCACATTTTCTTTTGCAATTGAAAATGAGAAATTTAGTCTACCATCAGGTTATCTTTTTATTTTTTTACTGGACCCATAAATCATGACATTCATTTGTGTTTGCGAGCCCTTGCCTTGACAGAACAGTCTCTTACTGGTGGTAAATGTGGAAGTGCTGCAGAGTGCAGGCTTAATTCCATTAGCAGGAGCTCTGGGACCAGGGAAGAGGTTGAGAAACAAAATGATCTTCAACAGGCCCCTCCCTAACTATTCACAGTGTTTGAAAGATCTGAACCCAGTCCAGCCAGGTAGCCATTCCTCTCAAAGAATGCATTTGTTTAATGCTTGCTTAAAATTCCACATGGGATTGGAGGAACTTAATGACAAGATCATTTCAGTGGCCTGCTGAGAGTATAAAGTATTAAATCCAATTTCCATCTGGCTGGCTTTGTGCTAGAACTTTTCTTACTATGCCAAATTCTACTTGCTGAGTAGGTGCTAGTAGTTCAGTGTTGGTGAGGGAAGTTACAAGTTTAATTTTGTTGGTCTGAATTCTCTGGAAGGTCAGCGTTCAAATGACTGGAGTTATTTATACCAATTCAGTCTGCTCTGCGTCCAGTGTCAAAGGGAATAAACCCAAAGTTCTTATTAAATGTGACTGGTTCAGAGCCAAAGCCATAGATTTTAATATAACTGAATTGGTCTAGCATGTCTTTGATGACTATATTAGATCAACTGTTGTTGATCTATTGTTCCTGTTACCATTGTATTTTAGTTCTGATTGTCAGTCACCCAGCCCCAGATGTGGTCCTTAAGAAATAGGAAGATGAGGCAGTCACTTTGGATTCTGAAATAATTGAATTAATGCAGAGGCATTCCAACAAGCAGTAGCACATCCACCTTTGCCATATGCTACAAATATTATCTCTTGAACTCCATCATGTCACCAAGTTCTCTTTGGAGGAGAGGAACTTTTGGCATTTACTAAGAGGTGGGTTTACAAGATAGAGTACCTTTTATATTTGGTTTCCAGGCTTTCTTACTTTTGGCATGAAACTTCTGTATGCTGCAGATTCTTAAAATTCCAAAGCAGTAGGGCATTAACTGTGAATTACATTTAACACACACTGCAGCACTCAGGACCTAAGACACACCAGTAGTCCTATGGAAAATCTGGCCCAAAAAAGATTAGAGACAATCAGGAAACATGCCTAAAGGAAAATAATGCTCTTGCTCTCCCTGCCCCCATAGCATCTTGCTAAACTTTCATGGGAATTTGCTTTTGAAAGAGCACCTGTTTTAGACAAAAGGTTGGATTGAGCGGGCTAGATGAGGAAGAGACCAAGATAATCTGATGAATCAGCAAAAACCAACAAAAATTTTTGCACACCTATCCGGAAACTTTATCTGGGATTAAAAGAAAAAAGAAAGAAAAGAAAAACAGTGTTAATAGATTTCCCTTAAAGAGTCATCCCAGGAACTACCCTGTTAGAAACACTGTTCTCTGAGGAAAGGATTCTTTCTCTTGGGAATCATTCAGCTTGAATGACACTCCATGAGAGAATGCTGTTCTCTGGAGAGCTTTGCAGTTAGGGGTGTAGAAGCCTGTTACCTCACCCTCAGACACACACACATCACCAACATGTTTTCCCTCCAGAAAAACAGAGACATAAAGAAGCTATTCAAGCGCTTCAAAGTGGCTGTTTATACTTGAGAATTAGGTCTTGTTTGGACATGTTAGAATATTCTGAAAGGCAGGAAATGACAGTCAAGTCTAATGTTAAACAAGAGATTAAGATGCTATTTGATTCTGTAGGGGTAATTTTAATCACAGTGGAAAATAAGAATGTGACTCAAGTTTAAACGAGACTATAAAAGTCTAGGTGAGGTGAAATAAAAATAAGCTGTTTATTGGAACCCTTGTCATGTTCATCCACATTTTCAAAGCAAGAAAACTTGCCAAGCACTCTTACATTACAAAGAAAAAAATTCAAACAACTTTATTATATAGCCACAAATTAATGGCTAAGAAAATGCATGTTGTGATACACAGATGTGTACGTTGCCACTGCTAAATCAGCTCTTACAGGGTATCTAAGATCCAAATTACTCCCCCCTTTTTCAATCTAGCCTCTAATCTCTAAATTCTGGGGTCCTTAAAATATATTTATTTGGATATTGTGGAGGCTGAGTAAATTTTAAACAATAAGCTTTTATTCAGAGAGGGAAAAGTAGAATTTAGTCTACTGTTCATTTCCCCTTTCTTTACAATGTCTTACGGGTTCCTTGGGGGCAGACTGTATGCATTCCTGTCTAAAGGCAATCACTCAGGATAAATGGCTGTGTTACTTGTCTTATGTTCTGCATCTATCACATTAAAATTGAAAACAAGAGCCAGGTTGAAACAATGAAAATAGAGATTCATTTTTCCCTGTGCTGGTCTGTCACTGTTTCTACTTAAATTTCTATATGAAATATACTTCCATCTGTAATTTTTTTTATAATTTGACTTGAGTGATATGAAGTTTTGTTGTATTACTGAATGGCCCCTGGCTGCTATTCTTTATTTTAGGAAACACTATTAAGTATATATCCCATTAGGAGATAGACGTGTATTTACACACTACAGTCCAGACCACCATGCTGAAACAGGGAAATGTGGGTCAGAATTCTTTTCCTAACATTGTCTGAATTTCCCTAGCTTATAAATTATGTCCTTGTCTTTTTAAAAAATTTTAAAAGAGAGAAGGAAGGAAGGAGACAGGGAGAGCATGTACCCATCTGTGGGTTCACTCCCCAAATGCCCACAATGGACCAGGCTCAATCCAGGTCTCCCACAGGGTTGGTAGGACCCCAACCCTTTGAACCATCTCCTGCTGCTTCCCAGAGTCCACTTTAGGGAGCTGGAATTGGGGACCAGGGCTGTGTATAGAACCCAGGTGCTCCAGTGTGGGATATAGGCATGTTTACTGCTAGGCTGAATACCCGTCCCCTGTCTTTGCATTTTGAAAAAGGTATTTTGAGTTTTACAGTTTGAGTCACACCAGTTCTGCTGACCTTCAACTGCATATATTTCTTTAAAATTCAGACCATTATGTGGTTTGCTATAGTGATATTTTGCAGCAACTCAAACTTTAAGGGATAATTTACTTCAAAATATATTGTAATTTTTTAGTTTCAACTTGGGAAGCTTTATTTGCTTTTATCTTTATTATTTCTCCCTAATATTTAGCCAGTACAGTAGAATTCTATCATTTCTCATCCCCCAAATTACAAATTTCAGGAAACCAACTTTCTAAGACTGAGTTTTCAGTACTCATCCTGTTACTCTGACACATCTTGACATATTCTCAACTTTTCAATTTTCATGATTCTGATACATGAAATAGAAATTTTAGTTATTCTAAAGCATCCAGTGGCTTACAGGAATATGATAATTTAACATCCAAGACCACCAAATAAAATGTAGTATTGCCATAAAAGGGAAAATAATTTTGATTACTGTAGTTGTGGTAGATGAGGACTATAATGGGACATTTTCAAAAAGTGAAATAGAAAATGGGGAATAATATAGAGAAATACTTAGTGCAAATACCTTGGTTTTTCCCCTGGTTCATTTTGATATTACACATCTTGTAGTCACACAGCACAAATCCTGCAGGTGACTGAAATATTACAAGATGTGGGGAGAAGTGAAATAAAAATAATTTATATACTCAACTCCATTGATATATACCTCAGGAAAAGAAATGTGTTCTGTATAAACTATTTTCACTGCCAATATTTCTGTCTATTTATTTTTAACATATTCTAACTGTACAGGCCAGGCTTTGCTGTTCCAAATATAAACATTTTAGCATCACATTTCTAGGGAAAATATACTGGATCAGGTGGGATATATTTCCAGTGACATGTTCCATAATTTCATTTTGATGTATGTATTCATTTCAGGATTAGATGCTGTATCATTTACATAGAATAACTAATTATCAAAGCCACAAACCTGATACATTTCTTAGATATAAGCCTCTCTATCCATAGAGAAAATTTTGATGCTTATGATCCTTCCTTAGAATAATCATTGTGAAATTACTTTATGTTTTGATATTTAACACTCCGTAAGTAATGTGTATTTCTTTTTTTTCTTGCACCATTTTCTCCTCACAATCTCAGACTACTGAATAAAAATGAGACAAGAGGACTGCCTCGATTTCATTTTCTCTGTCCAACTATTTTCAAACCATTTTATTACCTACTTCTATTTAGTATTCTGGAAGCAATAAACTCATTATAAACATCAAATGTAAAACAAGAAAGCATGCTATACACATCACTTTTCATGTTCAAACCATTTTACATCAACTAACTTCTTTTCTCTACATTAATGGGAGGTAGTTGGTAAGTATTAACCTCCCTGTATGGCCAAGGGAACTGAGGTAACCTTTAGATGTCAATGAAGAATCCATTCCAATGAAAGCTTTGCTTGGTATTGGGAGAAACTTGTTTCTACTTTGGTGCATATGGCTGATTAAATATACCATCCAACTTAATAGACATGTATAAAAATGTATAATTAATAAGGAGATGTCATTTCAAACGTGCCAGCAACACAGTCTGGATTGTTAATCAGAATTTACTGCATTGTTCTTTTAGGGTAATTTTCCATCTTCATAGAAAGACCATGTATGCTGCAAGATCATTTATGTTAAGGATAATATACACTAATCTTTGAATTTGATATTCAAGAGAACAAGAAAGTTGAAAAACACCTGTTTTTGGTACTCTGTATGAAATTCTGTACTGTGTACCCTAAATGGTGTTAAGTATAATCTTTGTTTCATACAAACTTTAACAAACCCTACTAGGGAACCATTGACTTTCTTCTAGTAGAAATGAGTATGACTTTTTTAAAAATTGACAAATGTGACTGTGTCAGCTTTGTGATGATTAACCTGTTGTTAATATTGTTATTACAACATGGGAACCATCTGATTGCCTGTCACACCACCAATTTCTCTCCCTACAACTGCAGTTAGGTATTTAGGTAGCTCTTTTTTAAATATGGAAATGAATTGATAAACTATTTCTTTCTTTTTCCTGGACAGTTGCTGACTCTGGGGTTTCTCTGTAGATTATTTTACTCTAAAAGTATGTGTAGATGACTCTCCTTTTGCAAAGGCAAAGCAGCAATTATTTCCTCATTAACCAAATAATCACATTGGCATCATCCACAGAATTACAATGTTCTCTGGGGCACGGTATTATTTCTGTTTTTCACCCCTACTTCCATTATAAATTCCTACTATACATGCATGCAGAATGAAAAGAGACCATGGGCCTATGTCAATATTTTCAGTTTCACCCAACACTAAAATAGTAACCACAGCCAGTAGTCATTTTTACACAGAAAAGACACACATACACAGTAAATTTGGGGGGAGCAGGTTGCTGCTTTTATAAGTTGTACAGTATATTTGGATGCAGCTACTCAATATTAAAGCTCCTGAGTTGCAATGATAGCCTAATTATTTTGCCAGCCTTTTGAATATAAAGCCATTAAAAATTGAATTATCTACCTATGTGACTATTCGTTTACTCAGTAGTCACAGAGACTTCAGGCTGCAAACATGTGTTGAATGTGCCCCTTCACCCAAATGGATTCTGTGTCTGATGTGTTTGATATTTGTCCATCTTATTTTCATTTAAATTGAAATTTTAAAAAAGGTGTTCCCATCCATGTGATAGAGTTGTTTGTGTCTGTTTGTCACTACCTTTCCCCTTCCCCTCGGGGGAAAAAAATTGAGATTAGACTATGACATCTTAAACATTTTGGTGTGAACATTTAATGGAACCAATGTTTTGCTGAATGACAGATATGGTAATAGTGATCAAAAACAGAATCTCAATTTTGGCAGCTTGGGGCTACAAGGCCTTGTCCTTCCTCCTGATCCTTTGAAAACCCCTATCCCAGGGACTCTTTCCCACCCATCCTTCAAAGATCATGCTATCTTTGAAGTGACTGTTTCATAGAAGTGATTTTGGCTAACACCCACCAGAGGATAGCCTTCTGTACTGTCTCCAGGGCATACTAACACTGTTGATGCTTGGCAGGGTGGCAAGTGTACAGAGTGAACCTGGCCAGCAGAACCTCCTCATTCAGCAGCCACTGGGGAGGAAAAGGGGACTGAGGCAGGTAAGCAGACTCTGAAAGAATTGGAGAGTCACCCTGTTAAATGAAAGCTGGACTCAATTTTTAATGCCCACCTGTATTAAGACTATATTTTGTCTTCTCCTTACCCTGAAATGAGCAACAGAATAATTTTAAAATATGGTAAGTGCTTGGGCAAGAATTTTGAGCCTCTATTTTACAGCTGGATCTTATTAGCAAAGTTGGTCACTTAGTAAATTAAGTGGGCCTAAAATTCTACTTGCTCCTTATCTGGAAACTTTCTTTCTCAGCCAGAGGAGTTGACAGAGGATGATTTTTTTATGGTGTTGACTTATTATATTTGATGTAGGACTTGTTCGTTCATAGAGGCAAAGACAAAGAAACCCTGTTTTCTTCATTTCAAGATTAGTGATTTAATTTAGAAGTGAAATTGAGGTAAAGATCATATTTACAAATTTTCTTAGGTGGGGTTCTTTTACATACTTCCTAAATAAAAATCTGAATGACATTTTGCACTGTTGCTGCAATGGGAACCTCCCAGTCGCTTTGAGTACCTAATGCTGTGGCAACATGTGAGGGTTTTTAAACTCCCCCTTTGAAAGTTATCACATGTTCAACTACAACTTTTAGGTAAGCAAAGCTTGATATGTAAGCAAGGGTTACTTGTCCTGTATCTTGCATTCAAACTCTTGGATTCAAACCCAAGAATTATTTATCTTGCACCTTTATCTTGATTAAAATCACTGAATTTTTCGAATTTATATTTTTAAGTTATGTTAGTTAATGTTCTTAAGATACAAGAAGGAGCAATAATGATTATGAGATGAACTGCTTGAAGGGGATGCTAGAAAACAGTATTTATAGTTGGAAAAGCACAAAGAAAATTTATCAGCTATTAGTATAAGGAACAACCATAAAAGCCCACGGAAACAGATAAATAAAGGAACAAACTACAGACAGAACCCTACTCAGTTTCCTATTTGGCAGATAGTTCTTGCCAGTTTTATTTTGCCTATTCTCTTTAGCTAAGACGTCCTCTGCTATCACGTCAGAAGACTCAGACTGAACCCAAAAACCGCCATGGGGCTCGGCTGTCAACCACTCGCAGAAGCATTCAACCCAAAACAAAGCCATCAGGTGAGGCCTCCTGTGTCCTATCTGACTGCACCACTGACACGATGCCATGTAGCTCAGCCAGGAAGTCCTACAGAACCTGTGTGGATGCAGATATACACATCTTTGGAGAGGCACTAGGATAAGGGAAGAAATTTTCCTCCCCCCATATTTAGTGCCTTTATTCTACTCAACTTTCCCAACCCCTGTCTCTACTCCCCATGAGCCTATGGAAATGGAAGTTCCCAAAGTAAACCACTAATGCAATGAAATCTGACTATAGAGGGTTGTTTTCTTTACTTAAGCTGGGAATTGGGATTGTCTTATGATGAACTACAAGACCTTTTAAGTGAACCTTTTAATGTTCACCTAATGTTCTATGCAAATTTTGTTTTGGGCTATTTATATAAAAACAATTTTTTAACCCAAGTTCTACTCTTTGTAAGATGAAATCAAGACATGTACAAAATAGTCATGTATGATCTCATTATTCATAAATAGCAATGCCTTTATTAAGAAAACTCAAGAAACCCTGGTTGAAGCCAATTATTTCACACTGACAGTCTTCTCCTTTTTACTACTACTTCTCTAAATTACAGCAGATCAGAAGCGATCTGTGACCTTCATTGAAACTCAGCCTGAATCAGCAGCTACCCCAACAGACACACTTTCTGCCACAGGTCAACTGCAGGGTTGCAGCCCAGTCCCAGTGAGAAAACCAGAAGGCATGGATGAACCAGTCCTCACTTCTTCCCCTGCCATAGTTGTTGCAGATCTCCACGGCCTATCTTCCAAGCAGGTGGGACACTAGAGAAACAGGCAAGGCTTGCTCCCTGTACACTTATTTCTATGAATTGCTTGGATATGCAAACTGATTGTATATAATTAAGTATAGGTCTGCAGTCCATTGTTATCCAAATATATACTGGTCTTACCATCACGAGAAAGAAAACCTATATGAAACATAAGCCTAGGAATATATCTGCTTAAGAAGAACCAAGAGAAGTCATGGCATTCCTAGTTGTGAAAAACCTACCAAAAAACACTTTGCGCCGGCGCCGTGGCTCAACAGGCTAATCCTCTGCCTTGCGGCGCCGGCACACCGGCTTCTAGTCCCAGTCGGGGCACCGATCCTGTCCCGGTTGCCCCTCTTCCAGGCCAGCTCTCTGCTGTGGCCAGGGAGTGCAGTGGAGGATGGCCCAAGTGTTTGGGCTCTGCACCCCATGGGAGACCAGGAGAAGCACCTGGCTCCTGCCATCGGAACAGCGCGGTGCGCTGGCCGCAGCGCGCTACCGCGGCGGCCATTGGAGGGGGAACCAACGGCAAAAGGAAGACCTTTCTCTCTGTCTCTCTCTCACTGTCCACTCTGCCTGTCAAAAAAAAAAAAAAAACACTTTGCCTCAAAAATAACCATTTGGTTTGGCAGTCAAGAGATGGCTTGGGATGCCCACATCCCATATTGGAGTACCTGGGTTTGAATCCAAGCTCCACTCCTGATTCCAGTTTCCCTGGAAGGCAGCAAATGATGGCTCAAGGATGGTTCTTTCTGCCACCCATGTGAGAGATCCAGACTGAGTTTCTAGCTCCTGGATTCGGCCTTAGTAGAGCCCTAGCAGTTGAGGGCATTTGGAGAGTGAATAAGTGGATGACAGATCTCTCTGTCAGTCTATCAGTCTCTCTTCTCTCTCTGCCTATAAAATAAATAAATAAAAATGTTTTAACATAACCATTGAAAACACAAGTATAATATATAGTTCGAAAGATAGTTCAATTAAAAAAAAATAAAGCTACCAATTTAGATAAAGCCTTTAGATAACAGTCTTCTGTGCTCTTAAGATGACAAAGGCTTTTTCTTTTGATATTTTTCCCTCCTTGTTTTCATATTTTTTGATTTTTTCCCTTCTTTTGGTTTTTACAAATAACTGCCTATAGGTGTTACCTTCTTCTACTGTAGTATTTAAAAACCACTATGGGACAATATAATAATACACATCTGTATAGTAGTTAATGATTACAAATCATTGTAATGCCATTTTTATCCTATTGATTCTCACAGTCTACCAGGTAAGCAGAACAAAAAGTTATGTTCATGCTACAGGTTAGAAAACTGAGGCTTATGGGAAGCTGCAAGACCTGTATAACATCTTACTCATAACAACTGCTGGAACTGGGAAGAGCCTTCTGATACTTTATCAACTTGTAGCTGGAAAACAGTTTGTTTTTTTTTTTTATTCTTCACTGGTTTTCATCCTGCCTTTCCATGATGGCATTATCCTTTTGATCACAGAGTGAGACCCTCCCTGTGGAAGAAGGAGAAAAGAAGGAAGACCTAGAAGCCCAAAGTGCTGCAGCGCACAGCCCCCTCTCCACTCAACTCTCAGATCCTGATGACTTCCCAGGCCTCGAGACATCCAGCCTCCTCCAACACGGAGACACTGTCCTTCACATCAGCGAGGAAAATGGCATGGAGAACCCCCTGCTGTCCAGCCAGTTCACTTTTGTTCCTACTGAGCTGGGGGAGGCAGAGGTAGTCCTAGATGAGTCACATGTTTAATTCTGTATCTTGTAAGCATGGTACATGTAGAGGTGATATGGAAGGGATTACTGCTGATTACTGCTTGAATAAGATGAATTACAAAACAGCACTTTACACTCAATGGGTGGCATACATCTGAGAAGATTTTGCTGCCAATATGCATGATGTTTTATGAGCATCTTAAAAATCAGTGGCTAAAAGGATTTAGTTGTGTGAAGACCATAAAAACCCCAGGAAGGGATAAGGGGAAAGAGCCATTTCACTGCACATTATTTATGATGCAAGAAGAAGCCTTGAGCAGTTAAAAATATATACTAAAACAGTGCTGCTTGCATAGAAATATTGCAAATAATACATTCCAATATGAGAATGCAACTTTTTGAGGTTACTCACATTATACATCATGCAAAAGTTTATTTTTATAGTTTCAAAAATATAAAATCAAGTGGCTGTACAACTATCTTACATAAAATACTAAGGAAATTATTAGTTTCTGGAGACTAAAAACAAATAAACCTGCAGCCATTTTTGTTTTGATTAACAATACAGCCATTTAGAAGAAGAAAAAAATACTATTTTTTGAGCTGTGGACATTAAAATATTTATTTTTCAACTGTCATTTTCATTGCATATTGTAAATCAAAATGCTAATTCTGTAAGAGCATTCCATTTCATAATTAATCATATTAGATACAGAATATTCTAGAAATTATCATTCTGAATTAAGAAGAACCTAACTAGCCTATACTACTATAAAAACTAAATGTAAATATAATAGCTTGACAGAGATGGTATTCCTACTTGTAGCCCTGACTACATCAATGCCAAGATCAGGATTTATTGGGAAATAAGATTATTTTCCCTTACAGTATACTGTGCCTGCCCTTGAGGGCATATTTTCAAATATTAAAGCTAGTGTTGTTACAATTTGTTCAATAAAATAACTTTGTCTCAATAGTGACAATATTCTTATGAATCCATAGGACACTTATGTTTATTAGGAAAAAAGCTCTAAAACAAGGAATTTCTTCATAGACACTGCCAGCTTGTATATTTTACAAATAGAACTTTAATGTAAGGTTCAGTTTCTTTAAGAAAGGTATAAAATTTAGAAGGCTTGTGAAGCCAATACCTACTGTGTTATTGATCTTAAAGTAGGGTTGGACATTCTATAGTTCAAACTGAATTTCAAAATTTTAACAGCTTATATTAGAAAACTGTTACATAACTACAAAGCATAGAAACAACTCATATACATACCTAAATTGGTATGGTGGGGAGTGTGTGTGTTTGTGTGTGTGTGTGTTCTAGTCTTCAAGTTGAAGTTAAATATAGACTTTGATTACATTGAGATGAGTTTAGAACATTCTATATGCTTAAACTTCAACTATATTGGCTGTGAAATGTTATATATATAAAGGGAAGTCATACTAAACCCACCCTAATCATAAAGGAAATTATTTTTCTGTTACAATTGCTTATAGGAATTATAGGAATTGTTCATATTGTGATTTATAATTTCAAGAGTAACTTGGGGTTATGGTCCCGTTGACTAAAAGAATGAATTAAAGATAAAAGAACAAAACTAAAAATTTCTCTTTGATGCTTTATAATATTTTCGCATCATTACACTTAATGCTGAATTAATTCCCAAGTGAAGAAGTATGTATGTAAGTGGTTTGATTCCAAGCTGATATATTTTGCCTGTTACAAATTATGCTGCTCAATTAGTGTTAGAGGCCTTATGTTTAGTAATTATGTCTAAGTCTTGTGAGTCTCTTTGTGCTTTGTTCCAGTTTCTTGATTCTTGATTCAGATTCAGATTCTCTATGTATAATTGTATCAAATATTTAAAAAGTAGGTGGGTCAAAGATTGTTACATATTCAACAAGAATCCTAAATACCTTTATATATATATATATATATATATATATATATATATTTAAAAAATATTGGGCTGCTTTCAACAGGATTGTGCTGTTCTGTCTGCCTTTTAGCCTGACTCCTTCACTCTAGTGTTTGGAAGTCTATTAGAAACTTTTAAAATAAGCTAATGCTGTTTTTTGCAAAAAAGCCTCCACTCTGAAAAACAGGGCCTTACAGAAGGGGGAATGTTTTCATACTGGGACTACTGAGATTTTGCAGATGTGTGCATCTGTTCCATTTAAGGTGCCCTTAAATGTGTTGAATGTAATGTGTTGAATGTTTATGTGTAATGGCTAAAGTATATATATGTATGTGCATAAGACTGTCATAAGATGTATTCTCAGGAATACTGTTACCTGGAATTTGACAGAATAGCTAGTTAAAAAACAATAGCAGTTGGGGAAGATTAGAAAAAAGTTCAAGATAATTGAAAATTTTTTATAATGTTCAAAATATTGGGTACATGACTAAATTTAATTATCACATTGACAAATATAATATTGGTAATAATAGATCATTTCTTAAGCTATGATTATTGACATTTATCTTATTCATGGGAAAAGTAAAACAGGCACCCACTTCCCACATATTAAAAATTGAGATCAAAAAGAGGTTGTGAAGTAGGCAGGCATGGGGGTCATGTCCAATTTCAGTTGCTTCTTCTGAAATTAACTTTTGAGAGAACTTGGAATAAATATATATCAACCATGATAGTGGGTGCCAATTTATACCACTCGGAATCAATTAAACCAGTTAAAATCCTGGAACAGAATTTTCTATAGCAAACATTCTACTTTCATTTTTCAGTATTTGCTGCTTTCTATAATTCTATTAGATACGTTATTAAATTTTTTTGCAAAACAAAATGAGTTATTCAGGGCATTGGGACAAGGCCCTGAGAAGTACTCTGGCAAAAGGCATTAATGGGTATGGTAGTGCTAGGAGAAAAACCGTGGTATTGGTAGTCTGATTAGGGCCTGTTGAACAGGTTGGGAGCTTCTGGTTTGTTATTTCAATCCTCCAAGAGTACCTTAGATAGAATGACAGCCATTCTTTTTAGGATCTGTCCCTTAGTCAGTGAAGAACTTTCTCCACTCCAATGACCAGCTCTAGAAAGTATCTGAGAATAGGGTATGTATAGGGACCTTTAGAGAAGAAAGGGTCATAAATGAATAGAACTATAATTCAGAATATGAGTTAAATTTCCTTCCTCAAGTTATACAGGATACTTTATAATAGAGCACAGTCTCCAGAATTTGCTGCTATCACACTGAGTCATGTTGTTGCCCTGTGACCTCACACTTCCAATTCCATGGCCTTGTCTTGGCAGTGAGAAAATGTCCCCACTTCCTCATTTATTTCAGTGGGTCTCACTTGCAACATTTCAGAAACAAACTTTGATTTGACACTCAGGAGAACAAAACAAGTTGAGGGCATAATGTGTTTGGAAAAGCTTAAGACAAATTTACTTCTATCATTTTAAGATCATTTTGAATTACAGATCAATGTACCTCCATAATATTTTTTAATAGTCACTGTGACCACAGGATGAAAATCCTTTATTAGCCATTTGCTAGCCATTTTATAGGTTAAAAACAAAAATTGACTACACAGCCAACTTCCCTCGGAAGACTATGAAGTCTGTTTTGAATACTGAATGACCAAAGAGCATGGAAAAAATACATAGGATTAAATATTGAAATGTTTATGAAAGATATTTATGAAAGATGTTAAGATTTCTGTGTTTGAAAATGCACATATAATAAAATGTCTAAAGAAATTTAAGAGGTCTGAGTTTCATTTATCAAAGTAGGGAATAGGTTGCTTGCTTCAGAAAGATACTCATTTTGGATGTCTGGAGTATGCCTTTGTTAATGTCTTTTCCCTCTTTCTTTCTTTCTTTTCTTTTTCTTTTTTTTTTTTTTTTTTGACAGGCAGAGTGGACAGTGAGAGAGAGAGACAGAGAGAAAGGTCTTCCTTTGCCGTTGGTTCACCCTCCAATGGCCGCCGCGGCCGGCGCACCGCGCTGATCCGAAGGCAGGAGCCAGGTGCTTATCCTGGTCTCCCATGGGGTGCAGGGCCCAAGCACTTGGGCCATCCTCCACTGCACTCCCGGGCCACAGCAGAGAGCTGGCCTGGAAGAGGGGCAACCGGGACAGAATCCGGCTCCTCGACCGGGACTAGAACCTGGTGTGCCGGCACCGCAAGGCGGAGGATTAGCCTAGTGAGCCGCAGCGCTGGCCTTTTCCCTCTTTCAAAGCCAACAGTTTGGCCTGTGGTCATTATGCAACTAGACATCTCTGATTCCCCTCTTCTACCTACTGCACTCCACTCTTCTCATACTTTCCTCCCTTATCTTTCAAAATAATGCAGAATGGGTTTAGTGAGAGACAGATACCCCAATCTGACCTCTCCCTCCAGGTTATGACCTGCTAGAATAACCCGTAGATTTCTTAGTGGAAATGTTGGAAGACTGGTTGTTTTTTAAATGTGGCCAGAAATACCATGAGGTCCAAGTTAGCGCCAGTTCTGTCTTTTTTACAGAATACCAAGTGTCCTTACCCCTTAAGGATTGCTCTTCCTAAATCTATCTCTTTTCCTGATCCAATACCCTAGACATGTTGGCAGCACTACACTCTTACTCATTTCTGGATTGTGTCTGCTAGGAAACTGGTGCAGTTTTATCTATGGCGTGATCTATAATACCCTGATTTACATGCCAAGCTCTATCCCCCGCCGCCATTGCTGGAAGCCAGGTGGCCACATGGCCCAACCTCTGTTGTCAAGCTCCACCCCCATCCTAATGGGATTCGCTGCTCCTGCTTCCCGCCTGCCCTCCGGAAAAGTTTTAAAAGGGCCTGTTCCTGAACACATGCTCTCTTGGCTCCTCTCTCGGCACATCAGTCTGCTCTATCTTCTCTCCTCACTATCTCCTCTCCTCTCTCTCTCTCTCTCTCTTACACTCTTTCTCTCTCTTTCCCTTCGCTGCCCCTTCACTCGGGTCTGTTGGGTGTTCCCCAATAAACCCTTTCCCTTATTCCGGTATTCGGTGTGTTTTGTGACGGCTAACAGTGTCTCAATAGTAAATCTTACTACAATTTGTCAGTGAGCATTGCTAAAATAGAAAAGCAATCAAGAAGAGTGACAAGGGGTGGGCGTTGTGGCTCAGTGGGTTAAGCCTGCTTAGGAAGCAGGTTCTAGTCCCCGCTACTTCATTTTGGTTACAGCTTCGGGTGGGAGGCAGCAGGTGAGGACTCAAGTGCTTGGATTCCTGCAACCCATATGGGCAACCAGGATGGAGTTCCTGGCTATAGCCTGGTGCAATCCCAGATGCAACAGGCAGTTGGGGAGTGAACCATTAGATGGGCGATCTCTGTCTCTCCCTCTCTATCTCATTCTGCCTTGCAAACAAATAAAGGCTTAAAAAAAGAAGAGGGACCAGAAGCAGAATAGGAGGGCAATAAAAATACCCACCGCCATCTTGTACCCAGCACCAGGCCTAGCGCTGGAGGCATTATCTGGATTTGCTAATTTAATTCTCACAACAATCCTAAACGCTGGACACGGTCTTTACAAATGAGAAAACGGAGGCACGGAGAAGTGACTTGCCTGGGCAGCAAGCCTGTATTTGGCAGAGCCAGGATTCCTCCAGCTTTGTTCTATGAGAGGGAAGTAAAAGGAGGCGAACATTTTTGTTTCTTAAAGCTGGAAAGAACCAAACAAATAATGGGGAAGCAAAAAGTGCGGTGACAACCACGGCCCAGGAGAGGGACCTTTAGGGGAAATAAGGAGAAAGAAGCCCTCCATGCAGTTTGGTTAGAGCGAGGGCTGGAATACCTGGAAAAAAATTGAAGAGTGAAAAGTTAGAGGAAGAGCGAAGGAAGGCGTCTCCTTAGCCAGGCCCGCCCCCAAGCCGTCCGGCCCGCGGTTCCCCTGTCGAGGTGGGGGCGGGACTTCCTCACTGCGGGCCTCTGCTTCCGGCAGAACCCGGAAGACTGTACGGGGGAAAGGGCGGGGCTAAAGCCGCCCGCCAATCGGGGCGACGCCTTCGTCTTGCCGGGCGACTCGTGCGGTAACTTGCACTTGGGATTCAGCACCATGGCGTCGGGCTGCAAGATTGGCCCGTCCATCCTCAACAGTGACCTGGCCAACTTAGGGGCCGAGTGCCTCCGGATGCTAGACTCTGGGGCCGATTACCTGCACCTGGATGTAATGGACGGGTAACTCCTGGGGGCTCGGGTCGGGCTGGCCGCGCGGGGGCGGGATCGGCGCACCTATATTGAGTGCCTGTTGGATGCACGGCGTCCCCGCACCACAGAGAGCCTCACTGTGAACGCGGTGCTAAGGAGGGAACCGGGGTAGGGGCTCTGCGGGCCCTGGCTGGAGCGGACCTGACCCAGCCTCGTGGGTTGCGGCGGCGAACCAAACCTCAGCTCCTCCCCTCCCCCGACGTAACGTGTGGTCTTCTAGCATTTAGGACTCGGAAGCGACCTTTGAGTCTCCAGAACATTTCTTTCCGTTTTCAGTTAGAGAAACTGAGGCCCAAGGGGATAGGCATGACTTGCCCAAGCCCACACGAGTATGGCTAGTTAGTGGCAAGGCTGAGGAGTCAGACTTGAGTAACGACTATGAGGTCGGCACTGCGCTGACTTGCCAAGTTCCGCCACTTGCTGGATTGCCTTGGACGAGCCGCTTAACCAACTCTTCGAGCTTCCGTCTCGTTATTTGAAAAATGGTTATTTACTAATAGAACCTCCCATTTGTCATCTTTGGAAGATGAGCGACTACACGTTTACAGTGCCTGGCATTTAATCAATTCTCTGTAATTGTTAGTTGTTTTGTTATTATTTAAATTCTGATTTTCCTGTCTATTTTCTCTTCAGGCACCCTGCTCTTCAGGGAGGTCAGTTTTTTGTAAGTAATTTTTAAGCACTGTAGTTAATAGCACATAATATTATTTGGAATCAGGGTAGTAGTTTCTTAAGTTGGTTATAGAGTGAGGAAACAAAACTAGTGAAAACAGACTCCATCAAAATTATCCAGAGTCGTGACAGACTTTGCAACTTGGATCTGCCACGTAGTTCTCTAAGCACCATTGGTAACTGGCTGTGATAGTACAAACGCCATTACCTTGGGTTGGGATAGAAAAATAATTTTATTTCAAATAGCGGAAACTTACTTGTTCCCTCATTCAGATTTGCAAATTAGTGTTATAAAGGATGACCAGTTCTATTTCTTTTTAGTGTCACTGTTAATTCTCTATAAATAGAGTTAATTTTCCTTTATTTTATGTTTTAATGTATTGTTTCTCCTTTGCATTCTACGCAGTTAGCTTATGAATCTGTTCAACTGTCGGGGGCAAAACCTTGAAACTGGACTAGTATAAATTATAAGCTAAATGTGTAAGGTTAGTTAATATTATCCCTCACAAAAGCATGATTTTAGTTTGCTGTCCACTTATGTACTTTATTTTGCACACTTGTGCTTAAAAATCCTAAATTGTCAAAATAATATGCTGAATAGAATGGATATATCAGACACAGGTAACTGCATTTTTATGCCTGATAGAATAACTTGTGGTCTCAGGATAGAACTGGCTACAGGTGTATGTGGGAGTCCCTCTCATAAAGATAGCAGTTTGATTTTAAGTAAGTCATGTATGAGTAGGTGAATAGATGGAGCAAATACTTGTTCAGTTCACTATTAAAGAATATTAATGATAACAATAGTAACAGTATTTATGATTGACTGTTTTTGTTTTAGTGCTTTTTCTGAGTTAACTTGCACAGTCTTATAAGGTTGATGCTTTTATTACTACCAGCATTTGATCATGAGGAATCAGGTAGAGAGGTTAAGTCCCATGATTAGGAAATGCTGGAGCCAGGGTTGGAAAGCAGTGTGACAGCTTGTGTCCTCTCTCAAGACATTGTCTGTCAGAGAGCAACTAATAATTTATTCTCTTGTTTTTGTTATTTATTTCAAGTCTCTCCTGCTATATTGTAAGCATCCTGAAGGCAGGTTCTGCCTGTTGCTTACCTCTGTATTCTCTGCAGGTAAAATGCCTTGAGAAGCCTGGTTACATGAATGGCTGAATCATCATGGGACAGGTCTCTGAGGAATCACTTTCACTCCTTCCTGCCCCATAGCAGATCCCGACTCTATTAAGAAAAATATTTTTAAAATGATTTATTTATTTGGAATGCAGAGTTACAGACAGGCAAGGCAGAGAGAGAGAAGTCCTCCTTCCACTGGTTCACTCCTCAAATGGCTGCAACAGCTGGAGCTGAGCTGATCTGAAGCCAGGAGCCAAGAGTTTTTTCCGGGTCTCCCACGCAGGTGCAGGGCCCAAGCACTTGAGCTGTCTTCTACTGCTTTCTCAGGCCATAGCATAGAGCTGGATCAGAAGTGGAGCAGCTGGGACTCGAACTAGCACCCATATAGGATGCCGGCACTGCAGACAGCAGCTTTACCTGCTTCACCGCAGCGCTGGCCCCAAAAAGTATTTTTTTTTATTGACTCTTTCCCTTTTTCAGGAAACACTTTGGAAAAAACTAAATCAGCCTATAGTTTTTTTGAAAGAAAAAAACAACTTTACCTTTTAATATTCACAACTTTTTAAGGTAAAAGCTGGTTTTATTCCCCTTTTTTGCAAGGAGGAAACTGGTATAGGGCAGTCCAACCCTTTTCCTAATGTTCTAGCAGAGGAGGCAAAGCCTGGGTGAGCCGTTGCCAGTGCACCTGAAGGTATCTTGAGAAATCCCCTCAAGATGGAAGGTGGGCCCTGGACTCCCTTTCCAAAGGTGGCCAGTCACAGTGACTGGTACTGCCTCTCTTTTTCCTGAGCTCTTTTATGAATCTCATCCAACATAACATTTAAACATGTTTACTGTTTTCTGATTTTCTTCCCTGCCCAAGCTCCCAGTCTCTATCCTGATTAAAACTGAATTTTTTCGTTTATCAGAAACTAGATTCAGGAACATGAAGGTGCGGTACTAGTATGATTGAATATGGAATAAAGGACAAGTTGATTCTTCTGGAGAGAGACAGTGCCTAGAATGTGTTGCTTGTGAGCCTGGATCAGAACTATTAGTTTCTAAACTAATCACTGGGATTTAAGACTGAAGAGATTTTGCTTTATACTAGATACCTCACTTGGAAAAAAAAAAAATCAAAGATTTGTTGACCTGGGCCCACAGTTTCATAGAACCTCAATGGACTGGGGCTGAATTGGGCAGCCACCTTTGGTCAGTGAGGTGTTATCTGCCAGCTCCCAATGGCTTGTGAATTTGTGATTCCTGATTCACAGGAAGGTGTTTTCTGGTTATAGTCTTGGTGCATTTTATACCAACCTTAATTCTGTTGACATCTTTCCTTGTTCCATCTGTCTGAAATAGATTGCATTATAATTATAAGTAAAGCTGAGTGATAGTGATGGAACATTAGGAGATAAAATAATTTTATACCTGTATTGCAAAAACTTAACGCTAGTAAAGTGGGATACATTTTTGTTGCATTTTACTTCTTGCAAGCTTTTCTTTAAAAGTATTTTCAAGGAAAAAAAGACCAAGGATAATGATGAAGCAGACATTTTGATGAAATTTCTTTAAAGTGTTTTCCTTGAGGCCTTTGTTAAAAATTCAGGTCCTCAGGTTCTCTGGAGTCAGTGAGCTCTAAGTGGAATCTGTAAATCCACTTGTAGCAAGTGTTCCCATGGTTACTGTTGTCAGGCACATTTGGAATACCCTGACTTCATGTTTGGGTGAGTAGTCTTTTTGTTATGGCTTAACCGTAAGCTTTTGGTTTCTTATGAGAATATTGATGTTCTTTTGATCTTCAGTAGAACAAATTAGACACGTAATTTGGGAGTCAGTGGTTTTATACATTATATTTATGTTCCTCAATAAAGTAAAAGTGTATTTGAGTTTTCTATTTTCTTGGGATGTGATTATTTTTATTTTGATTATACATGAAAGATGAGGTAGATACTACAAAACTACTTCCAGCATCACATAGTAAATTAAAGAAAAGCATATGAAATCTGAGTGTTTTAACTAGAGTTGTAAAATATTCGGTAGGCCTTTTTATTTATTTATTTATTTTTAGATCATTTATTTATTTGAAAGTCAGTTACAGGGAGAGAGGGAGAGACAGCGAGGTCTTCCATCCAGAAGCTTTCTCCTGGTTTCCCTTGTAGGTGTCAGGGACCCATCTTCTCCTGCTTTTTTCAGGCTGTTAGCAGGGAGCTGGATCAGAAGTGGAATAGCTGGACCCCAACCAGGCGTTGCAGGCAGCTGCTTTACCAGCTATGCCATTATGCCCACCCTGGGTAGGCTTACCTTATGTGCTTATCTGGCCCTTAATCTGAAGTTTTAAGTAAACAAAAGCTTCCTTTATCCATTATCCTGACAGTGATTGTTCTAGGCAAATCATAGAATACTTTCTAAGTATTAGGAAGTCCATCCTTAAGTGAACGACATGTTAGTGAATAAAAGTATATCCATCCATCTTCCCTGTCCCTTTTGGATACCTCCTGAATCTTGCCCTGTTAGTTGTCATTGTGGGGGCACATGGGCATAGTAGTTGGGAACTTGGACTTCGCAGCCTTATTACCTGAGGTTAACTCCTGCCTCCAGCGCTTACTGGTTGTGTTACCCTGGGTCTCTTTTTCTCATCTGTAAAATAAAGTACTTACCTCATAGAGGTGCTGTGAGGTTTTAATATATGGAAAGTATTTAGAACTGTGCCTTCCATATGTGTTTGTCTGTGTGTGTACTGATTCTGCTGGTCAGCTAAACCCAAGACTTTAACCATGGTTTATTTTCTCTTTTATCTAGCACCACCCCATCTAATCAGTTAACAAATTATATCTGTTTTGCTTATCCTTGTCATTCAAATGATTCTTTGCCACTTACAGTGAACACTTTTTACTTTACCTCTTGTAGTTTATTGCCCAGCCATCTTTGTACATTATATTTGTATCTTATTATTTGCAGCTTGCTTTAAAACCTTCATATTTACAACAGGGTAAAGTCAAAACGGCTGAGCTTGATATTGGACACCCTTAATGTGGCACACCTCATGTCCTGCCTTTTTCACACTAGCCAAGCTGGTCAGCAGCATTCCCTCCTTCCTTGGACTTGCTCTTATTTTCTTTTCTTGTCTTCCCAAATCCTGTTGTTTTTAAGTCTTGTGTTCTTTTCTTAAATGCTCGGTGATACTTGCTTTTTTTTTTTTTTTTTTTTACCTGTTTTATCTGTATTCTCCTATTGCCTGCTTGTTACTGTTTTCAAAGTCCAGATTTCAGTACTTCCACAACGTTTATTTGCCTTTCATGATGTAGCAGTTCAGCGTGAGTGTGGTTCCATGCAGCAATTCAGGGGCACATCCTCTGTCATTCCTCTTGGGCTTTATTACAAAAGAGTAAAGTGAGAGTGGAAAAGACCAGTTTTTGAGTGCCTCTTACCTAAAATACATGGGACCAGAAGTATAGAATTTTTTAAATGTTGCAATATTTGCATATATTTGATGAGATAGTGTCCCTGCATTTTGACCGTGAGCTGTCACATGATGTCAGATGTGGAATTTTTCACTTGTAGCATCATCAGAAGTTTCAGATTTTGGATCATTTTGGGTTTCAGATGTTCAGATTTAGAGATGCTCAACCTGTACTACTTAACCTCAGGATTCTGCAATGACTTACGTCATTTAAACTCAAGTCCATTGGTGAGAACTAGTCACATGAGCTTTCTGGATATGAAGGGAGCTGAATTGGTTTCCCACAAATGACTGTAGCAGGCAGGGTCCTGTGTGTTGTCTCTGCCATCTCTTGCCAGTGAGACAGTGAACTCTCCCTGGGTAAAGAACTAGCATATATCTGTATAAAATGCAAAAGTCTGAAGCAGCCAGCATTGTGTTTGCATATGGGAGGTTTTGTTAAGTGAGCTAATGATACAGCAAAGGATTAACAGGATAGGTTAAAGGTTAAGTGCTTTGGACCTGATATCAGGCAGATTTAATTTTAATCCTGGTTCCCTCCACAAATTAACTGAATGATTTAAGGATGTTATTTATCGTTTGCTCTTTAAATGGGAATATTATTAATAAACATCAATTTTCTTTACTGATCTTTAAAGTTTAAATAGAAACTATTATTTGTATTCTCTGATAGAAAAGATTAAAAGTAGCCACAGGCTTCCTGTGACAATATAGTTCTTGAAACCTAAACCAGAATCCAGAACTTATACAGAGTGTGTGACTTGGGCAAGGCATAAAGCTTTGGAATTTTTGATTTTTTTCATCTTTCCATTTCTGTCTGCCATGGGTTAAAAATTACACAGTAAGTATTATAAATATAGGTATGACATTGTGGTTTTTTGAAATATTAAGGAGTTACTGCTTTGTAAAACCAATGCTACTCAGATATTTTTAGTGTTTTTTAATACTGATGGTGTTAACTATTAAATTGAAAAATATTGCAATCCTAGACAGTTTCCTCTACTACCCCTGTCAGAATTCATGTGGAGAGAAGTACCGAAACTAAAGTGGAAACATTTTCAGAGTAAGATTTTGTTTGTCTTGTAGGCATTTTGTTCCCAACATCACCTTTGGTCACCCTGTGGTAGAAAGCCTCCGAAAGCAGCTAGGCCAGGACCCTTTCTTTGGTAAGTGAGTGTTATGCCTTCTGAAGCTTGATGTATTGCTCAAGTGAAGGAAAAGTAGATGATGGTTGAATTCTTAACTTTTAAGTTCATCTTACATTCTTTTCTTCCCCTCCCTGTACTGGGGCTTTATTGGCCTGACTCCAGTAGCAAGTCAACTTCTGCATCATAGCCTTGACATTTGTAAATCTCTGGAAAGCTCTTCACTTGGCTGACTGCCATATCTTTGGACCTCAGGACATTTGTCATTTCCTTGGGGAAGCTTTTCTAATTATTCTATTCTGAATTAACTTTTGTTCAAGTGTCATTATTACCTTGTTGATTGTCTTGGTAGAACATTCTTCAGTCTGAGATTAGTTTTATCAGACTACAAACTCCACAAGGGCAAGGATTGAATCTGACTTGTTTATTGTTGTTTTCTAAAAGCCAAACAGACACATGGTTGGTTCTCAGTGTAATTGTTAATTGAATTTATGAATCAGTTGCTTGATTTATGGTGTAGAAGGCCTAGCAAATTGGAGCTTTTTACATATAGGACCTAAATGTGTTCTACTCAGTGTCATAAGATGATGTGATTGTTAAGATCACACAATGACTTGGAACTTCAACTGAAAAATAGATTCAATCTACAAGGGTTTTTTGTTTTTTCTTTTATACTGTTTGTAATGTCTCATTTGCCAGGTCTCTTGTACAAAAGAAATTTGACAAATTTTGATTAGTATTTTTTTAAAGATTTATTTTTTTATTTGAAATGCAGAGTTACAGAGAGGCAGAGAGAGAAAGAGAGAGAGAGGGGAGGGGGGAGGGAGGGACGGAGGAAGGGAGGGTGAGGGAGGTCTTCCATCTGCTGGTTCACTCTCCAAATGGCTGCAATGGCTGGAGCTGGGCCGATCAGGAGCCAGGAGCTTCCTCCGAGTCTCCTATGTAGGTACAGGTGCCCAAAGACTTGGGGCCATCTTCCACTGCTTTCCCAGGCCATGGCAAAGAGCTAGATGGGAAGTGGAGCAGCCGGAACTCGAAGTGGCACCCATATGGGATACCAACACTGCAGGTGGCAGTTTTACCCACTACACTACAGCTTTGGTCCCTAATAAGTAGTGTTTTTATGTAACTCTTGGAGTTTAGTAGAACTTAGCTTTAGCAACAGATTGTGAACCAATTTTATGAAGAATTCTACACTGTTAAATACAGTACACATGAGCCATTTGTAGTTGATAACATTAAAAATTGTGTTTTTCATCCCCATTAACCACATTGCAAGTCCTCAATAGCCATTTGTGGCTGGTGGCTACTATATAGCACAGTTAGGAAACATTTCTTTCGTTGCAAAGTTATGGAGGGTAGAATTAAAATGTCTCTGTAGAATCCATTCATATTGAGTTTGAAAATGAATGTTGTTACCACATTCATGTGGCACAGAGAAACCATGTTCTGCCAACATGTTCACCATTTTGAAATTTCCAAATAATGGAGTATAATCCTCATTCTGTAAACTATTTTTTAAAAACTACATTTCAAACAATGAATTTTCCAAAATAAGTTTCTTAACTCTTTAATCAGCTTCCACTAGACTTTTTCTGTGAATTAACTTATTCTAGTGACTATGAGACGTAGTTGAAATAAATAGCATCGTGTGGCTTCTGGTGTAAAAGTAGTCACAGAGTCCTCTGCTTTTGGCTTTCGTATCTGAAATTTTTTTTTTTCATGGTTTTCCTGTTTTCTCTGATTTGGTCTCCTGTCATCACTGTCTATGTTTTCTCTATGTGCCTTTCCTGTTACCAATCCTTCTATCAACACCACATGCAGTCTATTTTTTCTTCCTGTTTTTAGTTTGTTTGCTGTTAAACTTGCTGATTAATTTTTCTAGAGTTTGGTTTAAAGTAAAAGATACATGAACTCCGTATGTAATGTTTGGATATTATGACTTTTTTTTTTTTTTTTTAAAGATTTATTTATTTGAGAGGCAGAATTACAGAGAGAGAGAAAGACAGAGGGAGAGGCCTTCCATCTGCTGGTTCACTCCCCTAAATGGTCTCAAAGGCCGTAGTTGGGACCATCCAAAGCCAGGAGCCAGGAACTTCCTCCAAGTCTTCAGCATGGGCCCAAGCATTTGAGCCATCTTCAGCTGCTTTCCCAGGCCATCAGCAGGGAGCTGGATCAGAAGTAGAGCAGCCAGAATTCAAACTGGCACCAATAATGGAACCTACCTGCCACAGCGCCAGCGCCTATGCCTTTTTTTATATTTATTTTGTGTTAGTTCTTAGATCTTGCTTGTTTTATAATTGATGGATGAATGTAATATACTTTAGGAATTAGGTCACAAGTTGTATATATGTAACTAGTAAAGAACTGCTCAATCTTAGTATCGGATAGAAATAGCCATCTAAAAAAAAAGTCATAGGAGAAAGTTATTTTCTAAATCAGTGGTCTCAAGTATGGTGTAAGTACCTGTGGAAATCCTTGAAACACAGAATATCCATGAGATCCAAACATTTTGTAATATTATGATATTATTTGTTTTTTTTTTTTTTAACTTACAGTATAAGAGCAATGGTGAGGTCATTTGCTGGTACCTTAACCCAAATCAGTACAGTAGTATTGAATATATCAGTTGCCATTATATTCTTCTTTACCATGTATTTTCAGTAAGACTCCTTGGCTAAGCAGTCCAGATTATTAATTTTAATAAATCTTAGTAATTGAGTACATATCTTTTTATTTATTTGAAAGGCAGAGAGAGGGAGAGACAGAGACATAGAGATATTCCATCCGCTGGTTCACTCCCCAAATAGCCACAATGGCTAGGGCTGGGCCAGACCAAAGCCAAGATCCCAGAGCTTTCAGGTCTCCCACATTGGTAGGGGTCCAAGCACTTGGGCCATCTTCTGCTTTCCCGGGTGCATTAGCAGAGAGCTGGATCAGAATTGGAGCAGCCAGGTCTTGAACTGGCACCCACATAGGATGCCAGCATGTCAGGTGGCAGCTTAACCTGCTGCGCCACAATGCTGGTCCCATTTTTTAGTATTTTGTGAGATAAAATAAAATGTACGTTTAAAGCACATTTGCTACACATAGAGTTATGGTTTTCTCAAGGAAAACCACTTGTGATCAGAGTAAAGATCTGAACTAGCTGCTTTTTTTAATGAATACTTATTTGAAAGAACAAGTGACAGATAAACTATGGGCTATGGTGTTTCAGACTTGACCATTTTACTGCTTTCTTTTAAAATTGATGACATGAGCCTGCCAATTGTTGTTTTTCTTTCTTTATTTTATTTGAGAAGTAGAGTATCAGAGAGGGAATGACAGAAAGAGATCTTTTATTTACCGGTTCTCTCTGCAGATGAGTACAACAGCCAGGGCTAGATCAGGCTGAAGAAAGGTGCCAGGAACTCCATTTGGGTCTCCCACATGTGTGGCAGGAACCCAAGGAGTTGGGCCATTGGGAAGCTGGATCAGAAGCAGAGTAGCTGGGACTCAAACCAGTGATCTGACGTAGAATACAGGTGTCCCAAGCAGGAGATTAACTCATTGCACTACAATGCTTGTCCCACTTTGTCAGTTTTTATTGCCTTTTATGTAGTTAGAACTTGCAAGGGAAAATTAGAATTTTGGAAAACTTGTATCTTACCACCGTGAGCTTGACAGCTTCCTAATACTGATGCTTGTTGACTTATTGTATAGTTACATTCTGATAAACCATTTTAAGTGGAGAATATAGTAAGTAAAAAATGCAAATAATATCCCTAACCTGTCAAACATCATAGCTCATTCCTATCTTAGACATGCTCAAAACACTTAGAATAGCCTGGGCAGGATTATCTAGCACAAAACACATTTTATAAAGTGTTGAATATCTCACATAATTTATTGAATGCCTGTATCCAGAAAATATTGACAACAAAATATAATGTTGAGTTTTGGTTGTTTACTCTTGTGATTGCATGACTGAATTGTCACTGTGGCTATCTGATGCTGCCTGGTAATGTGAGAGAGTATTGTGCAGCAAATTGCTAGCCCAGGAAAAGACAAAGTACAATGTCTACAGGATGCATATCACTTTAGTGATCATAAAGTTGAAAAAAATTATAGGTTGAACCATCATAACTTAGGAGCCATCTGTACAGTATTTTTTCTTATACACCTGTGACAAAGTTTAATTTATAAATTAAACACAGTAGAGATTAATGATGAGAGCTAATAGTAAAATGGAACAATTATAACTACAGACTGTAATAAAATTATATGACTGGTCTTTCATTCAGAACACCTTACTGTTTTGTACTCACCCTTCTTGTGATGGTGTGAGATGAGACTTGAGGCCCTTCGTAGCTTCTCTTTGGCATTATCTGAATTGCCATCACTGCTACTTTAGCACTTTAGGGCTATTAAATAAAATAAGGGTTTTTTTTTTTAACTTAACCAAGATGGCTTCTGAGTAGCAGATAGTTAGAGATTTATCATGGTACTCAGAACAGTATAGAACTTAAAACTCAGGAGTTGTTTAAAGAATGGAAATGGAGCCAATATTAGAACATTCTGGAACCTTTGATCTTATAATTACTGTAGGCAGATTTGCCAAACTGTTGACTCCGTGAAATTGTGGCGTTTCTCCAGTGAGGGTCTTTAATGGCTTCTGCATCCTAGAGATTGACTAACGGTGACTTAGCAGTCTAGTAACTTAAGTAATAAACAAACTACATATTTTAAGCCAGACTGAATTTTCCTTGTTTATAATACAAGAAATAAAAAAAACCATATTGAATACATTTTCTATGAAGAAAGTTTTACCTGTTTAATATTTTCTAGTTACTTTTGTTACTTTAGAGATGCAACTTTGATAATTGGCTTCATTAGTCAAACTTGATATTCTGATTTCTTGAAATTTTTTCCAAAGCTTCACTACATTTTAAAATCTTAGCTGAATTCTAGAATTTTGATTTTCTTTTTTCTTAAATGTAGCTTAGCTGTGACAGAAATGTGCTTCTCTAGCCAAGCAAAAAAACTATTCAGTGCTGTTTGCATTCTTCATAGGGCTATTTCTTGGTTTTATGTGCTTTTAAGCTGCCCCCTCCTTATGAGTCACTATAATGTTTTAAGTCAAGATCTTTTTTTTTTTTTTTTAATTTATTTATTTGAAAGGTAGGATTACAGAGATTGAAGGGGAGACAGAAAGATCTTCCATCTGCTGGTTCACTCCCCAAATAGCTATAATGGCCAGGGCTGGGCCAGGCCGAAGTGAGGAACCAGGAGCTTCTTCTGAGTCTCCCACATGGGTGCAGGGAAGCAAACACGTAGGCCATCCTCCTCTGCTTTCCCAGGTGCATTAGCAGGGAGCTGGTTTGAAGTGGAGCAGCCAGGTCTTGAACTGGTGCCCATATGGAATGCTAGCACCACAGATGGCAGTTTTATCTGTGTGCCACGGTGCCGGCCTCTATGTCAACATCTTTAAGAAGGCCATACTTGATTTCCTCTTACAAATTTACATGAATCAAGCTTTAGAATTAGAAGTATTATCAGGCTTCTAGTGATGTGTTCTCCTCCCAAAATCTGTTATTTCTATAATCTGCCTCTCCATTAATGACAGTTTGGTTCTTTAGTTGCTTTGGTCAAAAGCCTTATCGCCATCCTGACTTTCCTCTGCCTCTTTACATGTAATCCACAGCAACTTCTGTGGCTCTACCTTCAGAACATATCCAAAGTCCTCAGTTGTTGCCTGTTATTTCCATAGTAACCTCCTCAGTCAGATACTGTCAGCTTCTCCCAAAATCCAGTGTTGTTTATCCCATCTCATTATGAATGAAACTCCATGGGGCTGGCACAGTGCCAGCATTCAGCTGGCTCCAGTCCTGGCTTCTGATCCAGCTCTGTGCTAATATGCCTGGGAAAGCAAAGGAGAATGGCCCAAGTACGTGGGCCCTTGTACTAATGTGGGAGACCTGGATGAAGCTCGTGGCTCTTGGCTTAGGCCTAGCCCAACCCTGGCTGTTGTAGCCATTTGGAGAGTGAACCAGTGGATGGAATATCTTTTGCTTTGCCTCTTCCTTTCTGTCTCTGTAACACTACTTTTCAAATTAATAAATAAATCTTTAAGAAAGAAAAGAATAACACTCCCCTTGATCTGCAGAACCCTGTGCTGTATCTCTTTGTGTGCCTGTACCCTCATGTCTACCTGGGGCATCCCTGGACCCAACCACACTGGCCTTAGTAACTTCCAACCTACTTTGCATTTTACTGACATTTTGTTTATTGTTTGTTTCTGCTAATGTAATCTGTGTGATAGCAGAGATTTTCATGTTTGTTTTTTTTTGCTTTATCCCTAGAGCTAGAAGGGTTAATGTTGGCAGTAACTGCTCAATAATGTTTGTTCTAGAATCACTTAATTTAACTCAGAGGAAATAAGGCTACACAGATAATATCACTTAGCTTTCTGGACATGAGAAAGGAGAGGTGAGGAAAAATAGGGATAGAGTTGTACAAAATGTCATTTGTGAGCAAGCATTGCTATGAGCCCCTGATTTGTGAGGAATTAGGGGAAAAAAAGATGGAGACATGGTCCTCTACTGGCCAAAGAAAGTCTTGTCCGGGGGCTGATGCTGTGGTGTAGCAGGTAAAGCTGCCACCTGCAGTGCCAGCATCCCACATGGGCACTGGCTCTCTACCATGGCCTGGGAAAGCAGTAGAAGATGGCCCAAGTCCTTTGGCCCCTGCACCCGCATGGAGACCCGGAAGAAGCCCCTGGCTTCTAGCTTCGGATCGTCCCAGCTCTGGCCGTTGGAGCCAAATGGGGAATGAATCAGCAGATGGCAGACTTCTCTCTCTGCCTCTCTTTCTCTCTCTGTGTAACTCTAACTTTCAAATAAATAAATAAATCTTAAAAAAAAAAATGATGTATTTAACTGAAACCTGCCAAGAAAAGGGGAAATTAATTTTTGTCATGCCAGGAGAATTTATATCCAAACATGGCAAAAACTACAGTCTGGTTTCAATATTATGAACCAGGTATTTTCCTCTCAGTAATATTTAGTAGATATGTCTTTTCTTTGTAGACATGCATATGATGGTCTCCAGGCCAGAACAGTGGGTAAAGCCAATGGCTGTAGCAGGAGCCAATCAGTATACCTTTCATCTTGAAGCTACTGAGAACCCAGGGGCTTTGATTAAAGACATTCGGGAGAATGGTATGAAGGTAAGAAGTCAACAATCCCGTAATAACAAACTATTCACTCAGAGTTTTGAAGATTTGGTAGAAAACAGGAAATGATAAGTAAAGAAGACCTGACCTAAGCAGCTCTTCTTCAGCCGTGAGGCCAGATTTTAAGTCTGACTTGTTTGTCAGATAGGATGTACATATATCCCACTGTTTCCTGAAAGTTACTGTCTTTTGGATTTATTTTTGATAGTCATGTTAACTTTTAACCAAGTTAACTTTTTTTTAAGTTAATGTAACGGTATGAATAATTTTTTATTCCATTTGCTAGTTTACAAAAATATTTCTATGAGGATTGAAATGCCAAAATAATATAATACAGAAATAACTGCTAATATGATGTAGCAAATTTGTTTCTGTTACAGGTTGGCCTTGCTATCAAGCCAGGAACTACAGTAGAGTATTTGGCACCATGGGCTAATCAAATAGATATGGCCTTGGTTATGACAGTGGAACCTGGTTTTGGAGGACAGAAATTCATGGAAGATATGATGCCAAAGGTAAAAGAAGTATTGGATTCTGGGGTGAGGCTTTTATTGAATGTGCTTATTCAGTAAGCATGAAAGGCTTGAATATTTAAGCATAAATACATATTCAGTTTCATAAATTAAAAGACTTGTATATTTAGACATGGCCTATTCTGAACGTGAGGCCATAGAGATGCTTATAGATCATTGTAATATATGATAAACAGTGTCACAGATCTCGGGTTTTGGAAATCAGAAATAATACTGCATCTTCATCCTCACAGTTTCTTCTGAAACCGTTATCTCTGTAATCTTTAGGTTTCTTGGGTGTTTTCCTTGAATGTTAAAGGTTTGTCTTGTTTCCATGTAATACAGTTTGTGAAGTTATGACAAATTGAATGCTATTTGCCAAACAGAATAAAACGTGCCTTTGTAGAACTTAATTTGTTTCATTAAAAGGCAAGTGTTCCCCAGTAATGTCTGTACATTATATGAGAGATCTATACATAATGTGAGAGATTTGGAGATTTAATGACTAACATTGGCTGTTTGATTTTCTTGTTTATTTGGTTGTTTTTTTCCCCCACATACCCACTTTAGGAGTCACTTATTTCCTCGTGTATATCTAGGTTCACTGGTTGAGGACCCAGTTCCCTTCTTTGGATATAGAGGTCGATGGTGGAGTAGGTCCTGACACTGTTCATAAGTGTGCAGAGGTGAGACTGCTTCCCCCCGGCACTAGACCACTTTCCTGTCAAATATAATTTCCAAGGCATTTTCTTATAGGCCAAAGAGATTTCACCTACATTTCCTAAATTGATAATTTTTAATCGAAAAGTACTTTTTGTCTAAATGTAGAAGTAGGAAGATAAATTGCAATAAGTGAATATTCCAAAATCACATAAATTGTTAAATGGTAAATCCTGGTTGTTTAAGTGAAACTGAAGAAAATTCTTTGTTTAAAAAAAGAGTATGTTGAATGCCAGTCCTTTGAAGGCTCATATCTAGGCCCTTGGGATGAAAGATTTTTCCAAAATAGGGAAAAATCTTCTCAAAGGGGAAGAATAAAAAGTTTATTGGTTATCTATTTTGTCCATTTTAAAAACCGACTAGCACCATTTTTGATGAAAATCAAGGTCAGATACCTGACAGTGGCCTCTTTGGATGCTCCAGTGATCCTCTATGTAGACATGTGATAAGTTTCTGTTATTTATTTCTTTAGTCAGGCTCCTGAGATTTGTACGAGGTGCTAGCCCTTCGTGTAGCACCACAGGTAGTTAAAA